>NW_004443955.1:10843324-10851058 GCF_000243295.1 Trichechus manatus latirostris
GTGCGTGGCCTGGGCTCCCGCTCCCGTCCCCGCCACCCGCACCGCTCCGCCTCCACCCCCGCAAGTCGCCGCGCCCCGGGCCGACCCGTCCTCCGCGCGGCCTCCGGATGCTCCCTCCGGGTGCGCACAGAGCGGGCGGTGCGCGCCAGCTTGCGTTGCACCCCGTCCTGGAGCTGCGGCGCGAGGCCTGGACGCCCCGCGCCTTCTCAGGCGTCAGTTTTTTTCAGCTGCCGACGGAAAAACCAAACCCATTCCAGTCGGTCGCTATGAGTCGGAATCGACTCGAGGGCAACGGGTTTTTTTGTTTTGTTTTGTTTTGTTTCCTATTGGAATCTAATTCCGACTCATAGGGACCTATATATAGGAAAGAGTAGAACTGTCCCATACGGTTTCTAAGGCTATAACCTTTGCTGAAGCAGACTGCCACATCTTTCTGCTGCCCGGTGGCTGGTGGGTTTGAACAGCCGACCTTTTGGTTAGCAGCCGAGTTCTTAACCACTGCACCATCAGGGCTCCGTGTGTGTGTGTGTGTGTGTGTGTGTGTGTGTGTGTGTGTGTGTGTGTGTGTGTGTGTGTGTGTGTGTGTGTGTGTGCGTGTGCGTGCGTGTGTGCGTGCGCGTGTGTGTGTGTGTGAAATATATGTAACAGTTGCTAACTGAGAAGTTGGTGGTGGAGTCCACCCAGAGGCACTTCGGAAGAAAGGCCTGGCAATCTGTTTCTGAAAAATCAACCACTGAAAACCCTATGGAGCACAGTTCTACTCTGACACACATGGGGTCGCCATAACTTGGAGTCGACTCTATGGCAGCTAGTTTTTCTTTTTTTAATATACACATACATGGTATTCATCGCTTTGCACGGTTATACAGAAATGTTGAAATGACTGTAAATCTTGCAAAATAATCGTAATAATAAATAATAAAAAATTAAGATTTTAGTCAAAACCTTAAAAACTCAACAAAATACTAGCAAATCAAATCCATCAGCATATTTAAAGGATTAAACACCATGACCATGTAGGATTTATCCCAGAAATGCAACAGTGGTTCAAGGTAAGAAAATCAATTAGCATAATATACCACATTAATAGAATGAAGAAAAAAAAACATGATCACCTCAACAGAGGCAGAAAAAACATTTAATACAATTCAACAGGCTTTCATGATAAAATTCTCAATACACTAGGAATAGAAGGGAATTTCGTCAATATGATAAAGGGCATTTATGAAAAGCCCACAGCTAACATCATACTCAATGGAGGTAAGACTGAAAGCTTTCCCCTTAAGACCACGGACAAGACAAGGATGCCTGTTTCACCACTGCTGGTGGTGCAGCTGGCTAAGCACTTGACGACTAGCTGAAAGTTTGGCAGTTCAAACCCCCTATCCAGAGAACCAAATTTGCAGAGTGAACTATCTTTCCTGTAGATTATCACAATTCCTTCCTTCCTCAGGTCCTAAAACACATTTTCAGATGATCGAGATTTTCCTTCCTTCCTTCCTCCCTCCCTCCCTCCCTACTTCCCTCTCTCCATTTTTTCCCTGTATTTATGTAGCTATCTATCATCTATTTATTTTTATAAAAGGTTTATTGAGATATAATTCAAATACCATAGAATTCAGCCCCTTAACCGTATAATTCAGTGGTTTTTAGTATATTCTAAGAGTTGAGGAACCATCACCACTATCTAATTTTAAAATATTTTCATCACCGCAAAAGAAATCTCCTATCCATTAGCAGTTAATCCTCACTTCACCAAAACCTCAGTCCCTAGCAACCACTAATCTACTTTCTGTCTCTGTGGATTTGCTTATTTTGAACATTTCATATAAATGGAATCACATAATATGTGATATTTTCTGTCTGGCTTCTTTTATGTGGCATAATGTTTTTAAGGTTAATCCATGTTGTAACATGTATCAGAACTTAATTTCATTTTATAGATGAGTTGCATGGATGAACTGTATGGATATATCACAGTTTATGTATCCATTCATCAGCTGATGGGCATACATATGGGTTATCACTTTTTAGCTATAATGAATAATACTGCTATGCACATTTTTGTACAAATTTTTATGTGGACATCTGTTCTCAGTTCTCTTGGGTATATACCTGGGAGTGGAACTGCAGGGTCATACGGTAATTCTGTGTTTAACATTTTGAGGAACTGCCAAATGGTTTTCCAGAGCAGCAGCACCATTTTACATTTCCACCAGCAATGTACAAGGGTTCTACTTTTTACACATCCTCACTAATATTTGAAATTGTCCATCTTTTAAAATTATAGCCATCCTGGTGTGTGTGAAGGGGCATCTCATTGTGGTTTTGATTTGCATTTCCCTAATGGCTAATGCCTCCACGTGACTGTCAGTTTGTCATACTGTGGGGCTTACGTGTTGCTGTGATGCTGGAAGCTATGTCACTGGTGTTCAGATACCAGCAGGGTCATCCATGGCGGACAGGTTTCAGCTAAGCTTCCAGACTAAGAAAGACTAGGAAGAAGGACTTGGCAGTCTACTTCTGAAAAGAATTAGCCAGTGAAAACCTTATGAATAGAAGGGGAACATTGTCTGATATAGTGCCAGAAGATGAGCCCTCCAGGTTGGAAGGCACTCAAAAGATGACGGGGGAAGAGCTGTCGCCTCAAAGTAGAGTCAACCTTAATGATGCGGTTGGAGTCAAGCTTTTGGGACCTTCATTTGCTGATGTGGCACGACTCAAAATGAGAAGAAACAGCTGCAAACATCCATTAATAATCTGAACGTGGAAAGTATGAATCTAGGAAAATTGGAAATCATCAAAAATGAAATGGAACGCATAAAGATCGATATCCTAGGCATTAGTAAGCTGAAACAGACTGGTATTGGCTATTTTGAATCAGAAAATCATATAGTATACTATGCTGGGAATGAAAAATTGAAGAGGAATGGTGTTGCATTCATTGTCAAAAAGAACATTTCAAGCTCTATCCTGAAGTACAATGCTGTCAGTGATAGGATAACATCCATATGCCTACAAGGAAGACAAGTTAATATGACCATTATTCAAATTTACCCACCAACCACTAAGGCCAAAGATGAAGAAACTGAAGATTTTTACCAGCTCCTGCAGTCTGAAATGGATCGAACGTGCAATCAGGATGCATCGATAATTACTGGTGATTGGAATGCAAAAGTTGGAAACGAAGAAGGATCGGTAATTGGAAACTATGGCCTTGGGGATAGAAATGATGCTGGAGATTGCATGATAGAATTTTGCAAGACCAACGACTTCTTCATTGCAAATACCTTTTTGAAGAACATAAATGGTGACTATACACATGGCCCTCGACAGATGGAATACGTGGGAATCAAATCGACTACATCTGTGGAAAGAGACGATGGAAAAGCTCAATATCATCAGTCAGAACAAGGCCAGGGGCCAGCTGTGGAACAGATCATCAATTGCTCATATACAAGTTCAAGTTGAAACTGAAGAAAATTAGAACAAGTCCATGAGAGCCAAAGTACGACCTTGAGTATATTCCACCTGAATTTAGAGACCATCTCAAGAATAGATTTGATGCTTTGAACACTAATGAATGAAGACCAGGTGAGTTGTGGAATGACATCAAGGACATCATACGTGAAGAAAGCAGGAGGCTATTAAAAACACAGGAAAGAAAGAAAAGACCAAAATGGATGTCATAAGAGACCTTGAAGCTTGCTCTTGAACATCGAGTAGCTAAAGCAAAAGGAAGAAATGATGAAGTAAAAGAACAGAAGATTTCAGAGGGCGGCTCGAGAAGACAAAGTAAAGTATTATAATGACATCTGCAAAGAGCTGGAGATAGAAAACCAAAAGGGAAGAACACGCTCAGCATTTCTCAAGCTGAAAGAACTGAAGAAAAGATTCCAGCTCCGAGTTGTGATAGTGAAGGATTCTATGGGAAGAATTTTAAACGACACAGGAAGCATCAAAAGAAGATGGAAGGAATACACAGAGTCATTATACCAAAAAGAATTGGTCAACGTTCAACCATTTCAGGAGGTAGCATATGATCAGGAACCGATGGTACTGAAGGAAGAAGTCCAAGCTGCACTGAAGGAGCTGGTGAAAAACAAGGCTCCAGGAATTGCCGCAATATCAATTGAGATGTTTCAACAAATGGATGCAGCACTGGAAGTGCTCACTTGCTTATGAGCAAGAAATTTAGAAGACAGTTACCTGGCCAACTGACTGGAAGATACCCATATTTATGCCTGTTCCCAAAAAAGGTGATCCAACTGAATGTGGAAATTACCAAACAATATCATTAATATCACACACAAGTAAAGTTTTGCTGAAGATGAGTCAAAAGCGGCTGCAGCAGTACGTTAACAGGGAACTGTCAGAAATTTAGGCCGATTCAGAAGAGCATGTGGAACCAGGGATATCATTGCTGATGTCAGTTGGATCCTGGCTGAAAGCAGAGAATACCAGAAAGATGTTTACCCATGTTTTACTGACTGTGCAAAGGCATTCGACTGTGTGGATCCTAACTGTGGATAACATTGTGAAGAATGAGAATTCCAGAACACTTAATTGTGCTCATGAGGAACCTGTACACAGGTCAGGAGGCAGTCATTTGAATAGAACAAGGGGGATACTTCGTGGTTTAAAGTCAGGAAGGGTGTGCGTCAGGGTTGCATCCTTTCACTATACCTATTCAATCTGCTGAGCAAATAATCTGAGAAGCTGGACTCTATGAAGAAGAGCAGGGCATCAAGATTGGAGGAGGATGCATTAACAACCTGTGTTATGCAGGTGACACAACCTTGCTTGCTGAAAGTGAGGAGTACTTGAAGCACTTACTGATGAATCAGTATGGATTGCACTTCAACATAAAGAAAACAAAAATCCTCACAACTGGACCAATAAGCAACATCATGATGAACAGAGAAAAGGTTGAAGTTGTCGAGGATTTCATTTTACTTGGATCCACAGTTAACACCCGTGGAAGCAGCAGTCAAGAAATCAAAAGATGCATTGCACTGGGCAAGTCTGCTGCAAAGGACCTCTTTAAAAGCAAAGATGCCACCTTGAAGACTAAGGTGTGCCTGACCCAAGCCATGGTGTTTTCAGTCCCCTCATATGCATGTGAAAGCTGGACCATGAATAAGGAAGATTGAAAAAGAATTGACGCCTTTGAGTTGTGGTGTTGGCCAGGAATATTGAATATACCATGGACTGCCAAAAGAACAAACAAATCTGTCTTGGAAGAAGTAGAACCAGAATGCTCCTTAGAAGCAAGGGTGGCGAGACTATGTCTTACATACTTTGGACATATTATCAGGAGGGATCAGTCCCTGAGAAGGACATTATGCTTGGTAAAGTAGAGGGTCAGTGAAAAAGAGGAAGACCCTCAAGGAGACGGATTGCCACAGCGGCTGCAACAATAGACTCCAGGATAATAACAATGATTGTGAGGATGGCGCAGGACCAAGCAGTGTTTCGTTCTGTAGTACATAGGGTTGCTATGAGTCAGAACCGACTTGATGGCACCTAACAACAATGGCTAGTGAGGAGCCCTGGTGGCGCAGTGGTTAAGAGCTCAGCTGCTAACCAGAAGGTCGGCAGTTTGAATCCACCAGCTGCTCCTTGGAAACCTAAGGCAGTTCTACTCTGTCCTACAGGGTCGCTATGAGTTGGAATTGACTGGATGGCAATGGGTTTGGTTTTTGGTTTAATGGCTAATGATGTTGAGCATCTTTTCACATACTTATTGACCATCTATATATCTTATTTAGAGAAGTATCTATTCAGATCCTTTTCCCATTTTTATGATTATTATTACTGTTTATTGTGTTTTAGATGAAGGTTTACAGAGCAAATTAGTTTCTCCTTTTCCCATTTTTCAATTGAGCTATTTCTCTTTTCATTATTGAGTTGTAAGTATTCTTTATATATTCTGGATACAAGTCACTTATCAAACATATGAATTGCAAACATTTTCTCCCATTCCATGGATTATCTTTTCACTCTCTGGATGGTATTATTTGCAGCCCAAAAGTTTTCAATTCTGAGGAAGTCCAATTTATCTTCTTTTTTTTCTCCTTGAACTTTTGGTGTCACATTAAAGAAACCGTTGCCTAATCCAAAGTGATGATATTTACTGCTGTTTTCTTCTAAGGGTTTTATAGTTTATAAAACCAACAATTGAGTTTATAGTACATTTTGAGTCAATTTTTGCATATGGTGTGAGGCAGAAGTCCAACTGAATTTTTTTTTTTTTTTTTTTTTGCACTCTGATATCAAATTGTCCCAGCACCATCTGTTGAAAAGACTAAATTTTCCCCCATGGAATTGTCTTGACACGCTTGTTGAAAATCAGTTGTCCATTAATGTATGGGTTTATTTCTGAACTCTTAATTCTATCCCAGTACCATATAATCTTACTATTTTTATTGAGGTGAAATTCATATGACATACAATTAACCATTTTAAAGTGTACAATTCAGTGTATTTAATTCATTAACAATGTTGTGCAACCACCATGTCTCTCTAGTTTCAAAACATCTTCATCGCCTCAGAAGAACACCCAATTCCCCGCCTTCTCCCATCCGCTGGCAAACTAATCAGCTTTCTGTCTCTGTGGACTTGCTATTCAGGACATTTCATATAAATGAAATCATACAATATGTGACCTTTTGAGACTGGCTTCTTCATTTATTTTTTCAAGGGTCATCCAAGTTGTAGCATTTATCAGTAATTCACTCCTCTTTATGGCTGAATAATACTCCATTGTATGGATATAGCACGTTCCTTTCTCCGTTCATCCATTCATGGACATACGGGTTTTTCTACCTTTTGGCTATTATGAATAATGCTGCTATAAACATTTGTGTACAAGTTTTTGTGTAGACATATGTTTCCATTGATCTTGGATATATACCAACGAGTAGAATAGCTGGATCATATGGTATGTTTAACTTTTTGAGGAACTGCCAAGCTGTTTTCCACAGTGGCTGCATCATGTTATATTACTGCCACCAATGAACGAGGGTTTCTAATACTCCACAGTCTTGCCAAGACTTGTTATTTTTCATTTTTTGTTTTCTGTGGGTTTTTGTTTTGTTTTGTTTTGTTTTGTTTTGTTTTTATAGCCATTTAGGACAGAGTAGAACTGCCCCATAAAATTTCCAAGGAGCACCTGGTGGATTTGAACTGCCAGTCTTTTGGTTAGCAGCCATAGCTCTTAACCACTACGCCACCAGAGTTTCTGGTTAATAGGTGTGAAGTGGTATCTCATTGTGGTTTTGAAGACCTGGTGATCTGTTCCCGTAAAGATTACAGCCTAGGAAACCCTATGGGGCCGTCCTACTCTGTTATACAGGGTAGCTATGAGTCAGAATCTACTCAAGGGCACACAACATCAGCAACGACTAATGATCTTGAACATCTTTTCATGTGGCCATTTGTATATCTTTTTTGGAGAGATGTCTATTCAAGTCCTTTACCCATTTATAAAATTGAATTGTTTCTTTTTGTTGTTGAGTTGTAAGAGTTCTATTTATTTTCTAGATATTAAATCTTTGTCAGATATATAGATTACATATATTTTCTCTTATTCTGTGAATTGTCTTTTCACATTCTTTTTTTTTTTTAATATTTTATTGTGCTTCAGGTGAAGGCTTACAGAACAGATAGTTTCTCATGTAACAGTAACACACATGCTGTTTTATGACATTGGTTAACAACCCCACAACATTT
>NW_004443955.1:10851953-10853969 GCF_000243295.1 Trichechus manatus latirostris
AGTCCCTCGGGGAGTTTGGATCTGTCCATGGGGCCTCCATGACCTTTCCTTGTACAGGTTGTGTTAGTTTCCCCTGTATTGTGTACTGTCTCACCCTACACCCAAGATCTTTTCACATTCTTGATGATGTTCTCTGATACCCAAAAGTTTTAAATTTTGATGAAGTCCAATTTATCTATTTTTTCTTCTGTTGCTTGTGCTTTTGGTGTCATATCTAAGAATCCATTGTCAAATCTGAGGTCATGAAGATTTACTCCTATGTTTTCTTCTAAGAGTTTTATGAGTTTCTCTCTTATATTTAGATCATTGATCCTTTTTAGTTAATTTTCGTAAATGGTTTGAGGTAGGGGTCGAACTTCACTCTTTTCCAAGTGGATATCCAGTTGTCCCAGCACCATTTGTTGAAGAGATTATTATTTCCCCATTGAATTGTCTTGGTGCCTGTCTTAGTCATCTTGTGCTGCTCTAACAGAAATACCACAAGTGGATGGCTTTAACAAAGAGAAATTTCTTCTCTCACAGTCCAGTAAACTACAAGTCCAATTCAGGGCATCAGCTCCAGCGAAGGGCTTTCTCTGTCGGCCCTGGAGGAAGGAGCTTGTCATCAGTCTTCCCTTGGTCTGGGAGAGTCTCAGCTCAGGAACCTCAGGTCCAAAGGACGCACTCTGCTCCTGGCACTGCTTTCTTGATGGTATGAGGTCCCCAATTCTCTGCTTGCTTCCCTTTCCTTTTATCTCTTGTAAGGTAAAAGGTGGTGCAGGCCACACCCTAGGGAAACTCCCTTTACATTGGATCAGGGATGTGACCTGGGTAAGGGTGGTGTTACAATCCCACCCTAATCCTCTTTAACATAAAGTTATAATCACAAAATGGAGGCCAACCACACAATTCTGAGAATCATGGCCCAGCCAAATTAATACACACATTTTTGGGGGGACATAATTCAAACCATGACAGTGCCCTTGTCAAAAATCAATTCACCATAGATGTATGGGCTTATTTCTGTACTCTTAGTTCTATTCCATTGGTCTATATGTCTATCCTTGTGCTAGTATGCCAGCATGCTACTACGTTACTGATTTGATTACTGTAGCTTTATAGTAGGTTTTGAAATTGGAAAGTTTGAGTCCTACAACTTTGTCCTTCTTTTTCAAGACTGTTTTGGCTAGTCAGGACCCCTTGCATTCAGTATGAATTGAGGATCAGCTTTTTTAATTTCTGTAAAAAGGAAAAGAAAAGAAAAGAAAAAAAATGGCCATTGATAGAGATTGCATGGAATCTATAGGTCACTTTGGGTAGTACTGACATCTTAATATTAAGTCTTCCAATCCATTAACAAGAAGTGTTTGTCAATTTAATTAAGTCTTCCTTAATTTCTTTCAGTGATGTTTTGTAGTTTTTCGTGTACAATTGTTTCACCTCTTTGGTTAAATTTATTCTGAGGTATTTTATTTTTTTGGATGCTATTGTAAATGAAGTCGTTTTTCAACTTTCCTTTATGATTCATTGCTGGTGCATAGAAACATAAGTGATTTTTGTCCACTGATTTTGCACCCTGCAATTTTGCTGAATTTGCTGATTGGTGATTAGCTCTAGCAGTTTTTGTGGATTTTTTAGGACTTTTTATATATAAAATCATGTCATCTGCAAATAGTGATGGTTTTACTTCACCTTTTATTTCTTTCTTTCTTTGCCTAATCTCTCTGACTAGGACTTCCAAAACAGTATTGAATTGTTGTTGTTACTAGTTGCTGTTGAGTCAATTCCAACTCATGGCAACCCCATGTGTGCAGAGTAGAGCCAATCCACAGGGTTTTCAATGTTGTGATCTTTTGGAAGCAGATCACCAAGCCTGTCTTCCGAGGCGCCTTCGGGTGGGTTTGTTTTTGTCAGTTTGGCCAATGGTTTATCAATTTTGTCAATCTTTTCCAAGAACCAGCTTTTGGTCTTGTTAACTCTTTCAATTGTTTTTCTATTCTCTATTTCATTTAATTCTGCTCTAATTCTTATTATTTC
>NW_004443955.1:10855618-10861624 GCF_000243295.1 Trichechus manatus latirostris
TAGCTGCTCTTAAAATTCTCTCTTTATCTTTGGTTTTGCCAAGTTTGATTATAATATGTCTTGGTGACTTTCTTTTGGGATCTACCTTATGTGGGGTTTGATGAGCATCTTAGATAGATATCTTGTCATCTTTCACAATATTAGGGAAGTTTTCTGCCAACAAATCTTCAACAATTCTCTCTGTATTTTCTGTTATCCCCCCTGTTCTGGTACTCCAATCACTGGTAGGTTATTCCTCTTGATAGAATCCCACATAATTCTTAGGTTTTCTTCATCTTTTTAAATCCATTTATCTGATTTTTCCTCAGATAAGTTGGTGTCAAGTGCTTTATCTTCAGTCTCACTAATTCTGACTTCCATTGTCTCAATTCTGCTCCTGTGACTTTCTGTTGAGTTGTCTAATTCTGAAATTTTATTGTTAATCTCCTGGATTTCTGATTGCTGTCTCTCTATGGTTTCTTGCAGCCCGTTAAATTTGTCACTATGCTCTTCTCTAATGTTTTTAATTTCCTCTATTACATGTTCTGCATTTTGCTTAATTTCCTTCCTAATTTCTTGAAGAGTTCTGTATATTAATCTTTTGTGTTCTGCCTCCTGTAATTCCAAGACATTTTCCCCCTCTGGAAAATTTCTAGATTCTTTATTTTGGGAGCTTGCTGAAGCCATCATGGATTGCCTCTTTACGTGATTTGATGTTGACTGTTGTCTCTGAGCCATCGATAAGTTATTATATTCATTTATTTTATGTTTGCTTACTGTGTCCTAGCTTCTTGTTTTGTTTTGATATGCCCAAATAGGCTGCTCGTATGAGCTAGTTTGATTATTGGCACCTTTGAAGCTCTAATGTCCTGTCACCAGGTGGTTACATCTGTTACTACGTAGGTGAGCTCAGGAGTCCGCCCACTTCTCCCACATGGATTCAGCTCAGGTGCACAGGTGGATAGCCACCAAGTGTGTGGTGTAGGCTCTCCCTTACAGTCCTAGACAGGCATGGGTGATTGGTGTAGGCACAGGCATCTGGCTGCAGTGGGGGACACACTCTGAGCAAGGCAGGGGGCTGACGGCTGCCCCCGACTGTCCAGGAGAAAGGCGTGTCCCTGTTCCCTAGAGCGCATAGGTGAGTGGGTTTTACAGCTGGACTGTGAGTAGCTAATCTGTTGGCTGTATGGACTGGGGGACACCTCTTATTCATGGGTCCCTACTGCAGGTGGCTAGATGGTGTGGATGGAGCCACCAGTCCTCAGGCCCCTGATGTGGGTAGGTGAAGACCCTGCTTAATGGGCAGAGCAGTGTCAAATGTCAAGAACCTGCCACTTCACAGCTGAAACAGTTGAAGTTAGATTTCCAGTATATACCCTGTTGTACTGCGGTAATGAGGGCCTACGCTGTTGAGATGGGCCCACACAAGTCTATGCAGGGGGAAAGGCACTCAAAGCCCATGGATCCCTTATGCCTGTGCCTAGGCAAAGGAGCTGTGCCTACTCTGGGTTCCTGGCTTAGGGGAGCCAGCAATTTATTTTTTCCTGTTTGTTAATTTGTTCACTCTCTAAGGCAGGGAGAATGGCTCAGGGTGTGTGACGGATCCTACTTCTGGCCCAGGGGAACTCAGGAATTGCTGAAGCCAGTCCGGGACCCAGTACAGAGCAGGGAGCAGGGAGGTAAACGGGAGAGAGGTTTTGCCCTAAGTGAGGTGTTTTTGATCCACATGGTAGGCCATACACAATTACTTGTCTTTTGCTGATCTAGGGCTGCTTCTTACCGGTTCTGGGTGGCCTTGTAGACTCTCTGGTGCTGAGTCTCTCCTCATGCGGAAAACTCACCTCCCAAGCACTACGGCTTGCCTGCCTCACCGCAACCCCCCAAGCTGATCAGGCCTGAAGGGCTCAGGGTCTCCCCAAGTCAGGTCTGGCACCTCCTCACTGCTTCCAAACTGTCTCTCCCTCCCCCTGCCACTCAGTCCGGTTCCTCAACTCTGCCTTTGATGTTCAGGGCTCCCAGATTGCCATATATAATCAAATCACGTGTTTTTTCAGGTCTTTGTTGTAAGAGGGTCCAGCGGAAGAGTCTGACTACTCTGCCATCTTGGTCCCGCCTCTTCTATGTCAATTAACTGGGATGTCCCATGAAACCATGACCCTAAACCTCCAAACCAAGAAACCAAATCCCATGAGGTGTTTGGTTGTACATAAGCAGCCTCAGCAACTATTCTTTCTTTCTTTTTTAATCATTGTTGTAAATATATCTATCACACAACTTTTGCCAGTTCAACTTTTGACAGGTGTACAACTTATTGACAGCAATTACAATAATCAGCTGTGCAACCCGACCCTTAACCAATACAATATTTTCATCACTGTTAACTCCCGTTTTTCCCCTCCCTGCTACCCCTGGTAACCAGTAATACACTTTGTTCTCTATACATTTGCCTTTTCTTATCTTCTTATTTAAATGAGGTCATACAATATTTGTCCTTTTGTAATTGACTTATTTCATTCAGCATAGTGTTTTCCAGCTCCGTCCATGTTGTAGCATGTATCAAGACTTCATTTCTCCTATTGGCTGAGTAGTATAGAAATACATTTTAAATAGCAGCCCAGTACACACAGACAGACACATGCACACATACAACTAAGAAGAAATTTCCAGAGACAATGTTTTACCTTACTACCTGGGTTGCACTTTTTTATTTCATTTTTTTTTTTTAAATGTTAACCACAACGTTGGTTTCCTTCCATCAAATTTATTTTCTGACCTTGTAATAGATTGCCACTGTGGCCTGGGTTCAGGATAGATAAAATAAGTGTGTGTGTTGGTGGGGGGATATTTTACCAGAGAATTAATAATTACAGGGCTCATGTGGGTCAGGTGTTTTAATCATTCATGTGGATCAGGAACCCTAAGGTGGAAAAAAGTTAACATAAAAATTAGTGATCCTGGGATGATAATACTGCTGGTCACCTGGCAGAAGCAACACGAAAACTTCTTTATGGGAATACAACTGAAACCAGACCATATAAGACTCCCACCAAATGTGAACTCACAAACCAAAATTACTATAATATGAGGAAATAATCCATCCTAAGCAAGAGTCCCAATGGCATCCTTCAGTTTTGGCCTCTCGTGCTCTTAAGTACAGATAAATTGAATAGCAAATAGGTAGAAAGAAGGAATTATCAATCACATGTGCCTCTTCCTCTCAAGGAAATGTACTGTTTTTTCTTCTGTAGACTTTGGTGATATTTTTTTCCTTGACTTTGCTCAGTTTAAACCCTGCACACTTCACCTTCTTCAGGAAGTTCTCCTAAGCTGATGTCTTATTGCTAGCTGTCCTCTAATTCTTTTCACTGTTTATCTTGTGTCACTATTGAAGATGTTCATGTCTCGTCTCCTGCAGAAGCTAGTGACTTCTTGGAAGATAGGATCCTTGTCTGATCCAATTTAAGTTCCCCACAATGCCTTTCCTAGTGCCTTGCACATAGTAGATGCTTAGTAAGGTTTGGCTTAAGAGTTAATTCATCTTTGATTTATTATGTAATAAACATCCAAAAATTTAGAATTTATCTGTTAGGAATAATGTTGGTGCTAGTAACCAGAAACAGTTTAGAGCTTGGCTGCTGACTGAAAGGTTGGCAGTTTGAACCCACGCAGTGGCTCTGTGGGATAAAGACCTGGCAATCTGCTTCTGTAAAGATTACAGCCCAGAAAACCCAATGGGGCAGTTCTACTCTGTTACATAGGGTCACTATGAGGTGAAATAGACTCAACGACACCTAACAACAGTAATCGGGAACCTATTATAGTGGTTTAAGCAAATTAAACAAACATGAGAGAATCTTGTAAAAAAAAAAGTCATTAGTCTGCTAGTCCAAGGTTGGTAAGGTGCTTCCACAAAGTCACACAGGACCCAGGCACATCTGTCTTTCTATTTTGCATTTTTTAGCATTTTGCTTTCATCTTCAGGGTTACAAGATAGCTGCCAGAGCTCCAGCCAGCATGTCAGCATTTTAGGAAAATAGAAGGGGAAGGGCAAGGCCAAATGGGCTGTTCTCTCATCCAGGTCAGCCCTCTTTAAAGAGAGTTTCAGGAAAAACCAAAGGGAAAACTTCTACTTAAATTTCCTTGAATTACCCCCATCTCCACCCCTAACTGCAAAGGAGGCTGGGAAATACTTTTTACTATTATTTTTTTTTTTAGCTTGGCACACTAGCCTCCTGAACAAAATCTGAGTTATGCTGCTAAGGAAGAAGGAGAGAGTGGATATTGGGTAAACAACCTGTGGTCTTTGACTTAAAAGGTCTTAATCATTCATCAGTAAGTATTATCCTGTTTTTGTTTTGTTTTCTTTCTTTGTTTTTAATTAAGTGTTAATTGTTTCTTCAACATTTTTATTCTCTTTGAAGTCTGTAAGTAAATTATTGAAGTTTATCCAGACTCCAGTCTTCACATCCAAGGATTTTAGTATAATACAATCTACTCGATACCTTCTCCTCATCAAATGCACTTTGTCTTTATCTCTGAGTAGCCATGACACCACCTGGTGTTTCTGCTTCTCACTCAGAGCCACTTCTGGCATCATCAGACTAATCAAAAGGTGGGAAGGGCTGGCGTTAGTGGCACAAATCATTTGGTAATTAAAAATCCCCTTGGTCATAATATTTGCTCCCTGCCTAATGACATCCACTGCAGAATTATGGTAAAATTCTGTTACATTAATCATGAGCAATTGGAAGATTAGGGTGTGAGTTTGATTGTTAGATAGATGCTATGGCTGGCTGATATGAAGTTTTAGATTTCAAAAAGACAGATTCCTCCTAAGAATTATTTAGATGACTTCGGTACAAGGGTCACTATGAGTCAGAATTGACTCAACGGCAACAGGTTTGGTTTGGTTTTTGGTCAGTGCGGGTGACTAAAGATAATAAATGATTTATTTAATCATTGATTCCATTCAGTCAACAATTGTTGAACATATACTATTTGCCAGGCATGGTACTAGTTGCTAGAGATATAAATGAGAATTTAAAAATTGTAGAAATTTCAGCAATAAAGATATGTTGAAGGGCTAAAATGAATAGCAGGAAACTGAGATAAGTAATTTCAGAAAGCCTATAAGAAAACTAAAAGCAGAAACTAAGCTTAGATATTTTAGAATTCTCTTTTAGCCACACAAAATTAAATCTGAAATTCTGAGACAACTTAGGCTTATGGGATTTTGACATGTACAAATTAAAAAATCTTAATGAATAAAGAGAAGAAACAAAACAAATATATGACATAATATAGAAGTAAGATGACCTGGATAGTCAACAATTCTAAATGAAAGAAAAGAAAAGAGGATGTAATTACAGCTGAGTAAATGGTCAAAATTCCACCAAAATATTCTAAACTTTAGTGCAGGACTTTATGCAAGAATGACACAAAATGAAATTTAAAATCAAAGCCTGGAAAACACCCGCTAATTTAAAGGCAGGTCATTTTTTTTTGCAAAGGTCACTGGATTGTCAGAAATTGAAATCCATTAATTTCAATTGACCAGTTAGTACAATTGGCTAAATCTCAGATGAAAGTCATAGATTGGGAAACTGTGATGTTGTGGCCAACAAAGCCTGCCCATAAGAAGACATTCAGCTTGGAGCTGCTGGGGTCCTGCCCCATGGTCCCCCAGTATATTTTCCTTGGAGCCCATGTCATTGTCCCAGGTTTTTGACCTACTAATGTCAGTTGGTCTGACTTGCTTGTTTTCTTCCCCTTGGTTGGATGAATAATTTATTATCTCTGGAAAGTATAAAAATTCAGTGTACTCTTATGTAAGTTGTGTTTAAATATAACCATTATGATGTCCTATGCATATTCTGTTAATTTTTTAAATGATTTTTAAAATGCTTAAAAATATTTTATCTGTGAAATTTTTAAAGCTGATTTAGTCCATTGACAAGAATTATTTAACTACTTGGGAAGTTTTCTTTTTTACATTTGTCATCCTCTCTTTTTTTTTTTTTTTTTTTT
>NW_004443955.1:10869858-10874321 GCF_000243295.1 Trichechus manatus latirostris
CATTTGATGTTCTAGGGTTTCAGGATTGTTGATTCTCTGGCTTAGTTTTTCGGATCTTTGTTGTGGAGGGACGGCGTGGTGTTTCTGCCTAGAGCGCCATCTTCTGTCATCCTCTCTTGATGGTATTTGAAATGTTTGAGAAGATCAATAAATTAAAATTGTACTTTAAAATAGCCAAGGGAATTTGATTAATTATGTATGTGATGTTTAATGTTACATGTATGAGCTAACTAAAAATGAAAAAGTAAAACTGATTGTTTTTATTTTGATTAAAATTATAAAATGTATATGTAAAATAAGAGCTGTAAGTTAAACTTAAATGTTTAAGGAAAACAAGGTTCTTAAGTTTGTGTCTATGGTAATATAATATTGAGTAAAACAAAAGTAATAGTAAAAATATTTTCTGTGCACAAAAACCCAATAAGACAGTAAAAGTCACTGACACCTACCACTGCTCAGAGAATTTGAGTCTTTAAAAATATACCTGACACTGAAATGACAGTTTTGAGTACTGATGTAGGAAGAAATGGTTTAAAATAGAATGGCTAATAATGGTTGATTGTGTTTATGATAGATGTTACATACTGTAAGAGCATTAAACCAATCTTTCCATCACAAGTGTTTTTTAATTATACTTTTTAGATTTCAGAGGCCTTTTCCATTTTATTATTTGCTGATTTATCTGCCTTTGGCACCATCTTTCTTTTCAGTTTCCTCTTTTAAAAAATTTATCTCTACAAGATGTAAGTACTCTTATTAATCTTTTAAAAAATTATCAATACAAGATGTAACTATTCCTATTGATCTTTAAAAATATCATTTTAATATACTTTTCTTAAATTTTAAAAGTAATACATGCTCACTAGAGCATATATGAAAAATGCAGTAAATAAAAAATAGCTATAATAAAACTGCATTATTGGCAAAGTCAGACAAATAGATTGATGGAACTGAATAGAAAGCCCAGACATAAACTTACACATAAATTTTCAATATTTTCAAAGAAGCAAGGTAATTAAATAAAGAAAGAAAAGCCTTTTCAACAAATGGTACTGAAATAACTAGATAAACACTTACGAAAAAAGTAAACCTCACCCTCTACCCTACATAAGACATAAAGTTAATTTTAAACAAACCATAGACCTCACTATAAAAGCTAAAACTATAATAGAGGCAAAGCCAGCATGGTGCCCTAGATAGACGCATCATGCCACCCTCTGCAGCAAAGACCTGAAAAACTAAGTAAAACAGATACATACATCAATCCTGGAACCCTAAGCATGAAATGAAGAGGTAAAGAACTAGATCAAACATAAAATGGAAGAAGAAACTGAAGGAAAACAGAAAACCAGGAGAGACAGAGTGGAGGTCCCCTGCCAGCTAACATGGCACAGTGTTGCCATCTGGGAGCACAGCCAGCAATGACCTCGGACAACTTCACAGAGCTCCTAACAGGAGACAGAGCACTCAGTAACCAGAGAAACACACTCTTCTCACCCTTCTGCCCAGTATGTTACCTCCACCCTTTTCTGACAGACCTTGCTGCACTGTCTTGGCTAGAGAGCTACTGGCCCACCGCCAGCCTGGGTCTGCCCCACCCCCACCTGTCAGCCCCTGCAACATCTTTTCTTCCCCTTTCTTCTTCTTCTTTCTCCTTCCTACCTACCCTTGTATGCCACCTCTACTTCTTCCTGCCAGGCCACACTGTACCACCACAGGTAGAGGGCAACCAGCCCACTGTTTTCTACCTCCTACCTAGCCCCAAACACCACCTCCCCACTCTTACTGCTGGCTCCCAGGTCCACTCAGCCCCCACTCACCAGCCACCCTTTTTTTGTTCTTTTTCTCTCTTTTCTTTATTCTCCCCACCTAGCTTCATATGCCACCCCCCTTCCTGCCCGACCTTGCCAAGCTGCCATGGATATAGTGTCCCTACTCAGACCCGCCACCGCACTGGGCCCACACTGCCCCTTCCTTCTGTCACTCGACCAGCTGCTGAACAGAGGGAAGTGAGCCCATACCAGTCCCCATCTGACATCCTCACCTGTCTGGTGAGGGGCTGTGAATGCTCCCACATCACTTGACCAACATCATGAGGCAGACAGTGGGCGCCCTCAGCCACCTCATGAAACCAGTATACAGTGAAGCACACTCACCTTTCCTGCTGCTGCCCTGCCCATCCAGACAAGGTAGTGAGAGCTATTGTGCCCACAGGCGAGCAAGCACCAAAGCACACTTTGCCTGCCAGCCCTGACATATCAAAACAAAACGAAGCAGGATGAAACACAAACATACAATCAATCAATCAATAAAATAATACCTTAACGTCTTGGAGACAGTAGACAATATCAAAACATACAAAAAAGCAGGACAAGATGGCTCTAGAAAGTGACGAAAATAATCAGATGGTCTTCTGGTAGGAAAAAAGGCAGTGGAACTACCTGATATGGAATTCCAAAGACTAATATTTAGGGCTGTCTGAGATATTAGGAAAGACATCAAGGAAAACACAAAGCCAAGGAAAATAACAGACAAAATCGTGGAAAACACAGACAAAACCAATGAAAACATAGCCAAAATCAAGGAAAACACAGACCAAGCAATTGAAGAATTCAGGAAGATATTACCAGAACAAAATGTCAAACTAAATAAACAATTAGAAGTCATACAAAAACAGCAACTAGAAATCCAAAATATAAACAATAAAATTTCAGAAATGGACAACCCAATAGGTTTTACGAGCAAATTTGAAACAATGGAAGACATAATTAGCAAGATTGAAGACAAATCCACAGATGCCACTTTGAGGAAAAATCAGAGAAAAGAATGAAGAAAAATGAAGACTACCTAAGAATTGTGTGGGGCACAATCGAGCAAAAATTTGCACATGATCAGAGTTCCAGTACAGGAGGATTAAATGCAAAACATGGAGAAGATTGTTGAAGATTTTCTGGCAGAAAACTTCTGAATTATCATGAAAGTAGAAAAGCTGACTACCCAAGAAGCTCAATGAACCCCATATAGGATAGATATCAAAAGAAAGTCCTCAAGATATATCATAGTCACACTTGCCAAAACCAAAGACAAACAAAGATTCCTGAGATCAGCTTGAGAAAAATGAAAAGCCCCTTACAAAGGTGAAACAATAAGACTAAGCTCTGATTACTCGACAGAAACTATGCAGGCAAGAAGGCAATGGGATGACATATGAAAAACCTTGAAAGAAAAAACACTGTCAACCAAGAATAATATATGCTGCAAAACTCTCTCTCAAATACGATGGTGAAATTAGGACATTTCTACATAAAGAGTAATTAAGGGATTTTGTCAATACAAAGCCAAACTTACAAGAAATAATGTAAACGGAGTCCTTCAGTTAGAGAACTAACAACATCAGACAACAGCCTGAGTCTAGGGCACAGGACAGCATTAGCCAGATAGCAACCTAGGTAAAGAACTCTCAATAATGAAACAAAGCTAAAAGACTAAAACAGGAAAACAGAGTGTCAACCTGCACATGATGACAACATCAAAAGAATAAAAAGGGGAGTAAATGGTATAGGTATAGAACTTTCAAATGGAGAGAAAGTCAAGGTGATATCAAGCAGTAAAATACTAGTTCAAACATGGAAAGATTAGGGTAAATTTCAAGGTAACCACAAAGGAAGTTAACAAACCTACTCATCAGAAGAAAAACATAAAGTATCAGTAAACACAAAATCTATAATAAGAAAAGAAAATCCACAGACAAAAGGAACTCAGCACAGAAAAGTAACAGGAACAAAGAAAATGTCAGCATCACAAAAAAAATCACAACAATATGACAGCAATAAACTCATACCAATTGATAATCACACTGAATGTAAATGGCTTAAATGCACCTGTAAAGAGACAGAGAGTTGCAGAATGGATACAAAAGCACAACCCATCTATATGCTGTCTACAATAAACACAACTGAGACACAAAGACATAAATATGTTACAAATCTGTAAATGGAAAAAAATATATAAACCAAAAAAGAGCAAGAGCGGCAATACTAATCTCAGGTAAAATAGACTTTAAGGCAAAATCAACTATAGAAGACAAGGAAGGACGTTATATGATGATTAAAGGGACAATTCGCCAAGAAAACATAACCTTAATAAATATCTATGCACCCAACGACAGTACTCCAAAATACATAAAACAAACTCTAACAACACTGAAAAGAGAAATAGACAGTTCCACAATAGTAGTAGGAGACTTCAATGCACCACTCTCAGAAAAGGACAGCAAATCTAGAAAGGAACTCAACAAAGATACAGAAGATCTACTTCTAAAAATCAAACACCTATGCTCCTCAAAAGACTTCACCAAAAGAGTAAAAAGAGAACCTACAGACTGGGAAAGAATTTTTGGACAGTACAAGTCAGACAAAGGTCTAATCTCCATAATCTACAAGAAAATCCAACACCTATACAAC
>NW_004443955.1:10875805-10883597 GCF_000243295.1 Trichechus manatus latirostris
TGTTCTGTAAACCTTCATCTAAAGTGAGAATAGCAGCACAACTGGAAGAGCGTAGTCGATGTCACTGAACTGTGCATGTAGAAATTTTTGAAATGTATCTTTGGCTGTGTATATTTTCACCAAAAAAAAAAAAAAAAGGTCAAGAAGGGAGGGGGTTGACATGTCATGGGGCTGTTAACCAATGTCATAAAACAATATGTGTACTACTGTTTAATGAGAAACTATTTGTTCTGTAAACCTTCAGCTGAAGTACAATTAAAAAAAAAAAAAAACACAGAAACTCTAAAGGCCAAAATCAATGTACTTGACCTCATAGACATAAATGGAACACTCCACCCAACAGCAGCAAATTCTTTTCCAACACATATGGAACATTCTACAGAATAGACCATGTTTTAGGCCACAAAGCAACCCTCAATAAAATTCATAACATAGAAATAATACAAAGCATTCTCTCTGATCATAACACTGTAAAAGTAGAAACCTATCACAGCAAGAGCAAGGAAAAAAAAATATCAAATGGAAACTGAATAACACCTTGCTTAAAAACAGCTGAGTAATAAAAAAAAATCAAAGAGGGAGTTAAGAAAAAATTCCTAGAATGAAATGAGAATGAAAACACATCGTACCAAAACCTTTGGGACACAGCAAAAGCAGCGCTCAGAGGTCAATTTATAGCAATAAACACACACATCAAAAAAGAAGAATGGACCAATATACAATTGTTAGTCCTACACCTTGAACAAATAGAGAACAGGAAAAGAAGCCCACAGGCACCAAAAGAAAGGAAATAATAAAGATTAGCACAGAAATAAATGAAATAGAGAACAGAAAGACAATAGAAAGAATCAACAAGACCAAAAGTTGGTTCTTTGAAAAAAATCAATAAAATCGACAATCCATTTGCAAAAGTGACAAAAACGGGAGAGGAAGCAAATAACCCAATAAATGATTTGGGGGACATTACCACAGACCCAAATGAAATAAAAAGGATCATAACTGATTACTATGAAAAATTGTACTCTAACAAATTTGAGAACCTAGAGGAAATAGACAAATTTCTAGAAACACACTTCCTACCTAAACTAACACAAGCTGAGATAGAAAATCTGAACAGACCCATAACAAGGGAAGGAATTGAAGACGTAATTAAAAAAACAAACAGAAACTCCCAACAACAAAAAGCCCGGGCCCAGATGGCTTCCTGGGAATTCTACCAAACATTCAGAGATGAGCTGATACCAGTACTAAAACTATTTTAGAGCATAGAAAAGGAAGGAATACTCCCAAATTCATTCTATGAATCCAGCATAACCCTGATATGAAAGCCAGGCAAAGACACCACAAAAAAAGAAAATTACACACCAATATCTTTCATGAATGTAAATGCAAAAATTCTCAAAAAAATTCTAGCCAATAGAATTCAGCATGATATCAAAAAATAATACACCATGACCAAGTGGGATTCATACCAGCCATGCAAGGATGGTTCAACTTTAGAAAATCAATCCACACAATCCACAAAAAAAAAAAAAAAGAATCATGTGGTCATCTCAATTGACACAGAAAAGGCATTTAATAAAGTCTAGCACCCAATTCTGAGAAAAATGCTCAATAAAGTAGGAATAGAGGGGAAATTCCTCAACGTTATAAAGGGCATCTGTACAAAACAAACAGCCAACATCATTCTCAATGTAGAGAGGCTGAAAGCATTCCCCCTGAGAACAAGAACAAGGCAAGGATGCTTTGTATCACCACTCCTATTTAATATTGTGCCGGAAGTCCTAGCTAGAACAATAAGGAAAGAAAAGGAAAGGGCATCCAAATTGGAAAGGAAGAAGTAAAACTATCCCTATTCATAGATGATATGATTCTATACACAGAGAACCCCAAAGATTCTAAAAGCAAACTACTGGAACTAATAGATTCAACAGAGTAACATGATTCAAGATCAACATACAAAAATCAGTTGGAATCCTATACACCAACAAAGAGAACTTCGAAAAGGAAATCATGAAAACAAAACCATTTATAAAAGCCCCTAAAAAGATAAAATATTAGGAATAAATTTAAGCAGGGACATAAAAGACCTATACAAAAAAACTACAAAACACTACTTCAAAAAACCAAAAGAGACCTACATAAATGGAGAAACATACGACGCGCATGGGTAGGTGAAAACGTCAATTCTACCCAAAGCAATCTACAAATACAAAGCAATTCCAATCCAAATACCAATAGCATTCTTTAATGAGATGGGAAAACTAATCGGTAACTTTATGTAGAAAGGAAAGAGGCCCCAGATACACGAACCATTACTGAGGAAAAAGAACAAAGTAGGAGGCCTAACACTACCTGATCTCAGAACCTACTATACAGCCAAGGTAGTGAAAACAGCTTGGTACTGGTACAATGACAGACACATGGACCAATGGAACAGAATCGAGAACCCAGATGTAAATCCACCCACCTATGGTCAGCAGATCTTCAACAGAGGACCAAATCCATTAAATGCGGGAAAAGACAGTCTTTTTAACAAATGGCGCTGGCAAAACTAGATGTCCATCTGTAAAAAAAATGAAACAGGACCCATACTTCACACCATACACAAAAACTAATTCAAAATGGATCAGAGACCTAAATATAAAACCTAAAACGATAAAGATCATGGAAGAAAAAATAGGAACAACACTAGGGGCTCTAATACATGGCATAAAGAGAATATAAACTATAACTAACAACATACACACACCAGAAGATAAACTCAATAACTGACAGCCCCTAAAAATTAAACACTTAGCTCATCAGAAGACTTCACCAAAAGGGTAAAAAGAAAACCTACAGCCTGGAAAAAATTTTTGGCCATGGCATGTCCAGAAAGGGTCTAATCTCTAAAATGTGTAGAATACTTCAACGCCACAACAACAAAAATACAAATAACCCAGTTACAAAATGGGGAAAGGATATGAACATACACTTCACCAAAGAAGACATTCAGGTGGCTAACAGATACATGAGGAAATGCACTCTATCATTAGCCATCAAAGAAATACAAATCAAAATTATAATGAGATACCATCTCACCCTGACATTATTGGCACTAATCAAAAAAATCAGAAAATGACAAATGTTGGAGAAGTTGCTGGGAGACTGGAACTCTTAGGCACTGCTGGTGGGAATGTGAAATGGTACAACCACTATGGAAAACATTATGGCGCTTCCTTAAAAAGCTAGAAATAGAAATACCATACAACCTAGCAATCCCACTCCTAGGAGTACATCCTAGAGAAATAGACATATGCACACCCATATTCATTGCAGCGTTATTCACAATAGCAAAAAGATGGAAACAACCTAAGTGCCCATCAACAGATGAATGGGTAAACAAATTTATGGTACATACACAATGAAATACTAAGCAACGATAAAGAACAATGATGAATCTTCAAAACATCTCACAACATGGATGAATCTGGAGGGCCTTATGCTGAGTGAAATAAGTCAATCACAAAAGGACAAATATTATATAAGACTACCATCATAAAAACCCAAGAAAAGGTTTACACACAGAAAAAAACAATCTTTGATGTTTACCAGGGAGGGGAGGGGAAATCACTAACTAGATAGTAGACAAATGGTAACTTTGGTGAGGGGAAAGACAGCACACAATAAAGGGGAAGTCAGAACAACTTGACTAAGTCAAAGTCATAGAAGCTTCCTAGACTCATCCAAACACCTTGAGGGACTGAGTTACTGGGGCTGAGGGCTGGCAGCTATGGTCTTGGGGGACATCTAAGTCAACGGGCATAACATAGTTCTTAAAGAAAACGTCCTACATCCTACCTTGGTGAGTAGCACCTGCGGTCTTAAAAGCTTGCGAGTGGGCAACTAAGATACATCTGTTGATCTCATCATGTTTGAAGCAAAGGAGAATGAAGAAAACCAAAGACACAAGGAAAATATTAGTCCAAAGGACTAATGTACCACATGAACCACAGCTTTCACCAGCCTGAGCCTGGAAGAACTGGATGGTGCCTGGCTACCACCACTGACCCCTCTGACAAGAATCACAGTAGAGAGTCCTGGACAGAGTGGGAAAAACATATAGAACAAAATTCAAATTCACAAAAAAAGTCCAGCCTTACTGGTCTGACAATAACTGGAGGAACCACTAAAACTGTGGCCCATGGATACCCTGCTAACTCAGAACTGAAGCCACTCCCAAAGTCCACCTTTCAGCCAAAGATTAGACAGGCAATAACACACGTGAGGAATGTACTTCTTAGTTCAATCAAGTATATGAGACCAAATGGGCAACACCTGCGCAAAAGCAAAGATGAGAAGGCAGGATGGGGCAGGAAAACTGAACGAATGGATATGGAGAACCTAGGGTGGGAAGGGAAAAGGGGAGAGTGCTGACCCGTTGCGGGGATTGCAACTAACGTCACGAAACAATTTGTGTATAAAATTTATGAATGAAAAACTAGTTTATGCTGTAAACTTTCACCTAAAACACAATAAAATTAATTTTTTAAAAAAATTCTAGAACTACAAAGCTTCAAAAAACATCTCACAAAAGATTGTTTTGGAATGGGCAATTATTTAGATTTTTGGAGTAGGCAATGATTTAAAAGTAAGTTCCAATCATAAAAAAAAGTTGATTAATAGCTCTTCATCAAAATTAAAAATTTCTGTTTAATATTATTATTTTGCTTAAGATATTTCAGAGATGTTATATTTACAAGCAGGTTTATTTGAAAACCCTGTGGAGCGCAGCTCTGCTCTGAAACACATGGGGTTGCCATACGTCGGAATTGACTTGATGGCAACTGGTTTTTTTTTCTTTTTTCTTTTTTTTGTGGTAGTGCTGTTTATAGTAGCAAAAATTGTATATCTCCTAGAAGTTCAAATTTAGGTCTTTGAATAAAATGTGATGTATCCATATTGTGGTAATCTGTGCAGCTGATACAAGAGTGAGTTAGAGCTTTGTAGATATTGCTAAGTTGCCCCTAAAATTAATACGGAAATGCAAGGGACCAAGACTATTTAAAACAATCTTTAACATAAGAATAAAGTTGGAAGACTCACACTTCCTTGTTTCAAAACTTACTGCAAAACTACAGTAATCAAGATAGTGTAGTACTAGCATAAGGATAGACATGTAGATCAATGGACTAGAATTGAGAGTGCAGAAATAAAACTTTACAACTTATGGACCCAAGAGTAACAAGGAGTGAGACCACTAAAGCACTCCATCTCCTCCAGCATAAAAAACATCTAACTTTGCCAAGTGTGTAGTCTCTAGGCTGCCTTCACCTCACTCACCACCCTCAAACCTGCTGGGTAATACACCTGCCCCATTGTCAGGAAGGTCTGTGGGGGAAATCACAGCTCCCTTTACTAATCTTCTTGGTTGCTCACTCATAAAGATGAACCAACCCAAGAATCACTAAACACTGGATGAAAACCAGCAGCATAAAAAAGATCAAGGTGAACAAATCAAACGTAATTCAGAGAAGACATGAGAGCTTCAGAAAATTTCTAGTTAGAATACTTAGAAAAATTAGATAGGATATTACATCCCCCAAAATTAGATTGGTTGCTATGAGAAAAGATCAACAGAGAGCAAGAAAGACTTCATATCAATTAAAATATGATTGCCAAATAGAAAGTTCAGTGGGTGGATTGAGTGGCCAAGGCTAAGACCAGTGGGAGAAGAAATCTGTTGAAATGCTGTACGAGGAAAATATGAGAGAGGATCAATACGGGCCACAACCTCTATTGACTAGAATATCTGGAAACGGAGACAAAGAGACAAACAGGGAAGAAAAAATATATTAATAAATAAAATAAATAAAAAGTGAATAGTAATCTGAGTTGAAGGTAAACAGTGTTCAGTTCTCAAGGGCCCATTATAAATGAGCAGGATGAATGTGAAGAGTTGCACCTTGAATACATTCAGGGAAATTTCAGAATTCCAGAGAATCTGAAACCCCCAGGAATCGGAAAAGTTTCTAAAGAGTGAAGGGTTACCTTGAAAAGAGTAAGAACCAGAAGACATCAGGTGTCTGTCTCATCAGCACACTGGTTGCTACAACACAAGGAGCAATGCCTGAGAATTCTGAGGGGAAACTCTAAATCGAGTGTGGCCAAAATGAAGTCATTTCAGACATTTCGGAACTTGGAAAGTTGACTATCCACCCAGCCCACATAAGGTACTACTCAAGGTGGCACACCAACCAGGGAAAATATGGAATGATAGGATGCAATATCCTATCTAATTCAAGAAAGAAGAAGACAAAATGAGTTCAGAAACAGGGCAAGCTGAATACGTCTTAGATGAAGCAGAGAAAGCTGAAAAGAACTCAAAAGAGAATCTTTTGACTTTGATATTTGGCAAATTATCCTCTGGTTGGCAGGGCTTTGGAGACCTAGAATTCTACTACCTTTTCTGTGGGTGTAATCACACCACTTATTCCTGCAATAATTAATACCAAGTTGTAAATACTCTTTTATTAAGTTCAATTTTTTACAGTTAATCTATAGACTTAAGGCTAAAGGACCGAATGAAAATGTAATAAACACGACAGCTTAAGAACATTAAAATAGCAAGAAAAATAGCAAGAAAAGTGAGTAGTAGGTTAGGCAGAAGACAGTGTAAGTACACCAGTATGCTCATCTTTCGTAGACACAGTACAAAGTTGATAAATCAAACGTTGTTGTTGTTGTTGTTAGGTGCCATCCAGTTGGTTCTGACTCATAGCGACCCTGTGTACGATACAACAAAACACTGCCTGGTTCTGCGCATTCCTTACTATCATTGCTATGTTTGAGCCCATTGTTGCAGCCGTTGTGTCAATCCATCAAGTTGAGGATCTTCCTCTCTTTTGCTCACCCTCTACTTTACAAAGCATGATATTCTTCTCCAGGGACTGGTCCTTGCTGATAACATGTCCAAAATACCTGAGACAAAGTCTCGCCACCCTCGCTTCCAGGGAGCACTCTGGCTGTAACTCTTCCAAGACAGATTTATTCATTCTTCTGGCAGTCCATGGTATATTCAACATTCTTCACCAATACCATAATTCAAAAGTATCAATACTTAGGTCTGCCTTATTCATTGTCCCTCTTTCACATGATTATAAGGCAATTGAAAATACTATGGCTTGGGTCAGACGCACCTCAGTCCTCAAAGTGACATCTTTGCTTTTTAACACTTTAAAGAGGTCTTTTGCAACAGATATGCCCAATGCAATAATATGTCCTTTGATTTTTTGACCGCTGCTTCCATGGACCTTGATGTGGATTCAAGTAAAATGAAATCCTTGACAACTTCAATGTTTTCTCTGTTTATCATGTTGTTGCTTATTGGTCCAGTTGTGAAGATTTTTGTTTTCTTTAGGCTGAGGTGTAATCCATACTGAAGGCTGTGGTTTTTGATCTTCATCTGTAAGTGCTTCAAGTCCTCCTTATTTTCAGCAAGCAAAGTTATGTCATCTGCATAACACAGGTTTTTAATGCATCTTCCTCCAATCTTGATGCCCCGCTCTTCTTCATAGAGTCCAGCTTCTCGCATTATTTGCTCAGCAGATTGAATAGGTATAGTGAAAGGATACAACTCTGACGCACACCGTTCCTGACTTTAAACCCTTGTTTATTCAAATGACTACCTCTTGATCTATGTACAAGTTCTTCATGTTCTGGAATTCCCATTGTTCCCAATATTATACATAATTAGTTATGATCCACACAGTCTAATGCCTTTGCATAGTCAATAAAACACAGGTAAACA
>NW_004443955.1:10883783-10889716 GCF_000243295.1 Trichechus manatus latirostris
AATTTTACTTGCATGTGATACTAATGATATTGTTAGATAATTTCCACATTCTGTTGAATCGCCTTTCTTTGGAATGGGCATAAATATGGATCTCTTCTAGTTGGTTGGCCAGATAGCTGTCTTCTAAATATCTTGGCCTAGATAAGTGAGCACTTCCAGTGCTGCATCCATTTGTTGAAACATCTCAATTGGTATTCCGTCAATTCCTGGAGCCTTGTTTTTCACCAGTGCCTTTAGTGCAGCTTGGACTTCTTCCTTCATTGCCATTGGTTCTTTATCATATAGTACCTCCTGAAATGGTACTATACAGTGACTGTGTATTCTTTCCATCTTCTCTTGATGCTTCCTGCATCATTCAATATCTTCCCTGTAGAATCCTTCAGTATTGCAACTTGGGACTTGAATTTTTTCTTCAGTTCTTTAGCTTGAGAAATGCCAAGTGTGTTCTTGTCTTTTGGTTTTCTAACTCCAGGTCTTTGCACTTTTCCTCGTAATACTTTGTCTTCTGTAGCTGCCCTTTGAAATCTTCTGTTTAGCTCTTTTAATTCATCATTTCTTCCATTTGCTTTAGCTACTCTATGTTTAAGAGCAAGTTTCTGGGTCTCTTCTGACATCCATTTTGGTGTTTTCTTTCTTTCCTGTCTTTTTAGTGACCTTTTGCTTTCTTCATGTTTGATGTCCTTGATGTCATCCCACAACTCATCTGGTCTTCGGTCATTGATGTTCAACGGGTCAAATCTCTTCTTGAGATGGTCTCCAAGTTCAGTGGGATATATTCCAGGTCGTATTTTGGCTCTCGTGGACTTGTTTTAATTGTGTTTCGCTTCAACTTGAATTTGCATATGAGCAATTAATGGTCTGTTCCATAGTTGGCCCTGGCCTTGTTCTGACTGTGATACTGAGCTTCTCCATCGTGTCTTTCCACAGATATAGTTGATTTAATTCCTGTGTATTCTGTCTGGCAAGGTCCACATGTATAGTTGCTGTTTATGTTGTTGAAAAAAGGTATTTCCAATAAATAAGTCGCTGGCTTGCAAAATTCTATCATGTGATCTCTAGCATTGTTTCTGTCACCAAGGCCATTATTTTCTAGCTTCCGATTCTCCTTCTTTGTTTTCAGCATTCCCATTCCAATCACCAGTAATTATCAATGCATCTTGATTGCATGTTTGGTCAATTTAAAACTGCAGAAGTTGGTAAAAATCTTCAATTGCTTCATATTTGGCATTAGTGGTTGATAAGTAAATTTGAATAATGGTCGTAATTAACTTGTCTTCCTTGTAGGCATAGGACATTATCCTATCATTGACAGCGTTGTACTTTAGGATATATCTTGAAATGTTCTTTTTGACAATGAATATGACAGCATTCCTCTTCATTTTGTCATTCCCGGCAGAGTAGACCATATGATTGTCCGATTCAAAAAGGCCAATACCAGTCCATTTCAGCTCACTAATGCCTAGGATATTGATCTTCAAGTGTTCACTTTCATTTTTCACAACTTCCAATTTTCTTAAGTTCATACTTTGTACATTTCATGTTCTGATTATTAATGAATGCTTGCAGCTATTTCTTCTCATTCTGAGTCGTGCCACATCAGCAAATGAAGATTCAGAAAGCTTTACTCCATCCACATCATTAACATTGACTCAAAATACAGGTATCTAAATAGAGAATTTAAAGCAGTGCTTTAAATTAAATCTACTTCTGAAAAGACTTAGCCAGTGAAAACCTTATCAATACCAGCAGAACATTGTCTGATATAGTGCCACAAGATGAGCCCCTCAGGTTGGAAGGCACTCAAAATATGACTGGGGAAGAGCTGCCTCCTCAAAATAGAGTTGACCTTAATGACGTGGATGGAGTCAAGCTTTCAGGACCTTCATTTGCTGATGTGACACGACTGAAAATGAGAAGAAACAGCTGCAAACATCTATTAATAATTGGAATGTGGACTGTAGGAAGCATGCATCTAGGAAAATTGGAAGCCATCAAAAATGAAATGAAACGCATAAACATCAATATCCTAGGCATTAGTGAGCTGAAATGGACTGGTATTGGCCATTTTGAATCAGACAAGCATATGGTTTACTATGTGGGGAATGACAACTTGAGGAGGAATGGCGTTGCATTCATCCTCAAAAAGAATATTGCAAGATCTGTCCTGAAGTACAGCGCTGTCAGTGATAGGACAATATCCATACGCCTACAAGAAAGACTAGTTAATACAACTATTATTCAAATTTACCCACCAAGTACTAAGGCCAAAGAGGAAGATATCGAAGATTTTTACCAACTTCTGCAGTCTGAAATTGATCGAACATGCAGTCAGGATGCATTAATAATTACTGCCAATTGGAATGTGAAAGTTGGAAACAAAGAAGAAGATTAGTAGTCAGAAAATATGGCCTTGGTGATAGAAATGATGCTGGAGATCACATGATAGAATTTTACAAGACCAATGACTTCTTCATTGTAAATACCTTTTTTCACCAACATAAACAGTGACTATACACATGGACCTCGCCAGATGGGATACACAGGAATCAGATCGAATACATCTGTGGAAAGAGACAATGGACGAGCTCAATGTCATCAGTCAGAACAAGGCCTGGGGCCGACTGCGGACTGGACCATCAATTGCTCATATGCAAATTCAAGTGGAAACTGAAAAAAATTAGAACAAGTCCACGAGAGCCAAAGTACGACCTTGAGTATAAAACACATTGCCGTTGAGTCAATTCCGACTCATAGTGACCCTATAGGACAGAGTAGAACCACCCTATGTAGTTTCCAAGGAGCGCCTGGTGGATTCAAACTGCTGGCCTTTTGTTGTGGAATGGCATCAAGGACATCATACATGAAGAAAGCAAAAGGTCATTAAAAAAGACAGGAAAGAAAGAGAAAGACCAAAATGGATGTCAGAAGAGACTCTGAAACTTGCTCTTGAACATCAAGTAGCTAAAGCAAAAGGAAGAATTGATGAAGTAAAAGAGCTGAACAGAAGATTTCAAAGGGCGGCCCGAGAGGATGAAGTAAATTATTACAATGACAAATGCAAAGACCTGGAGTTAGATAACCAAAGGGGCAGAACACACTCGGCATTTCTCAAGCTGGAAAAAAAAAAAAAATTCAAGCCTCGAGTTGCAATACTGAAGGATTCTATGGGGAAAATATTAAACGACACAGGAAACATCAAAAGAAGATGGAGGGAATACACAGAGTCATTATAACAAAACGAACTGGTCGATGTTCAACCATTTCAGGAGGTAGCATATGATTAGGAACTGATGGTACCGAAGGAAGAAGACCAAGCTGCACTGAAGGCATTGGCAAAAAACAAGGCTCCAGGAATTGATGAAATACCAATTGAGATGTTTCAACAAACAAATGCAGCACCGGGAGTGCTCACTCCGTCTATGCCAAAAAAATTTGGAAGACAGCTACCTGGCCAACCAACTGGAAGAGATCTATATTCATGCCTATTTCCAAGAAAGGTGATCCAAATGAATATGGAAATTATCAAACACTATCATTAATATCACACGTAATTAAAATTTGTTGAAAATCATTCAAAAGCGGCTTCAGCAGTATATCAACTGGATTCTGCCATAAATTCAAGCTGGATTCAGAAGATGACATGGAACCAGGGATATCATTGCTGATGTCAGATGGATCCTGGCTGAAAGCAGAAAATACCAGAAAGATGTTTACCTGTGTTTCATTAACTATGCAAAGGCATTTGACTGTGTGGATCATAACTAATTATGGATAACATTGTGAATATCAGGAATTCCAGAACAATTAATTATGCTCATGAGGAACCTGTACATAGATCAAGAGGCAGTTGTTCAAATGGAACAAGTGGATACTGTGTGGTTTAAAGTTAGGAAAGGTGTGTGTCAGGGTTGTATCCTTTCACCATACCTATTCAATTTGTATGCTGAGCAAGTAATCCGGGAAACTGGACTATATGAAGAAGAATGGGTTTGGAGGAAGGCTCATTAACAACCTGTGTTATGCAGATGACACAAACTTGCTTACTGAAAGTGAAGAGGACTTGAAGCACTTACTGATGAAGATCAAAGACCACAGCCTTCAGTGTGGATTACACCCACCTCAACATAAAGAAAACAAAAATCCTCACAAGTGGACCAATAAGCAACATCATGATAAACAGAGAAAAGATTGAAGTTGTCAAGGATTTCATTTTACTTGCATCCACAATCAGTGCTCATGGAAGCAGCAGTCAGGAAATTAAAAGATGCAATGCACTGGGCAAATCTGTTGCAAAAGACCTCTTTAAAGTGTTGAAAAGCAAAGATGTCTCCTTGAAGACTAAGGTGCACCTGACCCAAGCTATGGTTTTTTCAGTGGCTTCCTATGCATGTGAAAACTGGATAACGAATAAGGAAACCTGAAGAAGAATCAATGCCTTTGAATTGTGGTGGTGGCAAAGAGTGTGGAATATACCGTGGACTGCCAGAAGAAAGCACAAATCTGTCTTGAAAGAAGTGCGACTACAGCTTCTTTGCCTAGGCACAGGCATAAGAGGTCCATGGACTTTGAATGCCTTTCACCCCTGTATAGACTCATGTGGGCCCATTTCAACAACGTAGGCTCTCATTACCATAGTACAAAAGGGTATATACCTGAAGTCTAACTTCAACTGTTTCAGCTGTGAAGTGGCAGGTTCGTGACATTTGACACTGCTCTGCCCATTAAGCAAGTTCCTCACCTGCCCACATCAGAGGCCTGAGGACTGATGGCTCCACCCACGCCACCTATCCACCTGTGACGGGGTCCAAGAATAAGTGGTGCCCCCTAGTCCTTACAGCCAACAGCATCAGCTGCTCACAGTCCAGCCGAAAAACCCACCTACCTACATGCTCTAGGGAACAGGGACACGCTTTCCTCCCAGACATTCAAGGGGAGGCGTCAGCCCCCTGCCTTGCTCAGCATGTAGCCCCCTATTGCAGCCAGATACCTGTGTCTACACCAATCACCCATGCCTGTCTAGGACTGTAGGTGAGAGCCTGCACCACACACTTGGTGGCCAACTACCTGGACACCTGAGCTGAATCCATGCAAGAAAAGGAAACGGACTTCTGGGCTCACATACTTAGTAACAGATCTAACCACCTGTTGACAACATTAAAGCTTCAAAGGTACCAATAATCAAACTATCTCACATGAGCAGCCTACGTGGACATATCAAAACAAAACAAAACAAGAAGCTAGGACACAGTAAGCAAACATAAAATAAATAAATATAATAACTTATTGTTGGCTCAGAGACAACAGTCAATATCAAATCACATAAAGAGGCAGACCATGATGGTGTCAGCAAGCTCCCAAAATAAAAAATCAAGAAATTTTCCAGAGGAAGAAAATTTCTTGGAATTACCAGAGGCAGCAAACAAAAGATTAATATACAGAACTCTTAAGGATATCAGGCAAAACACAGAAAGCCAAGGAACACAGAGACAAAGCAATAGAGGAACTTAAGAAAATTAGAGAAGAGCATAATGATAAATGTTACAGGCTTCAAGAAGCCGTAGAGAGACAGCAATCAGAAATCCAGAAGATTAACAATAAAATTTCAGAATTAGACAACTTAATGGAAAGTCATAGGAGCAGAATTGAGGCAATGGAAGTCAGAATTAGTGTGATTGAAGATAAAGCACTTGACGCCAACTTATTGGAGGAAAAAGCAGATAAAAGGATTTAAAAAAAAACGAAGAAACCCTAAGAATTATGTGGGACTCTATCAAGAGGAATAACCTACGAGTGATTGGAGTACCAGAGCGGGGGGCGGGGGGGATAACAGAAAATACAGAGAGAATTGTTGAAGATTTGTTGGCAGAAAACTTCCCTGATGTTGTGAAAGATGACAAGATATCTATCCAAGATGCTCATCGAACCTCACATAA
>NW_004443955.1:10890274-10891782 GCF_000243295.1 Trichechus manatus latirostris
TCATATGGAGAGGAAGTCAAGCTGATATAAAGAAATAAAAGACTGGTATAATCTTAGAAAAATAGGGGTAAATATCAAGGTAACCACAAAGGAAGCTAACAATCCTACAAGTCAAAATAAAAACAAGAAAAATATAAAGATTCAGCAAATACAAAATGAACAATTAAAAAGATGAAAAGAAAATACATAAAGAAAAACAACTCAGCACAGAAAATTAAGTGGAACAAACTATCAACAACATGCACAAAAAGACATCAAAATGATAGCACTAAACGCATACCTATCAATAATTATGCTGAATGTAAATGGACTAAATGCACCAATAAAGACACAGAGAGTGGCAGAATGGATAAAAAACATGATCCATCTATATGCTGCCTACAAGAGACACACCTTAGACTTAAAGACACAAACTAGAACTCAAAGGATGGAAAAAAATATATCAAGCAAACAACACTCCAGAAAAGCAGGAGTGGCAATATTAATCTCTGACAAAATAGACTTGGAAGTAAAATCCACCACAAAGGATAAGGAAGGACATTATATAATGATTAAAGGGTCAATACACCAGGAGGACATAACTATAATAAATATTTACATACCCAATGACAGGGCTCCAAAGTACATAAAACAGACTCTTAACAGCATTGGTAAGAGAAACAGACAGCACCACAATAATAGTAGGAGACTTCAACACACTACTTTTGGTGAAAGACAGAACATCCAGAAAGAAGCTCAATAAAGAGATGGAAGACCTAAATGCCACAATCAACCAACACGATCTCACAGACATATACCAAACACTCCACCCAACAGCAGCCAAGTATACTTACTTTTACAATGCACATGGAAAGTTCTCCAGAGTAGACCACATATTAGGCCATAAAGCAAGCCTTAACAGAATTCAAAGCATCGAAATATTACAAAGCATCTTTTCTGACTATAAAGCCATAAAAGTAGAAATTAATAACAGAAAAAGCAAGGAAAAAATCAAACACATGGAAACTGAACAACATCTTGCTCAAAAACTACTGGGTTATAGAACAAATTAAGGATGGAATAAAGAAATTCATAGACTCAAATGAGAATGAAGACACATCCTACCAGAACCTTTGGGACACAACAAAAGCAGTGTGCAGAAGTTAGTTTATAGCAATAAATACACACGTCCAAAAAGAAAAAAGGGCCAAAATCAAAACATTAACCCTACAACTTGAACAAGTAGAAAGAGAGTAGCGAAAAGAAGCCCTCGGGTGCCAGAAGAAAGGACATAATAAGAATTAGAGCAGAATTAAATGAAATAGAGAATAGAAAAACAATTGAAAGAGTTAACAAGACCAAAAGCTGGTTCTTGGAAAAGGTCAACAAAATCAATAAACTATTGGCCAAACTGACAAAAGAAAAACAGGAGAGGAAGCAAATAACCCGTATAAGAAATGAGATGGGTGATATCACAACAGACCCAAATGAAATTAAAGAATCATAACAGAATACTGTGAAAAATTGAA
>NW_004443955.1:10892154-10931665 GCF_000243295.1 Trichechus manatus latirostris
AAAAACAATCAATGTAATCCATCACATAAATAAAACAAAAGACAAGAACCACATGATCTTATCAATTGATGCACAAAAGGCATTTGACAAAGTCCAACACCCATTCATGATAAAAACTCTCAGCAAAATAGGAATAGAAGGGAAATTCCTCAACATAATTAAGGCATTTATACAAGCCAACAGCCAACATCATACTAAATGGAGAGAGTTTGAAAGTATTCCTTTTGAGAACAGGAACCAGAGAAGGATGCCCTTTATCACTACTCTTATTCAACATTGAGCTGGAGGTCCTAGCCAGAGCAATAAGGTAAGAAAAAAAGGGCATCCACATTGGTAAGGAAGAAGTAAAAGTATCCATATTTGCAGATGATATGATCTTATACACAGAAAATCCCAACGATTCCACAAGAAAACCAGTGTAACTAATAGAAGATTTCAGCAAAGTATAAGGATACAAGATAAACATACAATAATCAGTTGGATTCCTCTACATCAACAAGGAGAACTTCGAAGAGGAAATCACCAATCAATACCGTTTACAATAGCCCCAAGAACATAAAATACTTAGGAATAAATCTAACCAGAGACCTAAAAGACTTATAAAATGAAAACTACAAGACACTACTGCAAGAAACCAAAAGAGACCTGCATAAGTGGAAAAATATACCTTGGTCATGGATAGGAAGACTCAACATTGTGAAAATGTCAATTCTACCCAAAGCGACCTACAGATACAATGCAATCTTGATCCAAATTCCAACGGCATTTTTTAATGAGATGGAGAAACAAATCACCAACTTCATATGGAAAGGGAAGAGGCTCTGGATAAGTAAGGCATTACTGAAGAAGAAGAACAAAGTGGGAGGCCTCACACTACCTGATTTTAGAACCTATTATACCGCCACGGTAGTAAAAACACCCTGGCACTGGTACAACAACAGATACATAGACCAATGGAACAGAATTGAGAATCCAGATGAAAATTCATCCAGCTATGAGCAGCTGATATTTGACAAAGGCCCAAAGTCTGTTGATTGGGGAAAATACAGTCTCTTTAACAAATGGTGCTGGCAGAACTGGATATCCATCTGCAAAAAACTGAAACAAGACCCATACCTTACACCATGCACAAAAACTAACTCAAAATGGATCAAAGACCTAAATATAACATCTAAAATGCTACATATCATGGACGAAAAAATAGGGACAACGCTAGGAGCCCTAATACATGGCATAACAGAATACGAACCATAAGTAACAATTCACAAACACCAGAAGAGAAACTAGATAACTGGGAGCTCCTAAAAATCAAACACTTATGCTCATCAAAAGACTTCACCAAAAGAGTAAAAAGAAAACCTACAGAATGGGAAAAAATTTTTGGCTACAACAAATCCCGTCAGTGTCTAATCTCTAAAATGTATAAGATACTGCAAAACTTCAACAATAAAAAGACAAATAACCCTATTAAAAAATTGGCAAAGGATATGAACAGGCACTTCGCCAGAGAAGACATTCAGGTGGTTACCAGACACATGAGGAAATGCTCACAATCATTAGCCATTAGAGAAATGCAAATCAAAACTATAGTGAGATACCATCTCACCCCAACAAGGCTAGCATTCATCCAAAAAACAAAATAATGAATGTTGGAGAGGTTGTGGAGAGACTGGAACACTTATACACTGTTGGTGGGAATGTAAAATGGTACAATCACTTTGAAAATCGATTTGGCTCTTCCTTAAAAAGCTAGAAATAGAAGTACCACACAATCCAGAAATCCCACTCCTTGGATAATCCCACTCCTAGGGAAATAAGAGCCATCACATGAATAGATATATGCACACCCGTGTTCATTGCAGCACTGTTCACAATAGCAAAAAGATGGAAACAACCTAGGTGCCCATCAATGGACGAATGGATAAACAAATTATGGTATATTCACACAATGGAATTCTACACAACAATAAAGAACAACGATGAATCTGTGAAACATAACAGGAGGAATCTAGAAGACATTATGCTGAGTGAATTTAGTCAGTCACAAAAGGACATATTGTATTAAACCTCTATTATAAGAACTCAAGAAAAGGTATAAACACAGAAGAAAACATTCTTTGATGGTTATGAGGGTGGGGAGGTAGGGAGAGAAGTATTCACTAGCTATATAGTAGACAGGAAGTATCTTAGGTGAAGGGAAGGATAACACACACTACAGGGGAAGTCAGCACAACTGAACTAAACAAAAGCTAGAAAGTTTCCTGAATACAACCAAACACCTTGAGGGACAGAGTAGCAGGGGTGGAGGTCTGTGGACCATGGTTTCAGGGGACATCTAGGTCAATTGGCCTAACAAATTTTATTAAGAAAATGTTCTGCATCCCACCAAAGTAGTTTGGTGAGCAGCATCTGGGGTCTTAAAATCTAGAGAGCCACCATGTAAGATACATCAATTAGTCCCAACCCACCTAGAGCAAAGGAGAATGAAGAACACCAAGGACACAAGGAAAGTATTAGCCTAAGAGTCAGAAAGGGCCACATAAACCAGAGACTTCATCAGCCTGAGACTGACCTGACAGGTTACACAACAGAGAGTCCCTGACAGAGCAGGAGAAAAGTGGGGTGCAGAATTCAAATTCTAGTAAAAAGACTAGACTTAATGGTCTGACTTAGACTGGAGGGACCTGGAAGACATGGCCCCCAGACTCTGTTAGCCCAAAACTAAAACCATTCCCGAGGCCAACTCTTCAGACTGGACTATGAGACATAAAATGATACTTATGAAGAGTGTGCTTCTTAGCTGAAGTAGATACATGGGTCTAAATGGGCAGCTCCTGTCCGGAGGTGAGATGAGAAGGCAGAGAGGGTCAGGAGCTCGTTGAACGGACACAGGAAATCTGGGGTGCAAAGGAGGAGTGTGTTGTCACAGTATAGAGAGAGCAACTAGGGTCACATAGCAATGTGTGTATAAATTTTTGTAAGAGAGACTAACTTGAATGGTAAACTTTCACTTTAAGTACAACAATAAAAAAAAAAACAAAGAAATGCGACCAGAATGCTTCTTGGAAGCAAGGATGGCAAGATTACATCTCACATACTTCGGACACGTCAGTAGGAATCTATCCCTGGAGAAGGACATTATGCTTGGTAAAGTAGAGGGTCAGTGAAAAAGAGGAAGACCCTCAACGAAATGGATTGACACATTGGCTGCAACAATGGGCTTAAGCATAATGATTGTGAGGATGGCACAGGACTGGGCAGTGTTAAGTTCTGTTGTGCTTGGAGTTCCTATGAGTCGTAATCGACTCAATGGCACCTAACAAAAACAACGACAAATACAGAATTTAAAGCAGTGCTTTTCACCCTATAGGTCACACCCCATTAGTGGGTTACAAAATTAGTTTAGTGGTCCTGACTAGCATTTTTAAAAAATAAAATGGAATTGGAAATATTAGAATGCATTACAGGTTGTAAAGGTAAGTATTATTTCCTGATGCTATTATTTCAGTTAAGGGTGTGTGTGTACTGGGACGCCATGTAAAACATGTGGCTTCATGTCCATGAATTCAATCATCTTTCTGTTATTGATTTCTAGTTTAATTCTATTGTGGTCTGATAACAGACTTTATAGGATTTCTATTCTTTTAAATTTGTTCAGATGTGTTTTATGACCAAGAATATGGTCTATCTTGGTGAATATTTCATGTGAGCTTGAGAAGAATGTATATTCTACTGTCGTCGGGTGAAGTAGTCTATAAATGTTAATTAGATCCAGTTGATCGATGGTACTGTTCAATTCAACTACTTTCCTATTAATTTCCTGCCTGCTGGATTTGTCAATCACTGGTAAATGGTTGTTGAAATCTCCAACTATAATAGTGAATTTGTCTATTTCTCTTTGCAGTTTTTTTCAGTCTTTGCCTTACATATTTTGACACTCAGTTGTTATGTGTATACACATTAAGGATTGTGATGTCTTCTCAAAGAGTTGGCCCCTTTATTGCTATGGATTCCCCTCTTTATCCCTGATGATTTTCCTTGTTCTGAAGTTTGCTTTGTCTGAAATTAATATAGCTGCTTCAGCTTTCTTTTGATTAGTGCTGGCATGATATATCTTTCCCCATTCCTTTACTTTTAATTTATTTGTGTCTTTCTCCTTCTGGGAATCCAATTTTACTTATGTAGGATTATTTGACTGTGCCCCACATATTTCTTATTTCTTATCTGTTCTGTTTTTTCCATTCTTTTTTCTCTCTTTGTTTCAATTTGGATATTTTCTATTGTATGCCCTTGAGTTCCTGGATCCTGTATAAGACTGAGTCCCCAGGTTTTTTTTAACTCTCAGCCTCCAGCAATTTGCCAATTACCATTTAATTCTTCTACCGGCTTGCTGGCTCCAGTGGTCACTTCTGCTCTTGGTAAGCTGCACGTCTCTGTATTCACCTGTCTCTCTAGTTTTGGGGGACATAGATTTGCCCTGTGACATCAATTCCCTGGTCAATCTAAGAAGAATGATTGATTTTCCATTTTTTCCAGCTTTTTTCTTGTTGAGAGAATGGGAGTGATGACTTCCAAGCTCTTCATATGTTAGAGTAGAAGCTCTATACAAGTATTTTTTATTGTTTCATTTATCTCCTTTATTAGCTTTTTTAAGTTATACACTTCTTTTGTATTATTATTTTAGAAGTTACCCTGTAGAGTTGGAATTAGCATCCTTAACTTATTACAGGCTATGTTATAATGGTACTTTTACCGTTTCCTGAATAGTGCACAACCCTTCTAACAGATTAGTTCCATTTACCTCATCCTGCCCTTTTTGCTGTTGTTGTCATTTATTTTATTTTTGCATATTTTATAAACAGTAGAATTTTTAAGAGGCAATCTTATATATACCTACATATTTGCTCTTTCCGATTAGTGATCTTTATTCCTTCATGCAGTTCTTGGAGTCTTTTAGATAATTTTCTTTCATATAGTGTTTCTTGTAGTCTGGGTCTCTGGCAACTAAATTTTTGTTTGTATGGAAACATCTTAATTTCATTATCATTTTTGAAGGATATTTTCACTAGATATGAAATGTGGGTTGGCAGTTATTTTGTCTTTTCATCACTTTGAAGATGGCATTTCATGTCTTGCGGAATTTGATGTTTCTGTTGAAAGGTTAGTTGTCAGTCTTATTGTTGTTCTTTTGAAGGTATTTTTCCCCCTTGTGGCTGCTTTTAAGATTTTTCTCTGTGCCTTTTGTTTTTAGCAGCTTGAAGACAAGGTACCTAGATGTGGTTTTCTTTGTATTTATCATCTTGGAATTTGCTGATCTTCTTTATTCTGTGGTTCATATCTTTCATAAGTTTTGAAACATCCTTAGCCAATATCTCTTCAAACATTGCTTCTATCTATTGTATTCTTTTCTCCTTCTGGGACTTCAGTTATACTTTATGTTAGATTATTCAACTGTGTCTCCCATGTCTCTTACCCTCTGTTCTATTCTTTCCATTCTTTTTTCTCTCTGTAATTTAATTTGGATATTTTCTATTGCATGTCCTTGAGTTCATGAATTCTGTGTTCTACATTGACTATGCTAAGGCATTCGGCTGTGTGGATCATAACAAATTATGGCTAACATTATGGAGAATGGGAATTCTGGAGTACTTAGTTGTGCTCATGAGGAAACTGTACACAGATCAAGAGGCAGTTGTTCGAACAGAACAAGGGGATACTGTGTGGTTTAAAGTCAGGAAAGGTGTGCGTCAGAGTTGTATTCTTTCACTATACCTATTCAATCTGTATGCTGAGCAAATAATATGAGAAGCTGGACTATATGAAGAAGAACAAGGCATCAAGATTGGGGGATGACTCTTAACAACCTGCGTTATGCAGATGACACAACCTTGCTTGCTGAAAGTGAGGAGCACTTGAAGCACTTACTGATGAAGATCAAAGACCACAGCCTTCAGTATGGATTACACCTCAACATAAAGAAAACAAAAACCCTTACAACTGGACCAATAAGCAACATCATGATAAATGGAGAAAAGATTGAAGTTGTCAAGGATTTTATTTTATATGGATCCACAATCAATGCTCATGGAGGCAGCAGTCAGGAAATCAAAAGACGCATTATTAGGCAAATCTGCTGCAAATGACCTCTTTAAAGTGTTGAAAAGCAAAGATGTCACCTTGAGGACTAAGGTGCACCTGACCCAAGCCATGGTGTTTTCAATCGTCTCATATGCATGCAAAAACTGGACAGTGAATAAGGAAGACTGTAGAAGAGTTGACGCCTTTCAATTGTGGTGTTGATGAAGAATATTGAATATACCATGGACTGCCAAAAGAACGAACAAATCTGCCTTGGAAGAAGTACAACCAGAATGCTCCTTAGAAGCAAGGATGGCAAGACTACATCTCACATACTTTGGACATGTTATCAGGAGGGATCAGTCCCTGGAGAAGGACATTATGCTTGGTAAAGTAGAGGGTCAGTGAAAAAGAGGAAGACCTCAGTGAGATGGATTGACACACTGCCTGCGACTATGGGCTCAAGCATAGCAACAGTTGTGAGGATGGCACAGGACTGGGCAGTGTTCCGTTCTGTTGTGCATAGGGTCGCTATGAGTCAGAACCGACTTGACTGCACTTAACAACAAATGTTCTACTTTGTCCATCTGCCATTAAACTCATGTAATGAGTTCTTAATTTCAGATATTTTTTCAGTTCTAAAATATTCTCTATTTTTTAATAGATTCCAGTTCTCTATTGAAATTTCTGTTCTTTTCATCCATTTAATACATATTTTCCTCTGTTTTCTTTAACATATTGACAATAGCTTGTTAAAGCCCTGGTCTGCTAATACAAATATCTAGATCATTTGTGGGTCTGATTTTATTATCTAATCTTTCTTGATTTATCAGTCATGTTACCCTGGTTTTTCCTTCGTCTCATGATTTTTGAATATAGGCTGGATATTGTGTATAAAAGAATCATAGTGACTGAAGTTGATATTTATTTTTCTCTTGACAAGTTTCTCCATTTCCTCTTAGACAGACAGCTGAAGGGCTGATCACTTCAGTCCAATCAGAGATTGAGCTGACTTGGGCTGGGTTGTTGTTTTAGTAGGACTAAGTAAAACTCTGGTTCATCTCTTTTTCTTAAGTTTGGCCCTCCTGGGCTTTTGATTGAAAGCCTGACAGGACTTTGTCTCTTTTGGAGGTTATTAGCTTACCTCTTTGGCCTTCTATCCCATAGTTTCAGAATCTGTCAAATGTTTTGAAAGGGATGAGGCAGGATCCCTCCCTCTACTGGGACATTGTCTCTTAAGCACCAGAAGGCTTAAGAAGTTTATGACCTGTCCTTCCAGCCACAGCACTGTTCCCAGACTCAGCAACTGTACATGGGGAAAGTAGGCCATGCATTGCTTCTCTAGATTCCAATCCATAATGCCAGCCTACCCAACCATCAAAATCTCTGCTGTCTTCTAAGACCCCTTGTAGAGTGTCTCTGTGGCCAAACTCAATCCTTAGTCAATGCCCAGAATCAGCAAGTGTCCCCAGGGAAGAAAGCAGCCAGCAATTACCATCTCACCTAAGGACTTTTCCCTCTCTGAAATTTTAGTTCATCAAGTTGATTCCAAAATTCTCTGAGAACTTTAAAAATAGGCTTTTGTAATTCATACTCCTAAAAATATTTTTTTGCAGTGGTAGTGTTGGCCTGCAACAACGTCCTACATCCTACTTAAAAGGAGAAGTTGTGGCTGGGGTTTTAAAGTGTGTCCATTAATATATAATCAATTTCTTTCTCCCTAGGTATAATGATTATGATGATAATGATGATAAAAATAATAAAATTTCATATTTCATTTCCGAATCTCTCTTGAGAGCATTTTTCCTTCAGACAGTCTGTATACTTCAATGTGGAAGTGCAAGGATGCTATACTACTTGCTTATTTATCTAACTAGCATATAGCATATAGCCACACAGTGTATGCATTCTGATTGTGTATTATTGACTGCCAGCAATGATCATGCGGCATTAGGTGGATGGATGTTCCATGCATCCTAGCAATGGCCCCACTGCACGCATACTAGGTCAACTTTAAGGACCGATGCCAAAGGTATTTTTTTTCAGTTAATGTAATGACTCACAAAATATTTAAATGAAAAATATCTTCTAGGGAAAGTAGTATTTTCAGTTCTGTACCTCATGTATGCATACCACATACCCAAGAGAACACTCATACTCTTCACACAAGTGGTTTGGTCCAACTGTAATGTGCAATATATGCTAGAATGCCCACAGTAATAGTTGCTCTTCCATACTGTATAATATTAGCGTTATGTGATGTCCAAAAGGAGGGTTATTTGATAATGAATTTTCCCATGTTTATTTTGTTTTGTCTCTGAGCACAGTGTTTGCCATTAACTTTGAGGCTATTTTTACAAGTCTCTTGGAAATACAGTGACCTGTACCTGTCTTGAAGACTGCAATAATGATCTTTACTTTTGCTTCCTTCTCCTTTAGAGACAGAATTCATCAATTTTGTGCTGGAAAGCATTAATTTGCATTTGTTTGGTAAAACTTCCATTGCTTTACTTGTCAGCTGCTCATTGTGTTCTGCTTGAAACTTATATGAAAACATTGATGGATTGATGCCATTATTTGTAAATATTTTTATAGCTGGGGATTATTGGAGGAATAGATTTTCAGTCCAAAAACTCCCCAGTTTTCAGAAATTCATCTTTGTACTTCCTATTCAATCATTTTTTAACACTTGAATTCACCTCACTTGCAGATATCTAGTCTGAGTACATATAAATTCACATTCTAAATTTGCACTGGAGCCCTTACGTTTTTAAAGTTATATTATTTTTTCAATTTAACACTATTTTTAAGCCTTAATGAACAACTCTGAGCCATTGATCCACTTGTGAGAATTATGGCTGTGTTACAGCACAGTAATACTAAGAAAAGCATGTAAAAATGACAAATGTAAAAAAATGCTATACATACATGTTAACTGCAATGAAGTGAATGTTAATGAGACAAATTATCCAGTAAAGAAATATAAATGAAGTTAAAATAAACAAGGGATGCCCTGTTTTTGGACTCCGAAAGCCTTAAAAATGATCTTGTGGTGCCTGCAGCGTCCTGGGAAGAGGAGAAGAATCAAAAGCTCCTAACACAATAATAGGGCTCATTGTCTTTAAGAAGAGAGATGTTGTTGTTAGCTGCCATTGAGTCAGCCCCCAACTCGTGGTGGCTCCATGCACAATATGATGAAATGCTACCTAGCCTGTTGTGACCCGTAGGGTTTACATTGACTGATTTTCAGAAATAGATCACCAGGCCTTTCTTCTAGGAACAAGGATAGAGCCTTGCTGATAGAGAAATATACTTTCTTCCCATGTGACTTTGGATTGAAGTTTGCAAACTCATGGCCTGAGGGCTGTATTGGGTCACAGACATGTTTGTTTGGCCTGCACAGTATTTTAAAAATAGGGAAATTTCATATAAAAAAATCTAGTACCTCTTGAAGAAACAAAAATCATTCCCTCATTTCAACTGTTGGAGCTGGGTAGCAGGTGTTCTTCTTAGATGGGGCCTGCATGCTCCGGTGTGCCACCACAACGGGCCTCACTTTTTGTTTTAAAACTCTTGGCTAGCCTCATGCCCTAACAATACCTGGCTCCTGTTGATATTTGAGTTTGCAACCATTGGTTATGTTGTTGCCAAGAAAAAAACAATCTTCATGTTACTCAGCCATAAAGAGTTAATTAAGTCATGGTGCATGCTACAACATGGATGAACCTTGAAAACATTATGTGGAGTGAACTAAAATCAGTCACCAAAGGACAAATATTGTATGAAGCCACTTATATGAAATAGACAAGGGCATATAAACTAAGGCTTATTTGTGGTTAAAACCCAGTAACCCATTGCCATCTCATCAATTCTGACCCATAGTGACCCTAAAGGTCAGAGTTGAACTGCCCTATAGGGTTTCCAAGGAGCGACTGGTGAATTCAAACTGCTAACCTTTAGGTTAGCAGTTATAGCTCTTAACCACTTCTCCCAGGTATAAAATGGTGGTGATAGCGTCAGAATCTAACTTGAGGGGGAATAGTGACTAGGATCTGCCCAAAGCTGATCCCCATGAGGTGGAGGTCAGACATACCTCCACTCTCCAACCTTTTTACCAATTCTGACACCAGCCATCTCCCCCATGTCACTTTCTATTTCTTGTTGGGTTTGATAATCTGTTGCAATGACCACACAGAACTCACAGACCTTACTTACAGTTAAATGGTTTATTAGGGATCAACAGGTTACAACTCAGGATCAGGAAGCATGTAGGCAAAGTTTGGAAGTCTTCCCCAAAGTGGAGAGCACGTCTTCCCTTCTTCAGTGTGGGACAGCTCTCTCAGCTCCTTTTAGCTGCGCAAGCAAACAGGCCCTTCTCTCGGACATGTGCACCCCCTCTCAGCCATGCAGGCCCCTTCTCAGCCCCCTCTGGACAAGCCTCCTCTCAGTCCCCTCAAGACAGGCCTCTTTTTGGTTGTGCATACCTCCTCTCAGCCGTGCAGGCCTCTCTGCCGCCAGCGTCCCCACTGCTGACTGACCCAGCTCACAGCCAGAGTAGTAGTTTTGTTCAGCTCTGTTAGCTGTATTCCTAGCAGCAGGTTTCTGCTGTCTCCACTGACTCTGCCAAAGGGCCCCTTCCGGACCTGTTGCTGCCCACTCCACCATATGGCCCGCTTAGGACTTGTTGTTTTCAGTGTTACAGTCCTTGACCCATGTTACAACTCTTTTAGGAGATCCCGTGACTCCTGTTTCTCTGCTTCTTTTCTCTTCTTGCCTCTTTTTCTTTCCTTCTTTCATCTGCTTCCTTTCTATCTGAAACCTCTGTGAGGTTCGCTGCATATAGAAGAAAACTTCCTTGACAATTTCAAGGCATGGTCCTCCCACCAGGGGCCACAAACTGACAAATCCTCTCTCAGTACACCGCAGACACTTCATTTAAATAGTAGACTATAGTCACTTCATTTGCATAAGTATATTGACCAATCCCTGCAAGGTGCATAAAATAGACCAATCACAGGGCAGGCTGCAGCCCAGGGCCAGACAAAAAGTATCACACTACAAGTTGGTTACAGCTTACCCAGGAAATGTCAATCAACCTGGACAAAAGTAACAAACCCTCTGGAGTAGAAAACCAGGGCAAAGGTAACTCCTCAGGGCTTAGGGGAAAAATCTCTCAAGCTGTTTTTCCAAAGAACCAAGGCAAAGGGCCACATAAAGGAACTAATTTTACCGCACTAGGGGTGATAAGAAGGGGAAAAGGGGGAGTCTTTGCTTAGGGGGCACTGAGTTTCTCTTAATGGTGGTAGAATAATTTGGAAAAAGATTATGGTGATGGTTGCACAAGATGAAGCTCATAATTAATGTTACTAAATTATACATGTAAATTTGTTGAATTGGTAAATGTTTTGTTATACATATATTTACAATAAAAAAAAATTGATTCTCTAGTAAAGGATCCAGGAGACCCCTCTCTCACTGATGGGATGACTGAAAAGGAAACTAAAAATTCGGGCCCCTATTCATTGATGCTCATGACATTGGAAAGCAGACTGAGCTCCTGCTGCAAGGACGGATATCATAAAGCTTGGGCTCTCCCTTGAGACTTTAGGACTCAGAGAGACCCAAGGAGCTGGACATATTCCTGTGGAAATGGGTGGAGATTTCTGTTTCTAGGGAGAGGGGAGTGGAATTTTGGACTGAAAGACTTGAAAAGGAGGTGCTTGTTCAGTGCAGGCATAAACCTGAGGTTAGATAAACCCTGTTAGGACTCAATAGAGACTCCAGTTGGACTCCGGGTGATTTTTTTTTTTAATTTTTCAAATTTCAAGAATATGATAATGTTATACTTTCTCTCATTTAAGTAAAAATTTTATAAAGGTTAAAAAGACTATCTCTAGCTTCATGCTTTTTTATTGCTTTATCAGTTTCTTAAAGTTTCCAACACTTTAGGCATATTTGTCATCACTGTTTGGATTTTTGCCTTGTTTCCTCACATCTCATGCTGGGTAGAAATAAATGCTAATTTTCCTAGTGTGGAGGGAGGCATTGAGTTTTAAAAATTTGGTAAGCAATATTTAAGACACGCACAAAGCTGTGAATCAAATTCACAGTTTAAGAAATTGAAGATTGCCAACTGGGCAAAATCCCCCTCCAGCAGCCTCCCTATCGTTTCACCCTGCCTTACCCACAGGGGAACTGATGTCCTGAATTTGGCAGCAGATTTTAGTATTAGTCTGCAGCTAGACTAATAGAATTCAAAGCCCAGCTCTGCCACTTCCTAGCCATGTGGGCTTGGATGAGTTACTTTTATGTGATGCAAGGTGTAAGCAACCAGTTGCCATCGAGTTGATTCTGACTCATGGCAACCTCATGTTTGGCAGAGTAGACCTGTGCTCCATAGGATTTTTAATGGTTAAGAGCTTGGCTGCTAACCAAAAGGTCGGCAGTTCAAATCCACCAGCTGCTTGTTGGAAGCCCCACGGGGCAGTTCTACTCTGTCCTACAGGATTGGTATGAGTTGGAATCAACTCAACGACAGCAGGTGTTTCTTCTTCTTCTTTTTTTTTTTGGAATTTTTGGAAGTAGATCATGAAGACTTTCTTCCAAGGCACCCCTAGGTGGACTCGAACCACCAGCCTTCCAGTTAGCCGCCGAGTGCATTAACTGTCTGTACCACCCAAGCACTGTTTGTTCTTGTCATATGCATATATTCTGGATTAATCCTTTGAAGGTTATATATGTTGCAATTGTTTCCTCCTACATTACTCTGACTTTTTACTTTTTTAGTGTCTTTTGATAAGCAGTGGTTTTAAATTTTCAGGTAGTTCAATTTATTAATCTTTCTCTTTATAGTTTGTGCTTAGTTTTTGAAATATTAAGAGCCATTTTGGCAATTTTTCAACTGCTTTGCTTGTATGACACAATGCATTTTATATGTACATATATAAATGTTTCAAAATTTTAAATATGCCTAATTATACAGCCATAACTAGCTTTAAATATTGTAATTAAAATTGTATAATTAAAATAAGCATTCTAGCCAATGGTTTAAAAAAAGTTTCACTCCAGTTTGATATTTACTCAGCTATTGAGCTATTGAGATCAAGGGCCAGTGTGAAGCAATTATTTGATGCATGTGGGTGGTGACCTTGGAGAATCTCAGCCTCTTGTCCCATCCCATCCTATTTTTGTCCTTAATAGAAATAGTTATCTTAATTTTAGATTTTCTTATTTTCTTTCTAATCATAATCTAAAAAGGTTAAAATCGTGCTAAATTTCATGCGGAATGGAACTTTAGATTCTCATCCCATATCTTTCTTAGTGATTTCTACTCTAGCCTTCAGTGTTATTATATAAACCCTTATCTCAACTGTTGTTTTTATTTAGGTAACTGAAAGTAATGGAAGAAGGAAAATAGAGCCCAAATTATCTATAACTACCTCTGCCTCCTGAGGAAGGCGGCATAATTCATACCAGTGGAGAAATAACTCTCTCTATGGCTTCCTTCTCCAAATAGAAAACAGTGGAGGAGAGAGAAAGATGTGAGGTCCTGGTTTAGCAGAGCCTTTGGTTATTCAAGTGAAGTCCCAAAGCTGAGTTCTCCAAAGGAATAGCGACGAATTTGAGGGTGGAGGACAGAGAAGAAAGAAGAGGGGAAGAGAGGGCTAAATAGTTTGGCAGGAGGCTGGCGCCTAGGCTGGTAGACATGGTCAAGGGACTTTTAAGAACAAATTTTGGAGATCTGAGGTGACTCCACTCTCATTGTTACCTCAAATCTTTGGTATAGTCTGCTCTATACGCACATGCCTTGTGTGAACAATGCTTTTGAGGAAAGGCGATCTGTGCTTTATGTGATGAAGGGTGCAAACAGGAATAGCATGTGTGGGATGCTGAGAAAATCCTTCACTAAACTAATTCAGCAGTGGAAGGTGATCAGAGCAAATAGGGACTGTCCTGCTTTGTGCTTCTTAAAGACATATAGTATTTATTCTACAACCCACAGCAAGGGGCTCAGGCAATTTTATTTCAATCTCCTGACATCTTAGTTCCACAAACCAAGGAGAAGAATGGGAAGCACATAGCAGCCACTGGTCTGTTACAGTTCTAAAGTCCATCCAGGCACACATCTATCAGAGGCAGAAAATACTTCCTTAATTAGGGCCCAGTTCTGTTCCCTGGGAGCCCTAGTGGTGCAATGGTTAAGTACTTGGCTGCTAACTGAAAGGTCAGCTGTTCAAACCCACCAGCTGCTCTGTAGAAGACAGATATCTGCTTCCATAAAGATTACAGCCTGGAAAACCCTATGGGGCAGTTACACTCTGTCTTTAGGATTGTTATGAGTCAGAATCGACTCTACAGCAATGGGTCTGGTTTTTTGTTTTCTGTTCCCTGAAAGTGATACCCTGATCCAGTACTTTTTGAGGCTCTTGAATTCACCCTTTGTGCCATCGACTTTACCCTCTGAGTTGCCCTTCCTTTTCATTAGAAGTTACTCTCTCTCAGCCTGCTTCCTGCCCATAAAACTTGAGGGTGCATAGAGCACTTTTCATTTTGAACTGTCGATGCCCTAACTTTTAGTTAAAGCTGGTACCATAGCAAATACAATTTTCTTTAAGAAGTTGTGTATTTCCTATGAGTCTTATTGAGTATCATTCCATGCCAAAAACAAACAAATAAACAACCAAAAAAAAAAAAAATCCCAAAAAACACATCCGTAATTCCTTCTAAGATGGGATTGTCTTTTATTTTGGGCCACATGTGAGACTGCTGTGGGAAAATATCCTTAAGATTCTTAGAAGTCCGATTGTCTAGTTGAGGGGTCTGCTAGATGCTGCCTTAAATCTTTTTTTTTTTTTAATTTTGAACTTTTTATTTAATTGGATAATAGTATTTACAAGAGTGTTTCACCTTTGACAGAATTAACTTCCACAATTTTTTTTCTTTTTTAATTGTACTTTAGATGAAGGTTTACACAACAAACTAGCTTCTCATTAAACAGTACATATTTTGTTTTATGACATTGGTTAACAACCCCACAACATGTCAGCACTCTCCCTTCTCGACCGTGGGTTCTCTATTACCAGATTTCCTGTCTTCTCCTGCCTTCCAGTCCTTGCCCCTGGGCTGGCATGCCCCTTTAGTCACATTTTCTTTTATGGGCCTGTCTAAGCTACCTTAAATCTTGTAGAGATTTTAGCAAGGGATCTTGTAGCCAAACCCTTGATTCAGTCTTTACTTTTGCTGACTGGAAAGCTGTCCTTGGCCCTTTGTATTTCTTCTTAATTCTGTCTAAAAGCTACAGTTCCTTCTTTAGTTCATCTCTCTTCCTGTGCTTTATCACATGCAGCTAAAAAAAGCCAATTGCACTTTCGGTATTCTGCCTGGAAATCTCCTTAGCCAGATCCACACATTCATTAGCTGCATTTTCTATTCTATGCTACTGCAGATGACAGTATGGTCAAGTTTCCACCACTATGTACCACAGACTGCCCTTTTCTTAGTAATTTCCTCACTGCTATTCCAAGCTTCCCTAACAGTTTCCTTACTGCACTTCCAGACTCTGCTACCACCTAGTACCAAAGCCAATGCCAAATGTTTTCGGTTTTTGTTATGGCATCATCCCATTTCCAGATACTAATTTCTGTTTCAGTTATCTATTTATGTGTTATAAACCACGCCAACATTTGAGGCTTAAATCAATATTCATTTTGTTGTACATAACTCTGTGGATCAGGAGTTTAGGCAAGGGTTGGTGGGACAGCTTATTTAAATTCCATGTAGGGTCATCTAGGGGGCTACAATGTGGATAGAGGATCCAACATGTCTGCCAGTTAATGTTGGCTGTCAGCTGGGCTCCTTGGTTCACCTCTGATGGCCTCTTATTATCCAGGGCCTCTTTCTTTCAACGTGGCCTCTCCAACAGGATAACGTGGACTTCCTTACATGGCATTTGGCTTCCAAGAGGGCAGAAATAGAAGCTGCAAGGTCTCTTAAAGCCTAGGCCGAGAAGTCACACAGTGTTACTTCCTTCCACTACATTCTAATGGTCAAAGAAAGCCATAGGGCCAGCCCAGATTCAACGAGAGGCAAAGAGACTTCATCTATATGGGCAAAGCAACACTACAAAATGGTATGAAGAATGGGAGAGATTGGTGCAATCATCTTTAGAAACAACCTACCACACAGATAGAAGCAAAAAGATAATGAACCCAAACACTCAGACCATTTCTGTTTTATAGTCCAGAATTAAACCTGATGTTCAAGCTATGCACTTAGCTCCCTTGCCAATTAGGCAATGTGAAACGGAAGGCAGTTAAAGTAACAACTAGTTGACACAAGACCACGGTCACATATCTGCTGTCTGGAGCCACTGATAGGAAACCTGCCCTCTACATAACACGACATTCATTTAGGTCTAGAGATTTTAAGATAGTCTTGCCTCAAGGCTCAACACCTCCCAATGCCTTTACTTGTCTATCCCAAGTCATGAGTCCCAGAAATACGTGTTTGTGTATAGAACATAATTCATATAATGAATTTTGACTGGCATAATTGTTTTAAGAAGAGAGGGAAGTATGTAATAGATTATTGAAAGTTTTAAAATACCCGACAATGCAGATAAGTGGGTTGTTTACTGTAGATTTGTTAAATGTTTACCTGGCTTCACCATTTGATTTAATCTTGTGGAAATTCAGTGCTTGAAATTTATCTTGTCCTGACTTTTTTATAACTAATTTGCTATTTACCAAAATAATTCTTTAAATGTAGGTACCCTCTAGAACTGGTATTTAGTAGATGATAGGAGTAGGAAGCAGTAATACACAAATTCTGAAAAAGCTGAAGGCAGAGTTTACTCTTATTACTAAAAAAAAAAAGCCCAGGTACAGAGAACTGTTTGATGCCTTGTGTGCCAAATGAACATTCGAGAGCAAGCGTTTATGACTGGCCGAGGAGCTGTTTCTCCCTGTGGGTGGCACTTATGTAAGAAGGTGCCTCAGACGCAGAATTAGGAGGAGGCTTTTACTAGTTAGGAAAGGTGGCTATAAAAAGATAAGAACAGTGAAAAGCTATGACCGATAAAAAGAATGAGAAGTTAATCACAACCTTATCAACCCACAACAAGGGGCCGCAAACAGCTTTAATCATGTCTTATGTTATTAAGACAACAACCCCAAATTTTCCTGACAGCAATTTTTGGTGCCAATATTTTGGTCTTTTGCCTCCAATTCTAGCCTCCTAATAAAGTCAGCCAGCTTTTAAAATATGTGTGTGAGTATATGTGTTTAAGTTTTATAAATAGAAATATGAGTGTGTTTGCATAGAAATATGCTTGAGGATATATGAAAGGAGCAAAGTATTTATCTCATCCCACATTAAAGATTTTAAAAATATTCATTGTTTTATAATGTTTTTTAAAATATTAAAATAAATGGGACAGCTGCTTTGAATTTATGAAGAATAAAACATAAATAATTAATGACTTTCCTTTTCTGTTTGTATTGTATTTGCTTAGATTTTTTTCAGGCTTAGTAGAAAGCCTATATATAGGAAAAAACAATGTGTATATATAATACTAAAGAAATAATATGGACTGTTAGTGAATCGAAAATAGCTGTTTGGCATACACTTAATTTGAAGGTATTTCCAGATATTTCTCCTAATAACCTTTCATCTTCAGTGCATAACTGATAGTAGAAGGTCTTCAGATTTAGATAAATCAAACGTATCCTGGTTGAACACACCAAAGTCAGAAAAACGTACGTTACCTAAATATATAATGGTGGCTGGAAGACCACTGGGGTTTTATAAATCATTTTTCGGCATTGATTACTAGCATAATTCACCTAAACATGCCTGAAAATCTACTTTTCAGGAACGTAGTATCTGGGATTTGAAGGACAAAACATAAACCCAGGTTGAATTTACTGGGATTGCTGTCTCTTTCATTGTTGACAACCTGCAAAGTGTTTGCTAACTTCTGGGCAGATATGAGTTCAGTCAACAATAAAAAAGCAATGTACTGTTTTCGGGCCCAGGCTAACCTACTGCACAGGGTGTCTTTGGGCATTTAATTGGTCTGAATCTGCTGTTGAGTCAGGTGCTGACAGGAATGGGCAATTCAAAAGCTACTGATGTTCTCAGTGTCCTGCAGAGTCAGCTGATGGGATGTGGAGCTGGCACAAGCAGCCCTTCATGCATGCCACAGCCTGCTGGCAGCCCCAAGGCACAATCTCCCATTATTTGTTTTCTTTGGGCATTTGTGGTCTTCGAGCCTTCTGGATTGCTGTTGTTGCAGATGACAGGAAATGGAAGGGGATGAGCCCGCTGTTACACAGGGTTTTCTTTAGACTAGAAAAACTCCTGGCTAAAAATACAATAACAAAAGCAATAAAAAGGAAAGCTGGACAAGTCAGACAGTATAGCTCATAAGTAAATGACTCCTGTTTTTACCCTAAAATGTAAGGCATGGGGCACAGCTTCAGGCTTTGGCTGTAATAAGAATGGCTAAGAACTCTTGATATTCTGACTTTTTCATAATTACAAGATAGCCCAGTTGATATTATTGGAACCCAGGTTAGGGAGGAGCACATAGTTATTTGACAGGGAAGTTTCCACTTTCATCACAATGTTGCTGTTAGCTCCAGTGAATTGACTTCAACTCATGGAGACCGTCTACAACAGAACAAAATGTTGTGGGTCCTGCATCATCCTCACAATCGCCAGCATGTTCGAGTCCATCATTGCAGCTATTGTGCCAATCCATGTCATCAAGAGTCTCCTTCACCCTTGATGGCCGGCTACTTCACCAAACTTGATGTTCTGCTGAAGTGCTTGATCCTTCCTGATGTCCAAAGCATGCAACTTGGACAATGTTCTGTTGTTTTCATTGGTTAATTTTTGGAAGTAGATCACCTGACCTTTCTTCCTGGTCTTTCAAGCTCCGCTAAAACCTGTCTGCCATGGGTAACCCTGCTGGTATTAGAAACGCTGGTGGCATAGCTTCCAGCATCATAGCAACACCCAAGCTATCACAGTATGACAAACTGACAGATGAGTGGTGATTTATCACAATGGGACACAATGGACAGTGTAAATCGGAAGGACTGGTTTATACTGTTAGGGGTCAGTTCCAGAACATTTGTGCCATCAAGGGAAAAAAGTCTAACTATAAGAGGTAGTCAACATATTGTCCAAGGTGTTCTCTATGGCATTGTGTTTCAAACTTAAATGAGCATATGGGTTAAATAGTTGTTAGGCACTGTTGAGTTGGTTCCCACTCATAGCAACCCTGTGTACAACAGAATGAATCACTTCCTGGCCCTGTGCCATCCTCACAATCATTGCTATGTTTGAGCACATTGTTGCAGCCACTGTGTCAATCCTTCTCGTCGAGGGTCTTCCACTTCTTTCACTGACCCTCCACCTTACAAAGCATGATGTCTTCTCCAGGCACTGTTCCCTCCTGATAACATGTCCAAAGTACATGAGACAAAATCTTGGCATCCTCACTTCCAAGGAGCACTCTGGCTGTACTTCTTCCAAGACAGACTTGTTCCTTCCTCTGGTAGTCCATCGTATATTCAATATTCTTTGCCAACACCATAATTCAAAGGCATCAATTCTTCTTCAGCCTTCCTTTTTCATTGTCCAGCTTTCATATGCATATGAGGCAACTGAAAATATCATGCTTTGGGTCAGGCACACCTTAGTCCTCAAAGTGACATCTTTGCATTTCAATACTTCAAAGAGGTCTTTTGCAGCAGATTTGCCCAGTGCAACACATTGTTTGATTTCTTGACTGCTGCTTCCGTGGGCATTGATTGTGGATCCAAGTAAAATGAAATCCTTGACAACTTCAATATTTTCTGTTTATCATGGTGTTGCTTATTGGTCCAGTTGTGAGGATTTTTGTTTTCTTTATGTTGAGGTGTAATCCATACTGAAGGCTGTAGTCTTTGATCTTCATCAGTAAGTGCTTCAAGTCCTCTTCACTTTCAGCAAGCAAGGTGGTGTCATTTGCATATTGCAGGTTGTTAATGAGTCTTCCACTAATCCTGATGCTGCATTCTTCTTCATATAGTCCAGCTTCTCAGATAATTTGCTCAGCATACAGATTGAATAAATATGGTGAAAGAATACAACCCTGACGCACACCTTTCCTGATTTTAAACCATGCAGTATCCCCTTGTTCTGCTCGAAACGACTGCCTTTTGATCTATGTACAGGTTTCTCATGAGCACAATTAAGTGTTCTGGAATTCTCATTCTTCGAAATGTTATCCATAATTTGTTATGATACACACACTCAAATGCCATTGCATAGTCAATAAAATACAAGTAGACATCTTCCTGGAATTCTCTGCTTTCAGCCAAGATCCATCTGACATCAGCAATGATATCTCTTGTTCCATGTCCTCTTCTGAATCCAGCTTGACTTTCTGGCAGTTCCCTGTTGATGTACTGTTACAACCATTTTTGAATTATCTTCAGCAAAATTTGACTTGTGTGTGATACTAATGATATTGTTCAATAATTTCCACATTCTGTTGGATCACTTTTCTTTGGAATGGGCACAAGTATGGATCTTTCAGTCCATTGGCCAGGTAGCTGTCTTCTAAATTTCTTGGCACAGATGAGTGAGCACTTCCAGCGTTGCATCCATTTGTTGAAACATCTCAGTTGGTATTCCATCAATTCCTGGAGCCTTGTTTTTCGCCAATGTCTTCAGTGCAGCTTGGACTTCTTCCTTCAGTACTATCGGTTCTTGATCATATGCTACCTCCTGAAATGGTTGAACGTCAACCAATTCTTTTTGGTACCGTGACTGTGTTTTCCTTCCATCTTCTTTTGATGCTTCCTGCGTCGTTCAATATTTTGCCCATAGAATCCTCCACTATTACAACTCTAGGCTTGAATTTTTTCTTCATCTTTTAGCTTGAGAAATGCTGAGTGTGTGCTTCTCTTTTGGTTTTCTCACTCCAGGTCTTTGCATATTTCATGGTAATACTTTGTCTTCTCGAGCTGCCCTTTGAAATCTTCTGTTCAGCTCTTTTACTTAATCTCTTCCTTGCGCTCTAGCTACTCTACATTCAAGAACAAGTTTCTGGGTCTCTTCTGACATCCATTTTGGTGTTTTCTTTCTTTCCTGTCTTTTTAATGACCTTTTGCTTTCTTCATGTTTGATGTCCTTGATGTCATTCCACAACTTGTCTGGTCTTCAGTCATTAGTGTTCAATGTGTCAAATCTACTCTTGAGATGGTCTTCAAATTCAGGTGGGATATATTCAAGGTCATATTTTGATTCTTATGGATTTGTTTTAATCTTCTTCAGGTTCAACTTGCACTTGCATATAAGCAATTGATGATTTGTTCTGCAGTCAACCCTGACCTTGTTCTGACTTATGATATTGAGCTTTTCCATAGTTTCTGTCTACAGATGTAGTTAATTTGATTCTGTGATTTTCCATCCAGTGAAGTTCACGTGTATAGTTGCTGTTTATGTTGTTGAAAAAAGAATTTTCCAATGAATAAGTCATTGGTCTTGCAAAATTCTGTCATGTGGTCTCCGATGTCGTTTCTATCACCAAGGCCATATTTTCCAACAACCGATCCTTCTTCATTTCCAACTTTAGCATTGCAATCACCAGTAATTATCAATGCATCTTGATTGCATGTTTGATCAATTTCAGACTGCAGAAGTTGGTATAAATCTTCAATTTCTTCATCTTTGGCATTAGTGGTTAGTGTGTAAATTTGAACAATAGTCTTATTGATTGTTCTTCCTTGTAAGTGTATGGATATTATCCTATCAGATTTTGCATTTCTAGCAAGCTCCCAGGTGATATTTATGCTGCTGGCCTGAGGACCACACTTAACGAAAAAGGCTCTAAAGAACTGATTACAAACATGAGATTCTAAATTAAACAAAGTGCTCTGAAAATGGTCATTCATACTTGTTAGGCTAGAGCTAGTGGTTCTCAACTGGAGGAGGTAGCATCTCCAAGGAGGCATTTGGGAATGTGTTGTTGTTGTTGTTAGCTGCTGTCAAGTCAGCTCTGACTCATGGTGACCTTATGTATAACAGAACAAAATGTTGCCTGGTCCTGCACCATCTTCCAGCACTACATCGGGCAACATACTAGTGTAATCCATAAGGTTTTATTGGCTAATTTTTGGAAGTAGATTGCTATGCCTTTCTTTCTTGCTAGTCTGTCTTAGTGTGAAAGCACCACTGAAATGTGTCCACTATGGGTGACCCTGCTGGTTTTTGAAATACCATAGCTTCCAGCATCACAGCAACATGCAAGCCACCACAATACAACAAACTGACATACAGGTGGTAGTTTCAAAATGTATAACAGTGTTAGTAGGTATTATGATGACTGGTAAATCCTAATGCCATTTGATTTGGTGCCTGGAGGCCCAGGATACAAAAGGTCTGTAATGTGTGGGGGAGTTCAAAACAAACAAGAATCATCTCACTCAAAATGCAAAGACAGCCCCCACTGAGTTGCCTGAACTATACTAGTATAGACAAAAACTGCACCCAGACCTGGAACCCTAGCTAATGAGTTCTTTGAAATCTTTTTGAGAGTGGAACAACAGACCCTGCTCCTGTGTTTTAGCCCATTCTTTTAGAATTTTGGGTGACTCTTGAATTTTCCAGTGGGAAGAGAAGCCCTTCTTTCTAGGGCTCACATATGGTCCCATAGCTTGAAGAATCCATGGTCATCCTCTCAATAGAGGATGGACTCAACAGGAAAGACTTCAGAGTTTGGATTCATCAAAATTCTGAATGAAAAATAAGAAAAGGGAACTTCCAGTGTCACCATTGAGATGACACTCTCAAGTTTCAAATGGTGCTGGTGTTCACCTCGCTCTAAAATGGTGCTATGGCCAGCATGTCCTACTCCAAATCGAAACCACTCCAAGGCTTCTGGGTTTATCAGACTTCCACTACATTCTTCTTTCACGAACGGAAGAGCCCCACAGCCCTGGCTTTGCTGGCCTTGGGCAGCTTTCCTAATGACAAACAGACTCTGACCTCTAATTCCAACAGACAGTGTCATACATTACAAATGAGCATATTAGAAATTGTTGTGGTGACTGAGTTGAGATAAAAATGGATCTGAATATGAGAAATAAAATAGGAAAATAAAGGGGTGAGTTAAGATGGGGTTAGAGAGGAAGGATATCTCAAGAAGCCATTTTCAAGGTAAGGTAAAGCTAAATCAACTTAGCATAGCAGAAAAGAGTCCTTCACAACCTCAGCTTTAAAAAAAAACATGAAGTCAACTCTGGGTATGATGTTCTCTGTCTCCTTTGTCTTTTGCCTCCATTTATGCTTCATGTCTTGCTGACATCATGTGTGTCAGAATAGAATTGTGCTCCATAGGGTTTCAGTGGTTGATTTTTTCAGAAGTAGATTGCTCAACCTTTCTTCTGAGCCACCTCTGGGTGGACTTTGAACCTCCAACAGTTAGCAGTCAGTGTGTTCAGTTATGAATCAGTGTGCTCACCATTTGCATTGCCCAGGGGCATTTTAGAGACTAGTAAATACAATATGAAAGAGTAGATATTATTGTGATGAATATCATATTTGATACAATGTAAGGAAAAGATTGTTTATCTTCTTGAGCCTCCATATTAAATTCAAGAGTTACGAAGCTTCTGAGAAAGATTTGCAGGGTCAGTGTGATTCAGGCTGGAAAAAGTCTGGTCATGATGACTTGGTTGTGAGGCTTGCTAGGAAGATGGAAAATGTCTGCAGCACTCCAGGGGAGCAGTTTCCCTGTGCCAAGACTCCAAGGCCCCTCACTGCACTGCAGTGCCCTGAGGAGATGCTATGTCACTGATAGCACTTACATTTCAACAACCCTCAGGACAGGCAAAAAGTTAATTTGATAAAAAATTAAATTGGTTGCATAAGTAAAATAATGTGTACATAAATGCCCATAATCATACATACACTTAAAAGTGTTAGCTCTGAGCAGAGCTGAATACTTTCCTTCACACGGGCTTCCAAGAATGCTGGGAAGCTGGGATTTTTGTTCGGGGACCCCTGGGTACAGCAACGCTTTCTCCCCCTGGATTAGAATTGAACCAGGAGCTCCTTCTGTTTACGATGTCTGTCAAAGGGGACGCACAAATGGTTAGTGGAAGTTCTTCTGAAGAGGTGCTAGCAAGAACTTGGCAGGACCTCTCCTGCAGGAAGAGGGTCACTGGCAGCTGTGAGCTCTAGAAGTAAGTTGGGGGCAGGGAAAAGGTCATGTGGAGATGGACTGCATCTGCCCTTCTCTGGTTCAAATCACACTTAACTTCTGTACCTCTGCTAAAGAAATCAGGAGCTCACAACAGGTGTGTGTGTGTGTGAGTGACTGTGTGTGTGAATGTGTGTATATTTCCTGCCAGTTTGTAACCTACCTGTATTACAACTCTCTACTATTAGTGATTTTTTATTTTGTTACATAATTTCTTGCCATCCCAAGTGTATCCTATTGCTAGTAGGAAAATAAGCAAGCAAGCCAACATAACCCAACTAAATTGCCAATCAAGTTTAAACTTAAGACACACACGACACTTTAAACAACTCGTAGGCATGGCTCAGCCTCCCAGCATTGATCTGTCTGGGTGTCCTTGCAGCCAATGGTGTTTCTCTGGAGTCTCTGTGTGGCCCCTGGGTTCCCTGCTTGCTTCTGAGCTGAGGCCTGGGGCTGGTAAAGTCATGGTAGATCTGCAAGCTTGGGAACCATTCCTATTGGGGATGGCCCCTGACAATCCAGCTTCTCCTTGATCTCACTGGCTGGGACCCTCCAAGTGCCTGTAGAATCCTCCAGGCAGCCCCTTCTGTCTCTGCTGCAGCTTGGCCTTGCTCCACCGCCGTAGGACTTGTAGTGGCTCACTGGCTCTCAGATTAGTGGTTGTGCTCGTGGGAATTGGAAACCCTTTGTCTGACTGCTCTACTCATCCCTCTGAAGCAGGCTGGGATGTCGCAGGTTGGCTCAGGGAACCCCTTCCTGCTGGAGCTTCATGAAGGACTCTCAGGACCTATGTCAGGCTGGATACCTCTCCTGACTCTTGCTCGCCTTTAACAACGATCCTTCAGAGGGGAAGAAGTAGGCTTTTCATTTAATCTTCTCTGTGATCACCTCCTTCTACCACACTGAAGAAAGCTTGTAAAAATGATGTGACAATGTTGTCAGACCTCCTTGTCTAACTTCACAAGGGGAAGGAGAATCAAGAACAACAGCCCAAGGCTGATTCCTATGAGGTGGAGGTCAGACATACCTCCTCTCTCCAACTGTTTTACCAATTCTGACACCAGCTGTCCCTCCCACGGCACTCTACTTCTCTGCTGGGTTCGATAATTCGTTGCAATGGCCATACAGAACTCGCAGACCATACTCACAGTTATGGGGTTTAATAGGGAAATGACAGATTACAATTCAGGATCAGGAACAACTCAGGATACAGTTCTTCGATCAGAACGGCCTCTTCTCAGCCGTGCCTCACTGAAGACAAGACAGTTGTGGAATGACATCAAGGAAATCATATACAAAGAAAGCAAATGGTCATTAAAAAGACATGAAAGAAAAAAAATACCAAAATAGATGTCAGAAGAGACCCTGAAACTTGCTCTTGAACATAGAGTAGCTAACGCAAATGGAAGAAATGATGAAGTAAAAGAGCTGAACAGAAGATTTCAAAGGGTGGCTCGAGAAGACAGAGTATTATGAAATGTGCAAAGACCTGGAGATAGAAAAACAAAAGGGAAGAACACACTTGGCATTTCTCAAGCTGAAAAGACTGAAGAAAAAATTCAAGCCTCAATTTTGAAGGATTCTATGGGCAAAATATTGAACGACACAGGAAGCATCAAAAGAAGGTAGAAGGAATACAGAGTCACTGTATCAAAAAGAATAGGTCAGTGTTCAACCATTTCTGGAGGTAGCATATGATCAAGAACTGATGGTAACGAAGGAAGAAGTCTAAGCTACACTGAAGGCATTAGTGAAAAACAAGGCTCCAGGAATTGATGGAATACCAACTGAGATGTTTCAACAAACAGATGCAGCACTGGAGGTGCTCATTTGTCTATGCCAAGAAATTTAGAAGACAGCTACCTGGCCAAACAACTGGAAGAGATGCATATTTGTACACATTCCAAAGAAAGGTGATCCAACAGAATGCGGAAATTATCGAACAATCATTCATATCACCTGCAAGTAAAATTTCGGTGAAGATAATTCAAAAACGGTTGCAGCAATACATGGACAGGGAACTACCAGAAAGTCAATCCAGATTCAGAAGAGGATGTGGAATGAGGGATATCATTGCTAATGTCAGATGGATATTGGCTAAAAGCAGAGAATACCAGAAAGATATTTGCCTGTGTTTTATTGAGTATGCAAAGGCATTCGACTGTGTGGATTATAACTAATTGTGAAGAATGGGAATTCCAGAGCATTTAATTGTACTCATGTGGAACCCGTACATAGAACAAGAGGAAGTTGTTCAAACAGAATAAGGGGACACTGCATGGTTTAAAATCAGGAGAGGCGTGTGTCAGGGTTGTATCCATTCACTGTACTTATTCAATCTGTATGCTGAGCAAATAATCCGAGAAGCTGGACTGTATGAAGAAGAACAAACCATGAGGACTGGAGGAAGACTTATTAACAACTTTCAATATACAGATGACACAACCTTGCTTGCTGAAAGTGAAGAGGACTTGAAGCACTTACTCATGAAGATCAAAGACTACAGCCTTCAGTGTGGATTATACTGCAGCATAAAGAAAACAAAAATCCTCACAACTGGACCAATAGGCAACATGATAAATGGAGAAGATATTGAAGTTGTCAAGGATTTCATTTTACTTGGCTCCACAATCAAGGCCCATGAAAGCAGCAGTCAAGAAATCAAATGATGTATTGCATTGGGCAAGTGTGCTGCAAAAGACCTCTTTAAAAAGTGTAGAAAACCAAAGATGTCACTTTGAGGGCTAAGGTGTGCCTGACCCAAGCCATAGTATTTTCAATTGCCTCATATGCATGGGAAATCTGGATAATGAATAAGGAAGACCAAAGAAGAATCAATGCCTTTGATTTAAGGTGCTGGCTAAGAATATTGAATATACTATGGACTGCCAGAAGAAAGAACAAGTCTGTCTTGGAAGAAGTACAGCCAGAGTGCTCCTTGGAAGCAAGGATGGCGAGACTTTGTCTCACATACTTGGGACATGTTATCAGGAGGAACCAGTCCCTGGATAAGGACATCATGTTTGATAAGGTAGAGGGTCAGCGAAACAGAGGAAGACCCTTGAAGAAACGGATTGACACAGTGTCTACCAACAGTGGGCTCAAATATAGCAACGATTGTGCAGATGGCACAGGACCAGGCAGTGTTTTGTTCTGTTGTACGTAAGGTTGCTATGAATCAGAACCAACTCAATAGCACCTAATAACAACAACAGGGCAAAGAGTCCTCAGGGTGAGATTATTCAGGTATTAGTCATTCAGGCCTGCTGCAGGTATCCATCTGATCTGGTCAGGTTCTCCAAAAGTTGTCTCATCTTCACCCTTTCTGGCCTGTGATAAAATTTAACTGAGAGATTATTCCTTTTCTGTAAGCCTGACCATGTATTGTAAAAACAGTGTGAGGGTGGTGTTTGACCTCCTCTAACTTCACAAGGGGGAAGGAGAATCTAGATCAACAGCCCAAGGCTGATTCCTATGTGGCAGAGATCAGACATGCCTCCTCTCTCCACCATCTTTACCAGTTCTGACACCAGCTGTCCCTCTGTTTCTCTGATGGGTTCGATAATTTATTGCAATGGCCACACAGAACTCACAGACAATACTCACGATTGTGGGGTTTATTAGGGAAGTAACAGGTTACAATTCAGGTTCAGGAACACTCAGGATACAATTCTTCCATCAGGATAGCCTCTTTTCAGCTGTGCTCGCAGGCACACCTCTCTCTGGCCCTAGGCCTCTGCCCTGCTCAGGCGAGTGTTACAAAACTGTTTTAGCCCCTGCCGGTAAGTCCCCAGAGGGACTCAGTTTTCTCGCTTTGTGGGCCAGGAAGCCTACTGCACGATCTCCTGACTGTCTCCTCTGCCACCACTCCTCCCTGTCTTCAGGTCCACAGCTCTTTCTGGCTCTGTCTCTCTGTCTGTCTCGCTCTCTCTCTCCCTCTCAGTCTCCTGGCTCCAGGAGCCTCCCAGCGCAGGGATCTCGGGTCCAAAAGATGTGCTGGCTCTTCTTCCTTGGCAGTGGTGGGATCCTCCCTCTCCCACTTCTTGGGTGGCTCATTTCAAGTCAAGCAGGATGGCAAAGCTGATCAATCCCCTTGATGGGCCACAGTTACCCTGTTTGCACAGTCCCACCCAATCACTTGGATGAGAGTTACCAGACCATGGCGAGAAAAGCCACACAAAAGTGATTCATCGCACTGTAGGTATCAGCATAGCAAAACCTTTAAGGGACTTTAGGTTCGGCCACTGTACTCCAGTGCCTTCCCCTTAGTCTTTAACTCTTTCACAGTTACTGCCCCTTCAATTACAGTTTTTACAATCATAATTAACCCTGTTAACAATCAATACTCACAACTGAATCATAATACTATCAACATGCCCCACCCTCTCTTCCCTGGACCCACCAGAAAAAGGAAAATATTCAGTGGGTATCCTCCCTTGTCCCCCTCATGTCAAGTGTAAGCATACCCATGAAAGCATGTAATCCAGCCACTTCGTGCCTTTATCTCCCCCTGTTTTAGATAGCCAATGTTTAAGTTACCCGTCTCTATCAAACGAGTACTCTGAGGCAGGGACGGATTACTCAATAAGCAAGATATGCACAGGCTTAGTTGTGCTTACTTACTAATCTGTAGTGCACAATTTCACCTGCTTCTCACCACATCGCGAAACCCATGTGAAATTGTGCTCTACAAATTAGTAAGTAAACACAATTAAGCCTCTGTTACCTTGCTTAGTGGCTAATCCGCTCCTTCAAGGAGACAACCATGTTCCTTGATCTAAAGAATCTTCTGTTCCGGTTAGAACTTTGAGCATCTGCATCCGTAAGCAAAGTCCAGCCCAGAGCAAGCCATCAAGTTGCAGCAATCTACGCCAGCTCACAGTGTCAAATATCTCTCTTTCTCTTCCCCCTTTTCCTGGGGCCAGGCCAGGTCAAAGCCCCAAGGCCCAGCAGAGATAGATGGAAGGACTCTCTACACTGTAGGCTATTATTTAAGCTGTGAGTAGGTCCTAGACCATTTGAATGGCAGATTAAAAAAAAAAAAATCTACCAAATCCATCAAGCCTGGATTTCAAGTCTATCATCTTGCTAAAGAGGGGACACACCTGTTCACTGCCCCAGGCAATAAGCTCCTTGACTCTACTACAAGATGAGAGAGGCTGGAATGAAATATGACTTAATGATAAAATGCATTAGTTTTATATTTGTAAAATATTGTCTTCATTACAGCTGGATTTTAGAGTCTTGGGGAAAAACAGGACAAAGACAATGCAATAAAGAATTACATAATTTAGTACTGTAATGGATAAAGAGAGACATTAGAAGAATCTTTAAAACTTACAGCAAAAATATCCTCTGAAGTCTTCTTAAAACCAGACAATGGTTTAGCTTAATTACAAAGAATGTCTGCCTTGAGCATTGTGCTCTTTTAAGAACTAGATGGGATCAAATTGACAATAGCAACTTGAAAGATTAGATAGGAAACTGCTGGGCCTTGGGGCTTTGACCTGTCCTGGGCCCAGGTAAAGGCGGAACAGAAAGAGAGATGTTTGACACCATGAGCTGGTGTAGCAACTCTACAGATAAGATAGGAAGCTTAGGGGGCAGTGAGATTATGCTAATGGAGAAGGAACAATTTGGAAAAGGAGGGTGAGAATGATTGTACAACTTAAAGAATATCAATGTCACTGAATTGTACATGTAGAAATTGTTGAAGTGATGTATGTTCTGCTGTGTATATTCTCAACAACGGCAAAAAGTAAAATAAATTATAAAAAAAGAACAGGAATTCCCACTTACAAAATTAGGTATTGATCATTTTTTGAATGAATGTATGTTTGATTATGTCTGTACAACTAGAATGCTGGTTGTTACTTGTATATGCATTTGTATTTGCTATTTGTGGTCCAGTCCTCTTTTCAACCTCACACAACTGATTTATGCTGACCCTCAAAAAAAGAAAATGAATATTTGAAATGTTATGGCATGTGACCAGTGTTCTAGGTCATACTGTAACTTCCAGAGCACTGAGTCAGCAGTCTAATGGTTTAGCCTTCATACTTCTGACAGCTGTTTATTTCTTTCAGTGTAATTTCAGAGAAAAATATCCAGAAGGGATTTGCTGCCCTAGATCTATCAGAAAACAAATTTAAGATATTCTGTGGTTTTATGATACAAAAATCTAACACTAAATAATCACATCATAAAAAGGATTTCAATTTCACTAATAATTTATCTTAAATCAGGCAAAAGGATTTTTAAACTACACAATTTATATTTTATAGAGATTTAATGAGATGATGAAGCAGCAGAAGCTGAGAAAATTTTTCAGTACAATTTAAAGAAAATCAAAGAATAATAGAATTTGAAAGAACTTTCCGAGACTATGTGATTGATTCAGCCCCCCCCCTTTCAGCAACTAGAAAAGAAGCTTACTGGCAGACTTTTAGCAGATGAGTAGGGCTGCTCAAAGATCAGAAAGCCTTGAGTCATGGTTGATACTACAAAAGGAGCCCATGTCAAAAGGTTTGAGCCCATTGGACTCAGATTAAAGCCAAGGACGTGGACAACCAGCCAACTTGGGACTTTGAGGGTCCTCTGGGCAAAATTAGTCCCCAGAGAAGACTAGAGCAGTTTGGCTTCCAGAAGTCGGTGGCTCCACCAAGTAGGGGAGAGCGTGGACAGCAGTTGGCATCCACATGATAACTCTGACTTGTTTCCTGAGGTCAGTTCTGCCTCCCCAGGTGCTTTAGATTTAAAGCAACCACCCAGAAAATAACTAAAATAAAAACGGTCTAAAAATTCAGCAGAAGAATTACAATGATACACTAGAAAATATCAACTTGCTATAAAAGAAGGAACAGAGGAAGAAAAGAAGATATGAGACGTACAGAAAACAAAGAGCAAAATGGCAGATATAGTTCCAACCGTGTAAATAATAACATTAAATATAAATGAATTAAGCACTCTGATCAAAAGGCAGTGATTGACAGACTGGATTTAAAAAGAAAAAAAAAAAAACAAGATCCAGTTATATGCTATCTACAAGAGACACACTTTAGATTTAAAGAGGTTAGAAGTGAAAGAATGAGAAAAGATATATCATGTAAAAAGTAACCATAAGAGAGCTGGAGTGGCTATACTAATACCAGACAAAATAAACTTTAAGACAAAAAAAAGTTACTAAGCACAAAGAGAAAAATTTTCTTTTTTTCACATTTTTAACTTTTTTTTATTACACAGTGAAGGATACCACAATACGTGAATCATACTTTAAAGATTCACAGGTTGACAGACCATATTATTACAGTACAGCTAAGGAAAAAAGGGTGAACAAGAAACCACAGCTCAGTCATAGTAGACTTCAAAGCTCAAGACTATGCTGACAAAAACATGATGCCTAGACCCCACCCCCCAGAGTTAGTCTACCATTAACTTGTGGTACTTGTCTGAATTAAGCATTGCGCAACAACTTTAATTTTTCACGATAATGTTGCAGAACCCAAAATAATATTTTAAAAAATTACTTCAAATCTGCATTTCAACAGTCTCCAATTTTTTTTATGTTCCTGGAGGAATTCAGACAACATGGAGTCACTTTCTTTCCCCAGGTATTCCAGATGTAGGCATGCCTTGCATAAGTAAAGCAGCCTTAGAATTTTTAAATCCCCAAGACATTTACCTACACCAAAAAAATTTAAAAAGTTAAGAAAAAATTGAAAAGACAGGTGGCCCTGTCACACACAGTCTCATGACAGAAAAAGAGAGAAAAGAGTTAGAGACAGAGATAAAAGATAGAGGATGCTCTATTCCTATCAGTGACCACCATTCAGTTCTATCCAATGAAGAAAACTTTTTTTAAATGTGTTATACCTACAAAGAGAGAGATTTTCTAATGATAAAAGGATTAATTTGTCAAGAAGATATAACCATTATAAACATATACACATCTAACAACAGAGCCCCAAATACATGAAGCAAAAACTGACAGCATTGAAGACATAGATAATTTAACAATAATAATTGGACACGTAAATAACCCACTCTTAACAATGGATAGAAAAACTAGACAGAAAATCAGGAAGGATATAGAAGACTCGAAGAATACTGTCAACCTATTTGGTCTAACTAACATCTATAATAGAATACAACACCCAAGACAAGCAGAATCATGTTCTTCTGAAGCACACATGAAACATTCTCCAGGATAGATCACACAAGTCTTAAAATAAGTCTCAATAAACTTAAAAAGAATGAAAGTATATTCTCTGACCACAGTGAAAGTAAATTAAAAATAAGAGAAGGAAACTTGGGAAATGCCAAAATATTTGGAAATTAAAAAAGCAGACTTCTAAACTCATGAGTCAAAGAAGAAATAACAAAAGACATTAGAAAATATTTACAGCTGAATGGAAACCAAAACATTTCAAAATTTGTGATTTCAGCTAAAACAGTGCATAGAGGGAAAACATTATGGCTGTAAATACCTGTATTACAAAAGGAGAAAGATCTCAAATCAATAACCTGAGCTTCCACTTTAAGAAACTAGAAAAAAAAAGACTAAACTAAACTCAAAGCAAGCAAAGGAAGGAAATAATATAGAGTGGAAATCAATGAAATAGAAACATAACAATAGAGAAATTAAATGAAATCAAAAGTTCTTTAGAAAAATTAACACATTTGAGAAACCTTTAGCTGGACTGTTGAAAAAAAAAGGAAGGGGGTAGAAATCATAAAATATCAAAATCAAGAATGAAAGAGGGGCCATTGCTATCAGCTTTACAGAAAAAAAAATATAAACGGAATACTATGAACAACTTAGATGAAATGGACAAATTCCTAGAAAGACATAAATTATTGAAACTGATTCAAGAAGAAAATCTGAATAGGCCCATAACAAGCAAACAATCATTAATCAAAAATCTTTCCACAAAGTAAAGTCCAGATCTAGATGACTTTACTCACATGCACTCTCACAAAGCATCCCTGTTGTTAAATCTTATTTATGAAGATAGTTACAAAACTCCAGCATATATTTAAAGAGAAAGCATTACAACGAACATACAATATAACTAATCAGGGCTTAATTTAACAATGAAAGGATCCTCTGACCTTGGAACTCCATTCATTAACAATTAAGAGAGAAAGCCTTATGATCCATTCTACCAAGTAATTTGATACAATCAGTTTGTACTACTGAAAAAATTCTTAAACACTAGTGTAGCAGAATAAATGACTTATAGTTTAAATAGATGTGTTTAATGATGGAATGTTCTCTCTGTTTTGGAAAATATTTTGATTGGAAGGCAAATCCCAGAGGGAGTGGTTTGTCCTTGGGACTTCCAACAAGGAGATAGTGATACTATTTGGCATAACAACTAACAGAAGTTTAGGGAATGGGAAAAAAAGATGTGTGTGTGGCGGCGGGGTGGGGGTGGGGGTGTCGGGGTGGGGCGTTGGTTAAAGAAGGTGGTGTGTGGCTGAATAAATCGAATAGAGGCCGAACATTCTTGGAAAAATTTGCCAGTAATTCCCAATAACTGGTGAGTTGGCCAAAGGACTTTAAGAACAGGAATGTCTAATGTTCAATTTACAGTTGATGTTACCCCCTCTCATTCCGACCTTATAAAAGCTCTGCTTTGTGTGAGGGGTTGTGGGGAAATCAAAGAGAAAGGTAGGTTGAGTTCCCTGTCTGGTTGATGGAGAAGAGAGGAGAATATAGCTAGGGTTAGGGAGCACAAGGGAGAACAGAGTTCACCCAGAGCTGGAATAATTTGGAAATGGATGGTGGTGATGGTTGCATAACATGATGAATGTAACCAATGTCACTGAATTGTTCGTGTAAAAAATGCTGAATGGGCAAATGTTTTGTTATATATCTTTTTACCACAATTAAAAAAAAAAAAAAAAGAGTTCAGCAGGGAACCAGGACTAGCCCACTGGAACTCACAGAAATCTTGGAGAGAGTGTGTTGGGCTTCCCTCCATATGTGCAATCAGGATTTGAGTCAATTTTATTTTATTTTTAAATCCCAAAACATAGAATGGCCTCAACTGAAATCTGGTCTATGTATGCTGAGAATGCAAGTGATCTATTCTTGATTCTTATCATGCTAAAATCCCCAAACAAATGCAAATTTAGTATACCAATTTCAGATGGATTAAAGATTAGAGTTATACAATGAGAATCTGTAAGAAGGAACATGGATGAATATAATTTATAATTTTTTATAGGAAAAAACCTTCTAAGGACGACTTAACTTCAGAAGCCAAGTTAGAAAAGATTAATAAATCTGTGGACATAAAATTAAAATCCTTTGCACAGAAAAAAAAAAGCACAATAAAAAATACAAAAGATAAATTTGGGCAAAACTTGTGAGACAAGATGACCATGATTAAAAGTTCCTAATAAACGAAGAGCTAGTATAAGTTTGAAAGAAAATAATAGACAACCCGATATAAAAGTAGGATAAGCACCTCATAGAAAAAGAAATGCAAAGAGCAAAAAAACACATGAAAAGGTTAATAACTTCATTCTTAGGTAAGAAAAGAAAAATATAAATAATAATGGTTGACTAAAGATCTTTAAAATTCATTATACCTAGTGTTGTTGAGAATGTGGGAAAACAGGACGACTACTGTGTATTATTCATTAGAAAATATATCAGAATAATCTTGTTGGAGGACAATTTTAAAATATTTACTTCTAGCAATGTATAGTCCTCACAAGAATACACAGAGGTGTATTATGGTATGAACTCCCAGAGGCAGGAGAGCATCTAGTTAGGTGCTCAGGCTCTGGAGCCAGGCTGCCAGGAATCATAGCATCTTGAGAACTTTCTAGCCATATGACTGTGGCAAATTTATCTTCTTGAGCCTCAGTTTCTTCTCCTGTAAAGTGGAGATAAAAACCTATCTACCTCATAGAGTCATTGTGAGGATTAAATATGTTTATACGTGTTCAAAGAATACTTAGCACATAGCTGGCTCTCATTACATCGTTAAAGCAAACACCTGAATGTCCACCAATAGGGTACTGCTTAAGTAAAGCATGGTATAGTAGTTCAATGGAGCACCATATTTCATTAAAGTGAGGGTAGAAGACCTCTCTTTTAGATCAGTGTCCTCAGTTCTTGGGGCACCTCTTGTTCCAGATATTGTGACTTTCCGTATTGCTTCCCTTTTTTTGTGTGAGAATTTTAGTCAGCTTTGATAAGACAAGTGATAATTCCAAAGACATGCATTTTACTAAATGGTGGCCATTGTGAGCTTAATTCTTACACTCTTTTCTGGTACTTGCTGTCTTAGCAGGATTCTCAACCTCAGCTCTATTGACATTTTGGGTTGGATGACTCTGTGTTGAGGGATGCTGTCCTATTCATTGAAGGATGTTTAGCAGCATCCCTGGCCTGTAGTCTTCTGGATGCACCTCCCTAACCAAGTTACAACAACCAAAAATGTCTCCACACATTGTCAAATGTCCTGTGTGAAATCACCCCTGGTTGAGAACAACTACCTTAGAGGTTTGGAATGTTAATAGGGGTACTGTCCCCCTCTGCATAATCAGGAACATGATTCTCCCCATTGGGGAGCAGTTAGGAAAAGATTTCAGACTGCGCAGCCTCCAAAAATTAGTGTTTGGTGTGTGTGTGTGTGTGTGTGTGTGTGTGTGTGTATGTGTGTGTGTGAGATTATTTGATCCAATAGTTCTCTACTGGGCCCTTGGAAGAATAAGGAAGCATAACTTCAATTTACCCTTGTGGGAAGTCCTTGAAAGGCAGGGCTTAGAACCAATTTGAACCAGTTCATTCATGGCTGATGATGCAAAACTGGAACAGATCTGAATTTTTAAAATTTGAGTGATCCAGTCTGGTACCTGGAATGGGAAAACTAACAAGTTGAAGCCCTGGATTGGGAGACTCAGGAGATGCATAGTGAGCCCTTTCAGGAGCCTGATGCAGGAGATTGGATTATTGCCAGGACTGTGGAAGCGACACACATTCAAAGTTGACTGCCATCTTTGAGTGGGACGCCACTGTTTCCAACTCTACCAGTCAAGAGATTTGGTTGCTATGCAACGTGCATGCTGCCCTTGTTTTCTAAGGGGGAGATTAAGTTTCTAGCAGAGCTTCTACCCATAATTTTTCTCATTATGGTTACTGTTCCGGTTCACCCACATTTTAAAAATATTCCAGTCTGTTTGGGTTTCCCTTCATCGGCCATGACTGAACCAGGCACAACTGGTTTGAAGCCCTGTTGAAATGGTCCAGATTTGGAGTGCCTATCCATGCCCCGGGTCTATCCTGAGAGAGCCCTGAGGAAAGTAGTCTATATGGAATAACGCAGACCTAGGGAAGGATACTGAGACAAATGTAGCCTTATTGAGAGGGGGCAGGATTCCTTGAAAGTTAGATGAAGAGCTGGGAAGGGTTCTCTAAGGGAGGAGAGAGAACTTGAGGTTAGCAACTCTAGTTTACTGACAAGGGGCCCTCTGAGCACAGGGCCTTTGGGGGCTCTTTCCTGAGACTGTGGATGCTGTCTTGTGAAGCATACAATTTATGCTGCTCCAGCCCTAGGTGTTAATTCTGGATAGTTCACCTAGCCCCTTGGTGAGGTGTGAATAACCCATACAACTGTCAGGGGTGGTGCTGTGGGGGTCAAAAGGTCAGGTGGTGACCAGACGGGTGGCTGTGCTCAGGGCTCCTGGCAGTGAGGACTGGCAGCTCCCAAGGACAGCACCCAGGTGGGTGAGGAAAGCCCCACTGTGGTGTGAAAAAGAAAAGTACAGGAGGCAGAGCCAATATGGCACTACAGACAGAAGCACTATGCCGTCCCTCTGCAGCAAAGACTGGAAAAGCTAAGTAAAACAAATACAAATGTCAATCCTGAAAACCTAAATGTCAAATGAAGGGATAAAGAACTTGATCAAGCACTGAATGGAATAAGAAACCGAAAGAGAACAGAGAATGAAGAAAGCTACACAGTGGAGGTCCCCTACCAGGTAATGTGGCATGGATTTGCTGTCTTGGACTATAGTCACCAAGAACCTCGGACAAGGAGTATGGGAAGGTAAATTCATGGAGCTTCCAACAAGAGACAGAGCACCCACTCCATGCATCATATCCTCTCCCTTTCCTGCACTCTATCTGCACCACATGCTGAGGGGTGTACCTCCAAGCAACATTGGCACAGACCCCCAGACCTTGGACTCTGCCCTGCACTGCCCCCCAGCCCTGCCCCACCAGCCCCAGTTTGTGCCACAAACTACCCATCCCTGCCTGTCCCCCCCCCCCCCACTGAGCCTGCCCTGCTGAACCACAGCTGAGTGACTGGCTCTGCCCACGTGGACAAGGTGGGGAGAAGCACCCTGCCCACAGACAAGCAAGCAACAAAACACGCCCAGCCTCTTGCCCAGACATAACCAAATAACACAAAAAAGGAGGATGAAACAAACAAACCTACAATCAATAAATTAAGAAAATAATTCCTGAATGTCCTGGAGACAGCAGACAATATCAAAACATATAAACAGGACAGGATGGCTCCAGTAAGTGACCAAAATAAAACACCAGATGACCTTCTGGTAGAAGAAAAGGCACTGGAAATACCTGATAGGGAATTCAAAAGTCAAATATTCAGGGCTCTCCAAGAGACTAGGAAAGAGATGAGAAGGAAAACACAGAAAGAAATAAGGAAAAAATAGACAAAATCATGAAAAATACAGACGAAATCAGGGAAAACACAGATAAAGCAATGGAAGAATACAGGAAAATAATACAGGAACAAAATGTGAAAATAAATAACTAAAAATCACACACACAAAAAAACAATTAGAAATCCAACAGATGAACAAGTTTTCAGAAATGGACAGTACAATAGAAGGTTTTTGGAGCAAATCTGAAATAATGAAAGACAGGATCAGCAAAATTGAAGACAAATCCTTAGATACCACTTTGAGGAAAAATCAGAGAAAAGAATGAAGAAAACCTGAGACCGATGTGGGATACAATCAAGAGCAAAAACGTGTGCATGATCCGAGTTCCGGAACAAGGGGAGAAAATGGAAAATGCAGAGAAGATCATTGAAGAATTGCTGACAAAAAACTTCCTTAATATCATGAAAGATGAAAAGCTGACCATCCAAGAAGCTCAACAAACCCCATATAGGATTGACCCCAAAAGAAAGCCACCAAGACATATCATAATCATACTTCCCAAAACCAAAGAAAAAGAAAGAATCCTGAGAACAGCTCGAGAAAAAGAAAAAGTCACATACAAAGGGGAAACAATAAGACTAAACTCTGATTACTTGACAGAAACCATGTAGGCAAGAAAGCAATGGGATGACATATACAAAAGCTTGAAAGAAAAAAATTGCCAACCAAGAATAATATGTCTCTAACTAGATAGTAGATAAGAATTGAAGATATTATGTGATATTAGGTGAAGGGAAAGACAGTACTCACTATGGGGGAAGTCAGCACAACTGGACTAAACCAAAGCTAAGAAGTTTCCTGAATACAATCAAACACTTTGAGGGACAGAGTAGCAGGGGTAGGGGTCTGGAGACCATGCTCTCAGGGAACATCTAGGTCAATTGGCATAACAAAGCTTATTAAGAAAATGTTGTGCATCCTACTTTGGTGAGTGGCGTCTGGGGTCTTAAAAGCTTGCAAGTGGCGGTCCCAACCACCTGGAGTAAAGGAGAATGAAGAACACCAAAGACACAAGGAAAGTAGTAGCCCAAGAGACAGAAAGGACCACATAAACCAGAGACTTCATCAGCCTGAGATCAGAAGAACTAGATGGTGCCTGACTACCACCAATGACCACCCTGATAGGGAACACAACAGAGAGTTCCATATGGAGCAGGAGAAAGGTGGGGTGCAGAACTCAAATTCTAGAAAGAAGACCAGCCTTAATGGTCTGACTGAGACTGGAGGTACCTCGGAAAGCATGGCCCCTGGACTCTCTATCAGCCCAGAACTAAAACAATTTCTGAGGCCAACTCTTCAGCCAGGGATTGGACTGGACTGTGGGACATAAAGTGATACTCATGAGGAGTGTGCCTCTTAGCTCAAGTAGATACAAGAGACTAAACAGGCAGCTTCTGTCTGGAGGTGAGATGGGAAGGCAGAGAGGGTTAGGAGCTGGATGAATGGACATGGGGAATCAGG
>NW_004443955.1:10931765-10933824 GCF_000243295.1 Trichechus manatus latirostris
AGGTGGAAAGGAGGAGTGTGCTGTCACAGTATGGGGAGAGCAATTAGAGTCACATAACAATGTATGTATAAATTTTTGTATGGGAAAAATTAATTAATTAAAAAAAATATATCTGGCAAAACTCTCACTTAAGTATGATGGCAAAATTAGGACGTTTCCAGATAAACAGAAATTAAAGTAATATGTAAAAACTAAACCAGACTTACAAGAATTATTAAAGGGAATCCTTTGGTTAGAGAACAAACAACATCAGACAACAACCTGAATCTAGGACACAGGATAACATCAGCCAGATACCAATCTAGGTAATGAACTCTGAAGAATAAAATAAAACTAAAAGATTTACAACAGGGAACCAGAGAGGTTAATGTGTAAATGACAACAACGTCAGAACAATAAAAGAAGGAATAAATGGTGTAGGTATGGAACTTTAAAATGGAGAGGAAGTCAAGGCGATTATGAAGTAATAAAATACTGGTTCAAGCTTAGGAAAATAGGGTAAATTTCAAGATAACCACAGAGAAGGTTAATAAACCTACTCATCTAAGTAAAGAAGAAAAGCATAAAGTCTCAGTAAACACAAAATCTATGAAAATGAAAGCAATGAAAAGAGAATCCACAAACAAAAGGAATTCAGCACAGGAGAGTAAGAGGAAGAAAATGTCAGCACCACAAAAATAAAAAAACACTACAAAGTGACAGCAATAAACTCACACTTATCAATAGTCACATTGAATGTAAATGACTTACATACACCCATAAAAATTTAACATATTAAAAATCAAAGGATGGAAAAAAATATATCAAGTAAAGAACAACCAAAAAAAGAGCAGAAGTGGCAATACTAATAGACTTTAAAACAAACTCCGCCATAAAAGACAAGGAAGGACATTATATAATGATTAAAGGGACAATCCCCCATGAGGACATAACCATAATAAATACCTACACACCCCATGACAGGGCTCCAAACTACATAAAACAAACTCTAACAGCACTGAAAAGAGAAACAGACACTTCCACAATAATAATAGGAGACTTCAACACACCACTCTCAGTAAAGGACAGAGCATCTAGAAAGAAATTCAACAAAGATACAGAGAATCTAAAGGCCACAATCAACCAACTTGATCTCATAGACATATGTCTTAGTTATCTAGTGCTGCTATAAGAGAAATACCACAAGTGGATGGCTTTAACAAAGAAAAATTTATTCTCTCACAGTCTAGGAGGCTAGAAGTCTGAATTCAGGGTGCCTGCTCCAGGGAAAGGCTTTCTTTCTCTGTTGGCTCTTGGGGGAAGGTCTTTGTCATCAATCTTTCCCTAGTCAAGGAGCTTCTCTGTGCAGGAACCTCGGGCCCAAAGGATACATACTGCTCCAGGTGCTGCTTTCTTGGTGGTATGAGGTCCCCATCTCTCTCTGCTTGCTTCCCTCTTTCATATCTCAAAAGAGATTGGCTTAAGACACAACATAATCTTGTAGAGTGAGTCCTACCTCATTAACATAACTGCCTCTAATCCTGCCTCATTAACATCATAGAGGTAGGATTTTACAACACATAGGAAAATCCCATCAGATGACAAAATGATGGACAATCACACAATACTGGGAATCATGGCCTAGCCAATCTGATACACATATTTTTTGGGACACAATTCAATCCATGACAGCATCTATACAAAACCAACAGCCAATATCTTTCTCAATGGACAGAGGCTGAAAACATTCCCCCCGAGAACAGAAACAAGACAAGGATGCCTTTTATCACCACTCCTATTTAATATTGTGCTGGAAGTCCTAGCTAGAGTAATAAGGCAAGAAAAAGAAATAAAGGGCATCCAAATTGGAAAGGAAGAAGTAAAACTATCCCTATTTGCAGATAATATGATACTATACCTAGAGAACCCTAAAGACTACACAAGAAAACTACTGGAACTAATAGAAAGACTCAGCAGAGTAGCAGGATATGAGATAAACATACAAAAATCAATTGGATTCCTATACACCAATAAAGAGAACTATGAAAAAGAAATCATGAAAACAATACCATTTATAATA
>NW_004443955.1:10933980-10959770 GCF_000243295.1 Trichechus manatus latirostris
ACCTCAGAACCTACTATACAGCTACAGTAGTCAAAACAGCCTGGTACTGGTGCAACGACAGACACATTGACCAATGAAACAGAATCAAGAACCCAGATGTAAATCCATCCACCTACAGTCACCTGATCTTTGTCCAAGGCCCAAAGTCCATTAAATGGGGTAAAAGACAGTCTTTTTAACAAATTGTGCTGATAAAACTGGATGTCCATCTGTAAAAAAATGAGACAGGACTGACACCTCACACCACACACAAAACCTAACACAAAGTGGTTCAAAGACCTAAATATAAAACCAAAAACTATGAAGATCATAGAAGAAGAAATAGGGTCAATGCTAGAGGCATTAATACATGGCATAAATAGGATACAATCATAACTAACAATGCACAAACACTAGAAGATAAACTAGATAACTGGGATCTTCTAAAAATTAAACACTTACTCTCATCAAAAGACTTCACCAAAAGAGTATAAAGAGAACCTACAGATTGGGGGGAAAAAATTGGCTATGATATATCCAACAAAGCTCTAATCTCTAAAGTCTATTGGAAAATCCAAGATCTCTACAACAGAAAGACAATCCAATTAAAAAATGGGCAAAGGACATGAACAGACACTTCACCAAAGAAGACATTCAGGTAGCTAACAGACACAAGAGGAAATGCTCACAATCATTAGGCATTAGAGAAATGCAAATCAAAACTACAATGAGATACCATCTCACCCTGACATTACTGGCACGAATCAAAATAACAGAAAATGACAAATGTTTGAGAGGCTGCAGGGAGACCAGAACTCTCATGCACTGCTGGTAGGAATGCAAAATGGTACAACCATTTTGGAAAACGATATGATGCTTCCTTAAAAAGCTAGAAATAGAAATACCATACGATTCAGCAATCCCATTCCTAGGAATATATCCTAGAGAAATAAGAGCTGTCACACGAATAGACATATGCACACTCATATTCATTGCAGCATTATTCACAATAGCAAAAAGATGGAAACAACCTAAGTGCACATCAACAGATGAATGGATAAACAAACTGTGGTATATACACACAATGGAATACTACGCAATGATAAAGAACAATAATGGATCTTCTAAACATCTCACAACATGGATGAATCTGGAGGGCATTATGCTGACTAAGAAAAGTCAATGACAAAAGGACAAATATTGTATGAGACCACTATTAGTGAAAAGGTTTACACACAGAAAGAAACAATCTTTGATGTTTACAAGAGGGGAGAGGGATGGGGATGGAAAAACACTAACCAGACAATAGATAAGTGGTAACTTTGGTGAAGGGTAAGACAGTACACTACAGTGGAGAAGTCAGCATAACTTGACCAAAGCAAAGTCATAGAAGCTTCATAGACACATCCAAACTCCCTGCAGAACTGAATTACTGGGCTGAGGGCTGGGGACCATGGTCTTAGGGAACATCTAGCTCAACTGGCATAACATAGTCTATAAAGAAAATGGTCTATATCCTATTTTGGTGAGTAGCGTCTGGGGTCTCAAAAGCCTGTGAGCAGCCATCTAAAATACTCCACAGGTCTCACCCCATCTGGAGCAAGGGAGAATGAAGAAAATCAAAGACACAAGGGAAAGATTAGTTCAAAGGACTAATGGACCACAACTACCACAGCCTCCGCCAGACTGAGTCCAGCACAACCAGATGGTGCCTGGCTACTATCACCAATTGCTCTGACAGGGATCACAACAGAGGATCCCAGACAGAGCTGGAGAAAAATGTAGAACAATATTCAAACTCAAAAAAGGACTAGACTTATTGGTCTGACAGAGACTGGAGAAACCCCGAGAGCACGGCCCCCGGACACCCGGTTAACTCAGTACTGAGGTCACTCCTAAGGTTCACCCTTCAGCCAAAATTAGACAGGCCCATAAAACAAACAATAATACACCATGTATACCAGACTAAATGGGCATACCTGCCCAGGGGCAAGGACGAGAAGGCAGGAGGGTAGAGGAAAGGTGGACGAATAAAAATGGGGAACCCAAGGTCAAGAAGAGGAGATTGTTGACACTGATGGCTTGGCAATCAGTGTCACAAAACAATATCTGTAATAATTGTTTAATGAGAAACTAATTTCCTCTGTAAACCTTCATCTAAAGCACAATAAAAAAGAGAAAAAAAAAGAAAAGTATACTCTGGTATAGCAGTTTCTTCATTCTGGGACATACTTCTTTTCCCATCACACTTGTGTGCTTCTGAAATTTCATTTTTATTTTTTAATTTTAATTCATTAATCCTTTTGAATCAGCAATATATTCACATGGTTCAAAATGTAAAAGGTATAAATGACTGTAGAGTGAGAAGTTTCCCTCCCGTCCCTGTCCGCAGCTACCTGGGTCCTTCCCATGAGGCAGCTAGATGAACAGTTTGTTTATCTTTTCAGATATATTTTATGCACACACAAACATATGTAGTATTTCCTCTCTCTCTCTCATTTTACAAAAAATGGTAGTATACTCTACGTACTACTTTGCATCTTGCTTTTTTTTTTCCTTAATAACAGACTTTGGAGACCATGCCATATCAACACACAAGAAACTTTGTCATTCTGTTTTTAGCTGCATAAATTTTCATTGTGTGACTAGTTTATTTAATGAGTCTCCACGTCCTTTACTGGTGGGCCTTTAGGTTGTTTATAGTCACTAGCTGTTACACACAACTGGATAACAAAAAGCTTGGCCCCTTGGAGTCAAATTGTTTCAGAATTCAGATGTTTATGAATTTTTTTAAAAAGTAATATGATCTGGGGCGACACTTCATAATCAAACGCGTCACACACACACGTTAGAGTAAATCATACTAAGTGGGATAGATAAAGATTATAAATAGCCTCACGTTAGTTCAGGTCAAGGAAAATTTTGATGTCAAATTGATTAAAAAGCTTTCTTCAAAGATTTTTGGATTTCAGGATGCAGTGAGGGGCTGTGAGCCTTCCATACTTCATTTTGTATGTACACAATGATTCTTGGAGTGGGATGTTTTTGGTCAGAGGGTGTGGGCATTGGAGCATATATCATTTGATAGATATTGCCAAGTTCACCTCCAGAGAGGTTCAACCTCCCTAGAAAGCTATCATTAAATTGATGCTACATCTCAAGATGATGGTCTCTTCGAGTCAAAGAAATAAGAAATATATGTTGGATGTGTTTGTGTATGCTAGACAAATCTAATTGGAGATAGACTCCAGTGACCATAGCACACCTTCGTCAAAACTCTTCTATGCATACCAGTTGCTGTTGAGTCGATTCCGAAAGGATGTGTCCTAAACCTAATCAGTACTGAGTTATATAAGGAACAGAAGAGACACAGAGACAAGCAAATGCCACATGAAGATGGCTAAGGAACTGAGGAATGCCTGGGCTACAGAAAATGAAAAAGACAGGAATCTTCCCCTAAAGCTGACTGAGAAAGCCTTCCTCTAGAGCTGGTTCCCTGAATTCAGACTTCTAGCCTCCTGAACTGTGAGAAAATAAATTTCTGTTCTTTAAAGCCACCCACTTGTGGTATTTGTGTTATAGCAGTGCTGAGAGACTAAGACAGAATCGCAAATGACTGTTGTTCTTACAATCCAGCTCGGTCTGAAATCTAAAATGAATATCCCTTAATGCCTCCCTCTCTCTGAGAAAGCTTCTCCCCCTTTTTTCCTTTTAATACTTCAATTAATCTAAAAGGGATTCAATCCCAAAGTGAGAGTAGAGTTGATGATCGGGTCTGGGAGATGACCTCAGTCAAAAGTTGAGAAAAAAGCGTGTGTGAACAATAGCGTCCCTGGTTTAAAATGCACTTACAAAGCTTTACTCTGATTATGAATGTGTCACTTGGACATGTGCTGAGCATTGCACACACCCTTTTGTTTCCACACAAGACCAGGCACACCACAATGGAGTGACTGCATTTGTTTTTAATCTGAGTTTCATTTTTAGCTCCTAAAACACAAAACTGAATTCAGGAAGTGTGAATTTACTTGAACCAAACTGAAAAACGGTTTTCTCAACCTCTGCAAAATGAAGCTGCAAAATTCACAACAGTTTTAATTAGAATACACTAAATAAATACAATAAGCGGCTCTTTGCTCTGAGGTTGAAATCCCTGTCTATTTTTATGTCGAAGCAAGTAACAGACCCAAGGGGAAAATTACTACATGATAAACAGGTTATTGAATCTCTGAGCATCAACAACTTCTATGTCACGACATTGCATTGTCTGCAAAAGAAAATCAATTATCCTAAGACATGACTGTCGGCAAACTGAGCAGAAATATTTAAGATTTTTTAGAAGAAATTCTCTTCCCACAGGCAAAGAAAGACTACTAGTTTTTGTCAAGTCAATTCTGACTCATGGCAACCCCATGAGTGTCACAGTAGAACTGTGCTCCACAGGGTTTTCAATGGTTGGTTTTTCAGAAGTGAATTGCCAGGCCGTTCTTTTGAGGTACCTCCGGTACACTCGAACCTCCAACCTTTTGGTTAGCAGTCAAGTGCTTAACCATTTGCACCACTAGGAACTCCAAAGAAAGACTAAGCACACTGAAAGTGTAATTCTCCCCTTGAGTTTCAGGAAAACCCTGGAGAGAGGGGCGAACTCTCCCTTTCTCACCTCCGTTGGAGCCCAGGTCATGAAATTGCAGGTCACCTAGTTACTGTCACACCTGGGTTCTGCAGGAAGGAGGGAATCTTCGAACCAAATACCCTGGTAGTAGTTGGCTGAGGCCTTGGTGGGCTGAAGGGCAAGGCAAGGCCTGGGGGATTGCTACCCCTCATGCTGCATCTTGACCTCACTTCCTTGCCCCTCTTCTAGAAGATTCTATCAGGAAATATTTTGTCCTCAGGAATGGGCTTGTGATGACGACTCTGTGCTAAATTCTTCTGTACCTGGGGGTGACATCATAGAACCTGACCTTCCACACCAGCATAAGAAAGTGAGGAGAAAGAGGGTAAAAATCTGATGCAAGGAGAAGAGAACAGACATTGATCTATTCATCCACTTAGTTTTCAAAGCAACCTCTACCACAGATGAGGAGGTCTATGGAGGTCTATGGAGGTGAAGTGAGTTGCTGAAGACCATGATTTGGTGACTGACTGGAGCCAGTTTGAACCCAGCTCTGTCTGACTCAAAGCTTTAAATTACATCATGATAATTTCTAAATCAAAGGATTGATCCTTGCAATTACAAAAACATTAGCAAGTGGCTCAACTGACTTTATTCATAAGTTCAGTCAAATGTGCAAGAATTTTTATATAAATTCAGTCTAATTTTGAACACTGTCATCATGTTTTACCATAAACAATGATTAAATCATTTAAAGATATTTCAGAACTGAATGAGATATTTCTTTATGAAGAAAACCTTCAATGAAAGAAAACATTAAACCATTGTTTCTCATTAATTTTATAAAATATAAACCAGAAGAAATTAAATATAAAACCTCACTCTCAGGATCCCCAGACCTCATTGCAAACAGAGCCCATGGCCTCTCCTGTCTCTAAGGAGCTGCTGATGCCTTTTCTAGTTGAGACTTTATTGGTAGGTTGAGCCATATGAAGGTGCCAATATATGCCATTTTTGTCCTACTGAAACAACAATTTCATATCCTTTAATTTAATATCTCTAGAGTGGTAAGCTATCTGCTTTTGTTGTTTAATAGGATGAACAAATAGTTCCTCCCTCAAAGCATTTTTATGAGCAAAACAATATTTGATTCATCCATATTCCTTTTCATTCACATGTATGGCTCAGTCACATGTATGGCTCAGTCACATGTATGGTCCAGTTACATGCATGGCCCAGTCACATGTGTGGCTCAGTCACATGTATGGTCCAGTTACATGCATGGTCCAGTCACAAGTGTGGCTCAGTTACATGTATAACTCAGTCACATGTATGGCTCAGTCACATGTGTAACTCAGTCACATATGTAACTCAGTCACATGCCTGGCTCAGTCACATGTGTGACTCAGTCAAATGTGTAACTCAGTCATGTGCATGACTCAGTCACATGTGTGGCTCTAATTCCATCTGCCTATCCATCCTGCCTTCCCATGGAGAGCCCCTCATCTTCTTTGTCACTAGTTCCCTTCCTCTGGGCCTCCTCTAGCTCAATTAATGTTTCTCTGAGGTGCAATGACAAGAATAACATTAAATAATATTCCTGTTCAGTTAGTAATAAAACATAATTTCTTCCATTCTCTCTTTGGCTGAAAGATATATAAGCTTTATAAAAAGTTGAAATTTTCTCTCAGCTATATAAAACAGCAAAAAGAATAAAACATGTCCTCTAAAAATTAGCCTGTTTAGATTTGGAAAGATTACTGACCCTTTGTTTACTATCTTAAAAGTCTTTTTAAGCAGATGATAAATCAATTTCTTCATAATGAACTTAAACAAACAATTCCCCATAAAGACTAGGCCTGTGCACATTATATGAGAATGTGGCGCTTCTACCTAACCTGTTCTGGCCCAAACTGTAGACCCTCAAAGTCGCCATGAGGCCACGTTCAAACCTGAGCAGTCAGTCCATGGATGGAGATGGTTGTTATTTATGTATGCTCCATTCACTCCAGAAAAGGGACTTGGGGTGACACAGTGGTTAAGAGCTCAGGCTGCTAACCAAAAGGTTGGCAATCAGAATCTATCAGCTGCTCCTTGAAAACCCTATGGGGCAGTTCTGCTCTGTCCTGTAGGGTCAGTATGAGTCAGAATCCACTTGATGGCAATGGTTTTTTTTTTTTTTTTTTTTTAAATAGAAATACATACATATAACAAAAATAAAAACAAGCAAAGAAATGGGGGTAGAGGAGGAGAATAAAGGCAAGAATTTAAGATGAAGTCATTTTGTTTCTTTTTGCCTATTGATATTTTGAGTTTTCTGTCTTTTCTTGTTGATGCAGGAGTTTCTTGTATGTTCTAGATCTGTGATATTCAATACAGCAGCCACTAACCACATGTGGCTATTAAAACTCAAGTTAAATAAAATTAAAAATTCAGTTCCTCAGTCACACTAATCACATTTCAAGTGCTCAGTAGCCATATGTGGCTGGTGGTTGGCTGTATTGAACAGTACAGATCTAGAACATTCCATCATCCCAGAAAATGCTCTTGGATATTGTTGTTCTAGATATTAATCCCTCGTCAATTTTATTCATTTCAAATATTTTCTTCCATATTATTGTTTTCTGTTAACTTTGACTAAAATGCCTTCACTGAACAGAGAAGATTTTTAGTTTTTATCTGGTCTTATCCATCACATTTTGCCTCATAATTTGTGCATTTGGGGTCTCATTTAAGAAATCTCCACCCTGAGGTCTCAAAGACATTTCCCCTTGCCTTTTATTGGTTTTATGGTTTTATAGTTTGACTTCTCATATTTAGGTATTGAATCCAATAGGACTTTGCCTTTTTTACACAGTGCGAGGTAGGGATTCAACTTTATTTTTCTCCATATAGTGAGGTAGTCTTCCCAGTGGTAACTGCTAACATCTTCGTCTGTTCCCCACTAGTTTGGTGGGCTGCTGCTGTCACCTGCATGGCCTATGTCTGCGTGAGTCAGTTTGTGGCCTCTTGCAGATCTCATCATCTCTGTGTTCCCTTCGTCAGAACCAGATTGTCTTATTACTATATTTTTGTGGTATGACTTCATACCTAGAAGACTGAGTTCCTTATCTTGGCTCTTCTTTTGCCAAATTGTCATAGTTATCTGTGGACCTTATTCTTCCACGTATATTTTTAAACCCATATTCTGGAGTTCCTCAAAATAAATAAACATATAAACAAATATTGTCCATACAGTGTATATATATATATATATATATATATATGTATATAGCAACCACGCACTAATGAAATACCTTTCGTTAGTTAAACCTTAGTATACTATGGGTCAAGCAAGCTCTTTGAAATACTTTTGAACCTAAGAATAAAACTTCAAGTGTTAACAGTGACTCAAAATCCATCCCATGGAGCTTCGATTAGTATGGGATATCAGTAAAGGCTCATTTCCAAAGTACTTTGCCTTTGGAAGTTACTAATGCATGCAAAGTGTTGCCATGGTAACGGTTACTTTTAGTTAGTACTTTTTATAGATTAAAGCATTACACCCTGGAGTCTATTCTTGTAAATGAATAATTCTCAAGACAGTGTGGTACTTCATTTAATGGATACTTCATAGAACAGAGTCAGATTTAACCCACCTGAAAGAAAAAAAGTCAGCATTTATATTTGATAGGAAAAATGCGTTGTTATGAGAAATATAACTTTTTCATTAAATTGTTTTTACAAAATACAATGAACCTTTTTAGCCATTTAAATCTATCAATACTTAATAAATTATGACAGAAATTTAATGTCTGTCAGAAGTTCCCACATGTCACTTTGTCTTCTACCTCAGTTATTGCAGGGATTCAAAAGACTTAGAGAGAGCACGTGTCTCATAATGGAGTGAAGAGATGTCCCTTGTAGCCCTGGGTAGGAAGTGGCATATGGATCTGGGTTTGGATATTGGCTCTGACCTCTATTCGCTGTGAAACCTTGAGTTTCAGTGTCCACAACTTTCAAATGGAGGTGACCATTATCAATTTTGTACAGCAGTTGTGAAGATTAAATGTATATTCAGTAAATGACATCTATGATTTCAAAATGACTAGATAATGATCTTAAGTCAATATTTAAGACAGAAAGAGGAGCGGACTATATCAAGCACAGATATTCTGAGGGAACTCCATAGTGAACAGTCATAATGGAGGTGAGTCCTCAGGACAGCAGTGCTGGGCTCTCTGCTTCTGCTACAGGGGCAGAGAGCTGAGCAGGGCAGGGGGCCCGGGCAAAGATCTCTGTGGCTGGTGGGGTGAGGGTCAGTCAGTGAGGGACAATGAGGCAGTGGTAAAAGGCCCCAAGGGTTGGCCAAGAACTTTGTGCCTTAGGTAGAGAGCGACATGGTAGAAAGAAGGGTTTCAGAAGGAAGATCTGGCAAAGCTAAGAGGCGCATGGAGATGAGCCTGAGGGCTGTGTGTGCCCCTGGCCCGAGGAGACCAGGGCTCTGGAGAGTAAGATGAAGACATGAATCTGAGGGTCATATAGAGGAAGCCACCTCTTGGGATATAGTAATGTGGAACAGAAGGAGCTGAAGGAGCCAAAATTGTCTATGCTTTGATCTCTTCTGATAAACCATTGTTTAAAGCAACAGCAATGATAATTAACGACATGCCGCTTGAGTACCTGACATTTGTCCAGGGTTTTTTAACTTCTCAAAGTACATTTTTATGAACATTAGCTCATTTGGATCCCACTAGAGCTTTGCATGAGCCCTGGTGGTGCAGTGGTTAGGAGCTTGATCGCCAACCAAAAGGTCAGCAGTTTGAATCCACCAGCTGCTCCTTGGAAACCCTATGGGGCAGTTCTACTCTGTCCTATAGGGTTGCTATGAGTCAGAATTGACTCGATGGCAACGGGTTTGGTTTTTGGTTTAGAGCTTTGTAAGATGGAATGAGCAGTGGTCAGATTGTTTTCTAAACTAGGAAGAGACCATTTCTAGCAAAGTGATGACTGCGATCAAGGCAGATCAATTTTTAGACTGTACTATGTCTCCAAAAAATGTCTAAGTGGCTCTTTTCTGATGTGGTTCAACACCACGGCCAAGATCGGTTTCATCAGTTAGCTACCTTGGAATCAGGAGGAAATTACTGGAAAATGGACATCACCTAGAGGAATCCCTTACTATTCTCAAGGACAGATCTGATCATCCAGTTGTGCACAATGAACTTAAGTATGCATGTCCTGCACATGGTCAGAACGGAATGCTTCCTAATTTATATCTCTAGCCTGCCCTCCTTCTTCAGATTGCCATGGATCAAATGGCTGTGGGTTATGGTCCTAGATGTCTCACCATTACCCCACCCTTCCCATGGACATAACTGAGCTCATTATCTGGGTCCCTAAATGACTTACATTCCTGATTGTCCTAATTCTTTCCATGATACTTTTACTTTTCCCATCCCACAGTGTGGTAAGCAACTTCCAACAGGGCTCCCAATGATTTTCATGCCCTATATATATTCAGTAAATGGCATGTGTAGTTCCATCCCTTTGAGTGTGGGCTGGACCCAGTGACTTGCTTCTATTGAGTAAAATATGGCAAATGTGATGGGATGTCACTTCTGAGATCAGGCTATAAAACTGTGACTCCCTCTTTTTCATACATTCTCTCTCTGACTCTGATGAAGCAAGCTGAAGAGGTTCACATGGCAAGAAACTGAGGGTAACCCCTGGCCAACTGTCAGTAAAGAATGGAGGCCTTAAGTCTAACATCCCAAAAGGATCTGAATATAGCCAACAACTGTGTGAGTGAGCTTGGAAGTGGATGCTTCCCCTGTAGAGCCTTCATATGAGACCACAGCCCTGGCTGGCATGTTGATTGCAGCCTTGAGACAGACCCTGAGTTGGATAACCAACTAAGCTGTGCCCAGATTCCGGACCCACAGAGACTGTGAGATAATAAATGTGTGTTTTAAGCTGCTAAGTGTTGGGGTAATTTATTATGCAGCAATAGATAACAAATACACCCAAGCTCCAACCCTTGGAGTCAGCATTGATCCCATCCATTACCATAAAGCACGTAGTAGTTCTCTTGCCCTTTCCAAGGCCCCTGTTGTTGTTGTTAGGTGCCGTCGATTCTGACTCATAGTGACCCCAAGTGACACAGTAGAACTGCCCCATAGGGTTTTCTTGGCTATAATCTTTACGAGAGCAGATCGCTAGGTTTTTCTCCCACTGCACTTCTTGGTCTGTTAGCAGCTGAGTGCATAACCTTTGCACCACCGGGGCTCCTTCCAAGGCCCCTAAATGTATGCTGTTCTACGAGCCCCTGGGTGGCACAAATGGTTAACGCTTGACTAACTGAAAGTTTGACAGTTTGAACACACCCAGAGGTGCCCAAGAAAAGCCTAGTGTGATGGTTAAAGTTATGTGTCAACTTGGCTAGGCCATGATTCTCAGTGGTTTGACACATATTGTATAATAATCCTCCATTTTGTGATCTGATGTGAGCAGCCAATCAGCTGAAAGGGGAGTTTCCTTGGGGGTGTGGCCTGTATCCAATATATATAGATGCTCTGGCAAAGCTTGACCTCTGTGGAGCCTGCATAAAACTCATCATCCTCTGACCTGCCAGTTTTGGGTTTGTCAGCCCCTGCAACCACGTGAGTCAGGAGAAGCCTCCAGCCTGATGTCCGACCCACGGATTTGGAACTTGCCAGCCTCCACAACTGCGTGAGTCATTTCTTGGAATAAATCTCTCTCTCTGTATACACACACACACTGCACACACTTCATTAGTTTTGCTTCTCTAGGGAAGTCAGCCTAAGACACTTGGCACTGAGAGTGGTTCTAGAGGAAGAAAATCATAAGGATGAGTTTTCTGGATTGGTTCTCAAGTCAGGCTAGTCTTAAAAGCACTGATGACTCTGCCTCCAGTAGTAAAGAGGACACTGCTAATCAATGACATGAGGTAGCAATAGAAATACACAAAATATCACAACCAATGGATCAAGTATTTGTGAGAAACAAGGTTCTAGGTGATTGCATATTTGATACTTTTCTGCAATTTTGTCCAAATGAGAAGTATGGGGAGGCTGTTTGGTTGGTCCTGCTTTCAATAGATAAAGTGGTGAAAGACAGAGATGAGCTCAGGGCTTTACAGTCACAGCTCAAACACCACATAAAAGACCTGAAAATTGCCACTTGTGCCCTGAAAGAAAGCCTTATTTGTTGTAGTAACAGAGCTGATTTTGCCAAAAAGCAAACCCAGAGTCTTATCATAAGTGTGGCTGCATTACAATGCCAACTGAATTCTCAACCTTGATAGTGGCTGAAGTTAAAGTGAGGGCATTGATTGGGAAGAAATGGGATCTTGAAACTTGGGATGGGGACATATGGGCAGATAATTAGGAAGCCGGGGACACTGAGCCCCTAAATTCCATCGAATCACTCTTGCCTAAAGAACCATCCCTCTTACTTCCATCTGAAGAGATTATTCCATCTTTGTCTGCTAACCCAGCCTCCCCAGTAATACCACTATCCCTTCCACCCCTATCTGATGAGATTAACCTAGCTGTGCCTGAAGAGTCTTTGTCTGAAATATCACCTGGGGCAGGGTGTGGGGCATCACCTGAGGCAGATGTCTTACAAGACATTGCTAAATGTCTACAGGACTAATCCCCACCACCCATTTTTGCTTCTAGACCTATAAACCCACTGCTGTCCAGTTGATTCCAACTCATAGTGACCTTATAGGACACAGTAGAACTGCCCCATAGGGTTTCCAAGAAGCAGCTGGTGGATTTGAACTGCTGACCTTTGGTTTAGCAGCCAGTCTCTTAACCACTGCACCACGAGGGCTCCAACTCTAGACCTATATCCCAGACTTAAATCCCAGAGAGCTCCAAGAGGTGAAGTACAAAGTTTTACCCAAGATGAGGTACACTACACTCTAAATGAACTGCTTGATTTTTTAAATACATACAAACAGAAACCTGGGGAATACGTGTGGGAATGGCAGTTAAGGGTGTGGGATACTGGTGCAAGGAGCATAAAGTTGGATCAGTGTGAGTTTATTGATATAAGACCACTAAGCACAGGTTCTTCATTTTATGTTTCAGCTTGAGAGGTTAGAAAAGCATCTAATAGTTTATTTGGTTGGTTCACTGAAGCATGGATTTACTACACTAAATCAAGTTGAAATGCCAGACCTGCCTTGGTATACTGTAGAAGAATGTATCTAAAGGCTTAGGGAAATTGGTATGTTAGAGTGGATTTATCAGGTTGGACCCACAGACCCAACCATGCAGTGCTCAGAGGACACATCTTTCACCACAACGGTGAGGAAGAAATTTGTGAAGAGAGCCCCAGCATCCTTGAAGACTGCTGTGATTACTGTTTTATGTAAGTCAGATTTGACAGTGGAAACTGCCCTAACTGAATTAAGACACCTAACTACAATGGGGCTGATTGGACCCTGTGGTGGTAGGGGCCAAGTGGTGGCACTTAACTGATAAAGACAAGGTGGGCATGGTTACCATAATGGACAGCAGAGTCAAAGCAGTAATCAGAATAGCCTAATTCACATGGACCTATGGCATTGACTACTTAGTCATGGTGTCCCTGGGAATGAAATAGATAGGAAATCTATTAAATATTTACTTGATCTGTACAAGCGGAAGAATTCTAGGTCAAGTAAATGTCAGTTTAACTTGAATCACTGGAATACAGAGTCATGACCCCTCAGTCAGTTCCCAGATTTGAGCCAGTTTACAGACCCACAACCCCTTGTATGAAGGGGAGGCCTTGAGGAAGGATGCCACTGCCACAAATTTATACTGCTAATCTCTCTTCCAGCCTTTCCCAGAGGGATCTAAGGCCTTTTATGACAGTGGCTGTTCATTGGAGAAAAGGAAATAATCAGACTTTTCAGTGATTATTGGGCACTTGCTCTGAACTGACACCAATTCCAGGAGACTCAAAACATCACTGTGGCCCACCGGTCGGAGTAGGGGCATATAGAGGTCAGGTTATTAATGGAGTCCTAGCTCAGGTCCATCTCACAGTCCCAGAACTCATCCTGTAGTGATTTCCCCAGTTGCATAATGCATAATTGGAATAGACATACCTAGCAACTGGCAGGCCCCCCACATTGGATCCCTGACATGTGGAGTAAGGGCTATTATGGTAGGAAAAGCCAAGTGGAAGCCATTAGAAATGCCGCTACCTAGGAAAATAGTAAACCAAAAGCAATACTGCATTCCTGGAGGGATTGCAGAAATTATTACCACCATCAAGGACTTGAAGGAATCAAGGGAGGTGATTACCACCACATCCTGATTCAACTCACCTATTTGGCCTGTGCAAAAAACAGATGGATCTTGGAAAATGACAGTGAATTATTGTAATCTTAACCAAATGGTGACTCCAATTGCAGCTGCTGTTCCAGATGTGGTTTCATTACCTGAGAAAATTAATACTTCTCCTAGTACATGGTATGCAGCTATTGATCTGGCCAATGCCTTTTTCTCAGTTCTGGTTTCAAAGGAACACCAGAAGCAGTTTGCCTTCACCTGGCAAGGCCAGCAATACACCTTCACTATCCTACCTCAGTGGTATAACAACTCTCCAGCCGTATGTCATAATATAGTCTGCAGGGAACTTGATTGCCTTTCTCTTCCACAAGATGTCACACTGGTCCATTACATTGATGACATTATGCTGATTGGACCTAGTAAGGAAGAAGTATCAATGACTCTAGACTTATTGGTAAGACATTTGCATGCTAGAGGGTGGGAAATTAACCTGACAAAAATTTGGGTTCCTTCCACCTCAGTGAAATTTCTAGGAGTCCAGTGGTGTGGTTCATGTTGAGATATTCCTTTTAAATTGAAGGATAAGTTGTTACATCTGGCCCCTCCTACTACTAAAAAGGATGCACAATGCCTGGTGGGCCTCTGTGGATTTTGGAGGCAGCATATCCCTCATTTGGATGTGCTCTTCCAGCCTGTTTATCAAGTGGCTCTAAAAGGTGTTAGTTTTGAGTAGGGCCCAGAACAAGAGAAGGCTCTGCAACAGGTTCAGGTTGTCGTGCAAGCCACTCTGCCACTTCAGCCATATGATCCAGCTGATCCAATGGTGCTTGAAGTGTCAGTGGCAGATAGAGATGCTGTTTGGAGTCTTTGCAGGTGAATCACAGTGCAGACCCTTAGGATTTTGGAGCTAAGCTCTGCCATCCTCTGCAGATAACCACTCTCTTTTTGAGAAACAGCTTTTGGCTTGTTACTGGGCCTTAGTAAGTACTGAACACTTAACCATGGGCCACCAAGTCACTATACATCCTGAGCTGTCCATCATGAACTGGGTGTTGTCTGACCCACAGAGTCATAAACCTAAACATGCACAGCAGCACTTTATTACTAAATGGAAGTGGTGTATAAGAGATAGAGCTCAAGCAGGACCTAAAGTCACAAGTTACATGAGGAAGTGACCCAAATGTCCAAAGTCCCCATTCTTGTCACATTACCTTCCTTCTCCCAGTCTGCACCTATGGCTTTGTGGGGAGTTCCTTGCTATCAGTTGAATAAGGAAGAGAAAACTTGTGCCTGGTTTACAGATGGTTCTGCGCATTATGCAGGCACTACTCAAAAGTGGATGGTGGCAGCACTGCAGCCCCTCCCTTTCTGGGACCTCCCTGGAGGACAGTGTTGAAGGTAAATCCTCCCAGTGGGCAAAACTTCAAGCAGTGCACCTGGTTGTTCATTTTGCTTGGAAGGAGAGATTACCAGATGTGTGATTGTATACTGATTCATGGGCTGTGGCCAATGGTTTGGCTGGATGGTCAGGGACTTGGAAGGAACATGTTTGGAAAATTGGTGACAAGGAGGTATGGGGAAGAGGCATGTGGATGGACCTCTCTGAATGGGCCAAAGAAGTGAAGATATTTGTGTCTCATATCAGTGCTTACCAAAGGGTGACCTCGACAGAGGAGGATTTTAACAATCAAGTGGATAAGATGATGCACTCTGTGGATACCAGTCATCCTCTTTCCCCAGCCACTCCTGTCATTGCCCAATGGCTCATAAACAAAGTGGTCGTGGTAGCAGGGATGGAAGTTATGTATGGGTCCAGCAACATGGACTTCCACTCACCAAGGTCAACTTGGCTACAGCTGCTGCTGAATGCCCAGTCTGCCAGCAGGAGAGATCAATACTGAGTTCCCAATATGGCACCATTCCTAGGGGTGATCAGTCAGCAAGCTGGTGGCAGGTTGATTACATTAGACCACTTCCATCATAGAAAAGGCAGCATCTTGTTCCTACTGGGATAGCCACTCTGGACATGGATTTGCTTTCCCTGCATCCCTACAGAATGCCTTATCTACTGTCATGGTATCTCACACAACATTGCCTCAAATCAAGGAACTCACTTCATAGCAAAAGAAGTGTGACAATGGGCCTATGCTCATGGAATTCACTGGTCTTACCAAGTTTCCCATCATCCAGAAGCAGCTTGCTTGATAGATAATGGAATTGCCTTCTAAAGACACAATTACAGTGCCAGCTAGATGGTAATACCTTGCAGGGTTGGGGCAATGTTCTCCAGGAGGCTATATATGCTTTAAAACAGCGTCCAATATATGGTGTTATTTCTCCCATAGCCAGGATTCATGGTCCAGGAATCAAGGGGTGGAAATGGGAGTGGCACCACTCACTATTATCCCTAGTGACAACTTCACAAAATTTTTGCTTCCTGTCACTGCAACCCTATGTTCTGTGGGTCTAGAGGTCTTGGTTCCAAAGGAAGGAACACTCACTCCAGGAGACACAACACTGATTCCATGGAACTGAAAGTTAAGAATGCCACCTGGCCACTTTGGGTTCCTCATACCTTTGGATCACCTTGATTACTAAGGTGAAATAGAATTGACATTACATAATGGAGGTACAGTATATATGGAATACAAGAGATCCCTTAGGATCTTAGTACTACCATGCCCTGTGATTGAAGTCAGTAGAAAACTATAGCAACCCAATTTTGACATGAGTACAAATGGTCCAGACACTTCAGGAACAAAGGTTTGGGACACTCTACCAGGCAAAGAACCATGACCAGCTGAGGTGCTTCCTTAAGCCGAAGGGAATACAGAATGGGTGGTGGAAGAAGGTAGTTCTAAATACTAGCTATGACCATGTGACGAGTTGCAGAATGAAGATTGTAATTGTTTTTAGTATATCTTCCTTGTTTTGTTATATGTGTGTGTGTGTGTATGTATGTGTGTGTATATATGTATATATGTACACATATATATCATCTCCATCTCTATCTATCTATCTAAAACCCGAAACCCATTGCTGTCGAGTCAATTCTGACTCATAGTGACCCTACAGGACAGAGTAGAACTGCCCCCATAGGGTTTCCAAGGAGTGGCTGGTGGATTCAAACTGCTGATCTTTTCGTTAGCAGCCATAGCTCTTAACCACTGTGCCACCAGGGCTCCTTATATATATATATATATATATATATATATATATATATATATATATATAGCAAATATCTTTGTTTTCTTCGCTTCCTTATTCTATTACTTACTATAAAATATAAGATGTAAACAGGGCTAGTGCATTTTCAGTTGTACACATGTGAGTTGTATAATGTTAGGTGCAAGTATGACTTTATACTTGTTTCTATTTAGAGATTATATATGGTTTAAAGAGATGTGTACAGGTGCCAAGTTGACAAGGAGTGGACTGTGATGGTTAAGGTTATGTGTCAACTTGGCTAGACCACGATTCTCAGTCGTTTGTCAGATATCATGTAATCATCCTCCATTTTGTGATCTGATATAAGCAGACAATCAGTTGAAAGGGGAATTTCCTTGGGGGTGTGGCCTGCATCCAATATACATGGATGTTCTGACAATGCTCACCCTCTCTGGATCCTGCATCTGACTCATCATCCTCTTACCTTCAGTTCTTGGGACGTTAACCAGCAGCCTGCCATCTGACCTGCTGAGTTTGGGTTCATCAGCCCCTGCAACAATGGGAGTCAGGAGAAGCCTCCAGCCTGACATCTGACAGATTTTGGACTTGACAGCCTCCACGACTGCATGAGCCATGTCCTCGAAACAAATCTCTCTCTACATATGTATATATATATATGTATACACACACACACATATACATATACATACATACATAATATATATGTATATATGTACATACACTTCACTGGTTTTGCTCCTCTGGAGAAGCCAGCCTATGACACCTGGTAATCTGCTTCCAAAAGATCACAGCCATGAAAACCCTAAAGAGTGCAGTTCTACTCCGAAACATATGACTTGTCGGCAACTGCGGGTGGTGGAGGAATAGGCTGGTTAAGGAAGAAGAGATCACTCATTCCTGTACGGATATTCCCAGACTCTCTTTCCCCTAATGGACCACTGCTTCTCCAGTCTTTACTGGAAGAGAACACTTCCCTAGCTCCTCTGCCTGGGTTTTCTGGGTTCCAAAACTTGGTTTGGGTCCAGACTCGATTCTTCTGTGTCTCTGACCTGGATTCCTAGTCTAGAGACTGATTTCTTTGTTTCTGAGCCTGACCTGGTCATCCTACCCTAATTTTGTGTTGCTGCTGTATTTGATGGTTGGTTTGTGGTGTTTCTAACCTTGTGTTGTGCCCACACAAATAAAACCCATCTTGGCAACTATGGAGGATGGTTCAGTTCCCTTCCCCAGGGAATACAAGGCTGGATCCTGAGTTACCAAATCAGGGCCCTGCCTGGATCCTATGCCCAGTCTTAATCCATGACTCTGACTACTCTTCCTGAGCTTTGCCTTTCACCAACCTTTCCAACTCCACACACCAAGAGGTGTGAACCATCTTTCAAAGCCAGGCACCAAGTTCTGAGCTTGTTCTTCCTATCTGTCCAGGAGGTGTGGGTGGGGACTTGTGAATGAGCCAACTCTTCAGGGGAAGATATGAATGCACCCACCCCAAGTAGAGTCTGGCAACAGGCGACACCACTCAGTGGCACAGCAGTGACTCATGGAAACAGTGGGGAGTGGGATATGTGCAAACAATCAGCTCCCAGGCCCTCCTCCACAATTATGAAGCATGCTGTTGACTCGGAACCAGGAAAATAGAGTAAAAGTTCCTTCGCCTGGCTTCCAAGGACTGCCGCAGATTGATGCCAACCTGCTTGCCAATCTGTTCCTCACCGTGAGCTCTCTGCTCCCACTGCTTTCTATTCCAAAATTCTCTACTTAAAAAAAGTATTTACTGAATGGATGAACCTCACAGACGTTATGTGGAGCAAAAGAATCTGGACACAGAAGAGTACATATCGTATGCTTCCATTTAGATGATGCTTTAGAATAGGCAAAACTCATTTGAGGTGGAAAAATAATCATCTTGGTTGCCTCTGTTGGTGAAAGATTGACTGGAAAGGGATATGAAGTAACTTTCTGGAGTGATGGAAATGTTCTGTATTATGGTAGGGTGTGGGTTACATAAGTGTATGTATATGTCAGGACTGTACAACTAAAATGTGTGATTTCTATATATGTACATTTTTTGTGGACTATACCATGGACTGCCAGAAGAGTGAACTAATCAGTCTTGGAGGAAGTACAACCAGAATGCTCCTTGGAAGCATGGATGGCGAGACTTTGTCTCGCTTACTTTGGACACATCATCAGGAAAGACCAGTTGCTAGAAAAGGACATCCTGTTGGGTAAAGTAGAGGGTCATCGAAAACAAGGGAAACCCTCAATGAGATGGATTGACACAATAGCTGCAACAATGGGCTCAATCATACCAATGATCATGAAGATGGCGCAGGACCTGCAACATTTCTTTCTGTTATACATAATATCACGAGTTACAGCCAACTTAATGGCAACTAACAAAAAATTTTACCTCCAGTAAAAGTGTAAAAAATTAATAATCAAATGAAAGGTGGGGATTTAGTGGAGGAATAGAAGATGCAGAAATGCAGAATGTTGAAAATTGTTGAAGCTGAATAATTAGCACATAGGGGCTCATTTTACTATTTTGTGTACTTTGTATATGTTTGAAATTTCCAAAATTAAAAATTTAAAAATTATTTATTGACAACATGTTCTACCCTAGACACTAAGCTGAAAGGAAAAGCACAGGCAGACAAAGTTGCAGAGTACAGAGAGAAGTAAATTAAAAATTGAATTTTAAACTTATTAAATGCATTAAAAGGGAAAAATGTGTAGTAAGTGGAAAGAAATGCTAGCTATTTTTTAAATAACTTAAATTGGTATTCATTAATAATGACCCTCTAGAATCTGTTTAGGAATATCTAGGTGATACAGACAGTTAATGTGTTCAGCTGCTAATCAGAAGGTTGGAAATTCAAGTGTACCCAGGGGCACCTTGGAAGAAAAGCCTGGCCATCTACTTCCAAAAAGGCAGCCATTGAAAACCCTATGATACATAGCTCTGCTCTGACACACATGGAGGTCAATTACTGGTGGTAGTGTCTGTTTAAATTTACCCTGGGTAGAGATGCTTAGGTGGAGTACTAAAGATATTGTCATCAGACTCATATCCAGGGTTGCCCTGAAATATCTTGTTTCTTTCCACTTCTATACGTTTCTTTGTGCTATTTCCCTGAATGCTTCCCTTCTTCAATTCCTCTAAACCTATCAAAATCCCACTCATCCTTTAGCAGCACTGCTCCAAGTGAGGACCCAAGAAGATGAGGACCTTGACTCAGAATGTAAATCAATCTACTGCTTCTTTCATTGAGAATTTCATGTATGGAAAAAAAAGTCAGCAGAACTAAACATTGTGTTAAATGATATGATTGATTTACATTTTAGCTCAACCTTGATTCTTGGACCAGCCACCAGACCTGGGACCTAAGGCAATGATTTATAAAATTCACCTAAAGGACTTCCCAGATCAGTTAAACTAGAATCTCTGGGGGTGGGGCCCAGGCATAAGTGGCATAAAGTTCCCCCAGGTGATTCCTGTACACAACCAGGATAAGAACCAGTGATTCATGAATGGTTTAAATAACTTTCCTTCCAGAAAGTATTCCCTCTCCATGCTAGCTCAGGGATAACTTTCTTTTATCCAATCCCCCACAACATTGCCGACTTCCAATCTGATATCTAGTTGTATAGGGCCTTGTACCGTTTCAAACAATTCATGCTTGGTTTCTCTAATGAGGATGTGTGGGTATGTTTTCCTGAGGTTAGGGGCCATCTTTCACTTCTTTGTATTCCTCACAATACTTAGCTCTATGGTGCTCAGTAAACCTTTGCTCAAATTTTTTATTTAGAAAACAATGGAATGTTTCCTTACTATAAATTGGCTGTATTCTTTCATTGGAATATGTGTGTACGTGTGTGTGTGCATAAAATAGGTATGTGCACATTTGTAAATATACCAGGAATTCCTTCTTTAGGCGCTGAACTAGATGATTAGTTGTTTGATTATTTGTTACTGGGAAATAATAGATATGTTCTTTCATAAAGGTAATGTAAAAAGAGTTATAAACTTGAACATAACTTTTCAGTTACTTGATAAGGAAATTTGCCAATTCAATGTATTTTCTATTTAAGAGATTCTATTTATATTATTTTTTTGATCTGACACCATGAAAATCATTCAATTGCTGGATTGGTTGAAGGGGAAACATTTATTCTAATGGGATACTGGGAGGTGAAGTGACTCATGTCTTGGAGAACTACTGTACTTAACCATGTTCACCACAAATGGGGGAGGGACTATACCTATGTATTACAAACCAGAATCAGAATGACCTTCACACATAAACAGCATAGAAATTTTTCTCTTCAGGCAAAATGGTAAAATTAGCACAGATAGAAGCTGGCTGCAAATAATCTCTGGAGTGAAATTGAAAGCAAACTAACTAACAAAAGATTTTTCTCCCCTGGTCATTTCTTCCTTCCCTGGCCCACTAAGCTGATTCCTGGGCTGGGGCTCCGGAAAATACACTGACCACAGACGTGGCTGATGAGGGCAGCAGCTTGTCCTGCCTTTCCAGAAATCACAGCTGGATGGGGGTGGGGGTGCCCACAGAAGGCCCTATTGTGTTCTCCTGGGTGACTGAGCCCAGCACGAATGCCCATCAGAGATACTGCAATGAACTACAATGCTTTGATTAAACAAGGCATTAACCACATGCTAGCTGGGTGAACTGCACTGATACAGACAAAATCCACCCTGTCTACCAAAAACAGTGATTTCATGCAAGACTTAGCAATGAAAATAAACAAAAGCTTCAGCTGTCAACTACATATATGATGAAGAATGGTGCAGTTTTAGTCTTAGTTAATGTTATTTTACTTTTTTCTTTTAACTGCTTAGCTGGCTATGAAAACTATTGTTTGCATTATGTACTTTAAAATATTCTTTAGTTTGAAGGTAATTGTGAAAGAAAATGGAGAATTAATATAACTTCTCAGAAACCCACATTTTAAATAACTCTATATAAGGTCTAGGTGATGCAAATGGTTAAGGCACTCAACTGCTAACCAGAAGGTTGGAGGTTCAGATCCCCTTGGAAAAAGACCTGGTGATCCACTTCCAAAAACTCAGCCATTGAAAACATATGGAGTACAGTTCTACTCTGACACACATGGGGTCGCCATGAGTCAGAGTCAACTAGACAGTAACTGGTAACTATAAGAAGGATTTTTATGGATCGAAGGTTATACAGTAAAACCGGCAAAAGCTGGAATCTGTGTAAGGTAGAAACCTGTCAAAAAAAGAAAACTCAAATATTTTCCACTAAAATGAGCAATAGAAAAGTGGTAAGACTGCACCCTATCAAAGGTGGAAAACTTTCAAGACCTGGAAAAACAAGCCAATCCAGTCAAGTTCTGGCTCTCACAGGTTTCACTGTAATTCCTTCATAATGGGGTGATTTAGCAAATTACAGTTAGGAGAATAGATAGTCCTAATGGGAATAGCAAGAGTGCATTAAGAGTGATTTATTCCTGTACAAGGAAAAGATTAGTCCAAAGGACTAATTGTCCACAGCTACCAAGGCCTCCACCAGACTGAGGCCAGTACAGCTAGAAGGGGACCGACTAACACCAAGGACCACTCTAAAAAGGATCACAACTGAGGGTTCTGGACAGAGCTGGAGAAGGATGTAGAGCATAATTCTAACCCACAAAAAAAAAAAAAAAAGACGAGATTTACTGGCCTAAAGGAGACTGGAGAAACCCTGAGAGTATGACCCCCAGACACTCTCTTAGCTCAGTGGTGAAGTTACCTCCGAGGTTCACTGTTCAGCCTGGGAGTGGACAGCCCCATAAAACCAAATGAGACTAACGAGGTACAGGAGTCCAGTGACAAGGGCCAGAAAGCAGAAGGGGACAAGGAAGCTGGTGATAGGGAACCCAAGGTTGAGTAAGGATATTGTTGATGTGTTGTGAGATTGTTAACCATTGTCATAGGGCAACATTTGTAGTAACTGTTCAATGAGAAACTATTTTGTTCTGTAAGCCTTCATCTTAAGTGAGAATAACAGCACAATTGGAAAAGCGTAGTCAATGTCACTGAACTGTGCATGTAGAAATTTTTGAAATGGTGTGTCTTTGGCTATGTGTATTTTCACCAAAAAAAAAAAAAAAAAGGTTGAGAAGTTAGAGGGTTGATATGTTGTGGGGTTGTTAACCAATGTCATAAAACAACATGTGTACTTCTGTTTCATGAGAAACTATTTGTTCTGTAAGCCTTCACCTGAAGTACAATAAAAAAAAAAAAAAGCGATTTATTCCTGGGACTTCCAGGCAACATGGTGCTATAGACAGAAGCACCATGCTGTCACTCCACAGAAACATCCAAAAAACTAAGTCAAACAGAGACAAATGTCAATCCTGAAACCCTAAGCATCAAATGAAGAGATAAAGAACTCAGCCAAGCACTGAATGGAATAAGAAACTAACAGAGAACAGAGAGCAAGGAGAGATACATGCAGAGATCCCCATCAGCTAACGCAGCACGGATCCACCATCTTGGACTCCTGTCAGAGACTGGCGAACAGAGAGTACGGGAAAGCAGCTTCACGGAGCTCCCAGCAGGAGACAGAACAACCGGTAACCAGCAATATACACTTTTCCACCTGCTACCCTTCTTCACCCCCACTTGGCCTCCTCTGCTTCCTGCAGCCACAGTTTCTTGGCCGGGAAGCACTGGCTTCACCCCTGTGCTGCTTGGATTCCACCCGCCTGCACTGGCTGGCTCCCTGAGTGCCATTTATTCATTGCTGTTGTTGCTTTTTTCCACTTCTTTTGGTTTCTTCCACACCTCTCACCATCTACCCCTCCTTTCTCTCAAATACCCGGCTCCATGTGCCATCTTTGCCTCTTCCTGAAAGGCTATGAAACTCGGCTCGACTGTGGAACTGCTTTGGCCTGTGCTGCCATGCTGGTGGCATTCCCAGGGCTTTTTGTTTGTTTGTTTCTTTTGATTTGTTCTGTTCTTATTTGTTTGTTTGTTTTCTTTTTCTTTTCTCAGCTTGGGAGTCCCTTCTAGCTGGGCAGAACTGCGTGGCTTGTGAGCTAGTCCCTCAGTCTGTGCAGCTGCGCAGTGGGATCCCTGGGGGGCATTTCTTTTTTTCTTGTTTTTTTTTTTTGGGTGTTGTTTGTTTTGTTTTACTTTGTTTTCTTTTCTCTTTTTTTCCCTTTTTGTCTTTCTTCATTTCTCAGTTTCTTGCCTCTCTATACTTACCTTCTCTTCCTGTCTCCTGAGTACCTGGCACTGTGTGACACCTCTACCCCTTCTAGCTAGGCTGTACTTCATGGCCTGGGAGCAACTTCCCCAGTCCTTGCAGCCTCACTGGTGGGTCCCTGGGGGCTTTTTCTTTTTCTTTCTAATTTTTATTTATTCATTTTTTTCTTTTACACTTTTTCTTTTTCTTTTTTTTCCTTTTTGTTTTTCTCCATTGCTCAGTCTCTCCTCTATACACTCCAATGGCAAGCTCCCTTAGCACTCTGTTTGTATTTTTTCGGCTTCTGTTCATCTCTCCTCTCTCTCCTCTTTCCCATACCCATCTTAGCTTCACACGTCACAATCTTCCCCCTCCTTCCTGCCTAACTGCACCGTGCGTTGAACTTAACACCCCCAAGCAGCACAGGCACTGCCTACCAGAACCTGCCCTGCACTGATTCCCAGCCCACCTTGTTGGCCCTAGTACGTGTCACAAACAACCAATCCTAGCAACTCCCCTTCAGTTGGACCTGCCCTGCTGTACCATACCTGAGTGACTGACCCCACCGATTGGAGAAGGAGGTAAAAAGTATCGTGCCCACAGACAAGCAACAACAAAGAATGCACAGCCCGTCTGCCCAGACTAACCAAATAAAACAAAAAGCAGGACAAAACAAACAAATCTACAGTCAATAACTACTGAATGTCCTGAAGACAGCGGACAATATCAAAACATATAAAAACAGGACATGATGGTTCCAGTAGGCATCCAAAGTAAAACACCAGATGACTTTCCAGTAGAAGAAAAGGCACTAGAACTACCTGATAGGGAATTAAAATCTCTAATATTCAGAGTTATCCACGAGTTGAAGCAAAAAGCAGACAAAAATGAGGAAAAAATAGACAAATCATGGAAAAGGCAGACAAATTCATGGAAAATACAGAAAAAAAATGGAAGAATTCAGGGAACTAATACAGGAACAAAATGCCAAAATAAATTCACAACTAGAATTCATACAAAAACAATAATTAGAAATCCAAAAGATAAACAATGAGATTCAGAAATGGACAGTGTCATAGAAGGGCCGAGGAGCAGATTTCAAACAATGGAAGACAGGATCAGCAAAATTGAAGACAAACACTTGGTTACAACACTGTTTGAGGAAAAATTGGAAAAAAGAAAGAAGAAAAATGAAGAAACCCTGAGAATTATGTGGGATACAATCAAAAGCAAAAATCTTTGAGTAACTGGAGTTCCAGAACAGGGGGAGAAAACAGAAAACACAGAGAGGATCATTTAAGAACTGCTGATAGAAAACTTCCCCAGTATCATGAAAGATGAAAAGAGGACCATCCAAGAAGCTCTATGAACCCCAAATAGGATAGACCCCAAAAGGAAATCACCAAGGCATATCATAATCACAATCGCTAAAACTAAAGACAAACAAAGAATCCTGAGAGCAGCACAAGAAAAATAAAAAGTCACATATAGAGGAGAAAC
>NW_004443955.1:10962588-10963979 GCF_000243295.1 Trichechus manatus latirostris
TAAAGATCAGAGCAGAAATAAATGAAATAGAGAATAGAAAAACAATAGAAAGAATCAACAAAACCAAAAGTTGGTCTTTGAAAGGATCAACAAAATCGACAAACCAGTGGCCAAACTGACAAAAGAAAAACAAGAGAGAGCACAAATAACCCAAATAAGAAGTGACATGGGGGACATTAAGCAGACCCAACTGAAATAAAAAGGATCATAACAGAGTATTATGAAAAACTATACTCCAACAAATTTGAAAACCTAGAGAAAATGGATAAATTTCTGGAAAGACACTACCTACCCATACTACCACAAAGTGATGTTGAAAATCTGAACAGACACATAACAAGAGAAGGAATTGAAAAAGTAATTTAAAAAAACTCCCAACAACAAAAAAGCCCTGGCCCAGATGACTTCACTGGAGAATTCTACCAAATATTCAGAGAAAAGCTTATACCAGTACTACTCAAACTATTTCAGAACATAGAAAAGGAAGCGACACTTCCAAATTCACTCTATGAAGCCAGCATAACCCTGATACCAAAACCAGGCAAAGATGCTACAAAAAAGAAAATTATAGACCAATATCTCTCATGAATATAGATGCAAAAATTCTCAATGGAATTCTAGCCAATAGAAGTCAGCATCATATCAAAAAAATAAAATACACCATGACCAAGCAGGATTCATACTAGGTATGCAAGGATGGTTCAACATTAGAAAATCAATCAACGTAATAATCCACCACATAAATAAAAGGAAAGAAAAGAATCACATGATCATATCAATTAATGCGGAAAAGGCATTTGACAAAGTCCAACACCCATTCCTGATAAAAACTCTCAATACAATAGGTATAGTAGGGAAATTTCTCAACATAATAAAAGGCATCTATGCAAAACCAACGGCCAACATCATTCTTAATGGAGAGAGGCTTAAAACATTCTCCTTGAGAACAGGTACAAGACAAGGATGAGCTTTATCACCACTCCTATTTAACAATGTGCTGGAAGTCCTAGTTAGAGCAATAAGGTAAGAAAAAGAAATAAAAGGCAACCAAATTGGTAATGAAGAAGTTAAACTGTCCCTATTTGCAGATGATATGATACTATACACAGAAAACCCTAAACACTCCACAAGAAAACTACTGGAACTAATAGAAAGATTCACTAGAGTAGCAGGATACAAGATAAACATACAAAAATCAATTGGATTCCTATACACCTATGATGTAAAATGATGAAAAAGAAATCAGGAAAACAATACCATTTATAATAGCCCCTAAAAAAATAAAATACTTAGGAATAAATCTAACCAGGGATGTAAAAGTCCTATGCAAAGAAAACTACAAAATGCTACTGCAAGAAACCAAAAGGGATCTACATAAATGGAAAAACATA
>NW_004443955.1:10965442-10980810 GCF_000243295.1 Trichechus manatus latirostris
AAGACAGTACACAATACTGGGGAAGCCAGCACAACTTGTACCAGGAAAAGTCATGGAAGCTCCATAGACACATCCAAACACCCTGAGGGACTGAATTGCTGGGCAGACGACTGTGGGGACCATCGTCTCAAGGGAACATCTAGCTCAATCGACATAACACAGTTTATAAAGATAATGTTCTACATTCTACCTTGGTGAGTAGCGTCTGGGGTCTTAAAAGCCTGTGAGCAGCCATCTAAGATACTTCACTCGTCTAACCCCTTCGGGAGCAAGGGAGAAGATACAAGGGAAAGATTAGTCCAAAGGACTAATGGACCACAACTACCATGGCCTCCACCAGACTGAGTCCAGTACAACTAGATGGTGCCCGGCTACCACCACTGACTGCTCCAACAGGGATCACAACAGAGGGTCCTGGACAGAGCTGGAGAAAAATGTAGAGCAAAATTCCAACTCACAAAAAAAAGACCAGACTTACTGGCTTGACAGAGACTGGAGAAACCCGGAGAGTATGGCCCTGGCGACCCTTTTAGCTCAGTAATGAAGTCACTCCTGAGGTTCACCAACCAGCCAAAGATTAGACAGCTCCATAAAACAAAATGAGACTAATGGGGCACAACAGTCCAGGGACAAGGACTAGAAGGTAGGAGGGGACAGGAAAGGTGGTAATAGGGAACCCAAGGTTGAGAAGGGACAGTATTGACATGTTGTGGGGTTGTTAACCATTGTCGTAAAATAGTATGTGTACTGACTCTTTGATGAGAAACCGTTTGTTCTGTAAACCTTCATCTAAAGTACAATAAAAAAAAGAAAGAAAATAAGACTACAAATATGAAAGTAGGTAAAATGTAAATATTTATTTAGAATGAAAAAATAAATCACAACAAATTGTTGGAGGAAAAAAAAAGAGTGATTTATTCCTTGCAGAAAGAATCACTATCCACACTAAATTGAAAAAAAAGTAGAATTTAAGAACTACTTCATAGTACCACCTAGTGGCCATATATTCCCATCCATGTGTTAAACGAGGTTTGTGATTTATTTTAGCCTGAAAATAGCAAATCCAGGTCAATCGTCTATTATATATACTGTGACTGTAAACTATGAAAAGGGAGAAAGGGAAAGGTATCTTTTATCATTCAGTGTTTAAGAAGATAAAGTGAGTTAATATAAATAAGGTAAACAAAATATTAATAGCTCACATGCCATATTATTAAATTTAAAAATGTGCCCAAGATTCAAACACGTCCAACATGAATTTTTAATAATTATGTTTTAAAATATTAAACAAGCACTGTGGCTATTTCTTTTCACAATAATTACAGCAATTTGTTTTGGATACTACCGTAGAATACTGAGTATCCCTTTGTTTTTTTTCTTACTCTAAACAATTGTAGTTTGTGCATTTCTTCCAGTAAATGCCATCTGAAAAACAAACACTTATGACATGGCAGGTGTTGTTGGAAAACAGTTACCTTTATATTTAATGAGATTTGTGGAGGATGAGATGCATTGGGCAAATCTTCTGCAAAAGATCTCTTTAAAGTGTTAAAAAGTAAATATGTCCTTATAAAGACTAAGGAGCCCCTGACCCAAGCCATGGTATTTTCAATAGCCTCATATGCATGGGGAAAGCTGGGCAGTGAATAAGGAAGACGTAAGAAGAGCTGATGCCTTTGAATTATGGTGTTGGTGAGGAATTATTGAATATACCACGGACTGCCAGAAGAATGAACAGATCTGTCATGGAAAAAGTACAGCCAGAATGCTCCTTAGAAGCAGGGATGGTGAGACTTCGTCTCACATACTTTGGACATGTTATCAGGAGGGACCAGTCTCTGGAGGAGGACATCATACTTGGTAAAATAGAGGATCAGTGAAAAAGAGGAAGACCCTCAACAAGATGGATTGACAGAGTGGCTGCAACTATGGTGTCATGGATTGAATTATGTCCCCCCAAAAATGTGTGTATCAATTTGGCTGGGCCATGATTCTCAGTTTGTGTGATATTCCTCCATTTTGTGATTGTAATTTTATGTTAAAGAGGATTAGGGTGAGATTGTAACACCCTTACTAAGGTCACATCCCTGCACCAATGTAAAGGGAGTTTCCCTGGGGTGTGGCCTGTGCCATCGTTTATCTTACAAGAGATAAAAGGAAAGGGAAGCAAGCAGAGAATTGGGGACCTCATACCACCAAGAAAGCCGCGCCAGGAGCAGAGTGCGTCCTTTGGACCTGAGAGATTCCTGCGCTGAGATGCTCCCAGAACAAGGGAAGACGGATGACAAGGGCCTTCCTCCACAGCCAACAGAGAAAGCCTTCCACTGGTGCTGACGCCCTGAATTTGGACTCGTAACCTACTAGGTTGTGAGAGAATAAATTTTTATTTGTCGAAATCATCCACTTGTGGTATTTCTGTTAAAGCAGCACTAGATGACTAAGACAAATGGGCTCAAACATACCAATGATTGTGAGACTAGCACAGGACCAGGCAGTGTTACCTTCTATTGCACATAGGGTCACTATGAGTCAGAACTGATTCCATGGCACCTAACAATGACAACAATATGGAGGGCGGAGAAAAGAAATTTTTAAGGGACAATCGTTCCTATTACAACTGGCGGACATAATTGACAGCATTACAGGTAATTTGGGCATTTTTAGACCAAATTCAGATATAAAAAGAGCACATACATTTGGCTTATCAATATTTGTAATTATAAACACATTTTCAGACTTAGAGGTCTAATTCTAGTTTAAAGGCAGACAAGCAAGATTTAGTATGAATCTGTGATTTTTTTTCCTTACTTCAAGTATTGTTTCATAAAGAGTGCCATGAGATTTGTTCAACATGTGTAAACCTAACAGCTTGATCTTAGATGTTCAATCTCAGCACTAAAGGGTCTGAAGAATAAATGCTAATGTTTAGGCCCTAAATTAGTTTTTAATTTTATTATTGTGGTAAAATCTATATAACATAAAATTTGCTGTTTCAACCTTCAGTGTACAATTCGGTGACATTAATTATATTCACAATGTTGTGCAACCATCACCACTATTTGTTTCTAAACCTTTCTCATCACCCCAAACAGAAACTCTGTACCCACTAAATGCTAACTCCCCATTCCCCCTCTTCCCAGCCCCCGGTAACCACTGATAAACTTTTGTCTCTATGTATTTGCCTATTCTAGATATTTCAAATGAGTGAAATTATACAATATTTGTCCTTTTGTGTCTGTCTTCTTTCCCTCAAACATAATGTTTTCAAGGTTCATTTTATGGCAGAATAATATTCCATTTTATAGGTATACCACATTTTGTTTATCCATTCATCTGTTGATGGACACTTGGGCTGTTTGCACCTTTCGTGTGTGTGTTATGTGTTAGGTGCCATCGAGTCGGTTCCAACTCATAGTGACTCTATGTACAACAGAACGAAACATTGACCAGTCCTATGCCATCCTCGCAATCGTTGCCATGTTTGAGCCCCCGGTTGCAGCCACTGTGTCAATCCATCTTATTGAGGGTCTTCCTCTTTTTCACTGATCCTCTACTTTACCAAGCATGACGTCCTTCTTCAGGAACTGGTCCCTCCTGAGAACATGTCTGAAGTATGTGAGACGAAGTCTCACCATCCTTGCTTTTAAGGAGCATTCTGGCTGTACTTCTTCCATGACAGATTTGTTCATTCTTCTGGCAGTCAGTGGTATATTCAATATTCTTCACCAACACCATAATTCAAAGGCATCAATTCTTCTTAATGTCTTCCTTACTCATTGTCCAGCTTTCCAATGCATACAAGGCGATTGAAAACACCCTGGCTTGGGCCAGGCACACCTTAGTCCTTAAAGTGACATCTTTGCTTTTTAACACTTTAAGGAGATCTTTTACAGCAGACCTGCCCAATGCAATGCGTCGTTTGATTTCTTGACTACCGTTTCCATGGGTGTTGATTGTGGGTCCAAGGAAAATGAAATCCTTAACAACTCCAATCTTTTCTCCGTTTATCATGATGTTGCTTATTGGTCCAGTTGTGAGGATTTTTGTTTTCTTTATGTTGAGGTGTAATCCATACTGAAGGCTGTAGTCTTTGATCTTTATCAGTAAGTGCTTCAAGTCCTTTTCACTTTCAACAAGCAAGGTTGTGTTATCTGCATAACACAGGTTGTTAATGAGTCTTCCTCCAATCCTAATGACCTATTCGTCTTCAGATAGCCTAGTTTCTCAGATTATTTGCTCTGCATACAGATTGAAAAAGTATGGTGAAAGGATGCAACCCTGATTCACGACTTCCTTGACTGTAAACCACACAGTATCCCCTTGTTCTGTTTGAACGACTGCTTCTTGATCTATGAACAGGTTCCTCATGAACACAATTAAGCGTTCTGGAATTCCCATTCTTTGCAATGTTATCCATAATTTGTTATGATCCACAAAGTCGAATGCCTTTGAATAGTCAATAAAACACAGGTAAACATCTTTCTGGTATTCTCTGCTTTCAGCCAGGATCCATCTGATATCAGCAATGATATCCCTGATTCCACATCCTCCTCTGAATCCGACTTGAATTTCTGGCAGATCCCTGTCAATGTACTGCTGCAGCAGTTTTGAATGATCTTAGCAAAATTTTACTTGTATGTGATATTAATGATATTGTTCGCTAATTTCCACATTCTGTTGGATCACCTTTCTTTGGAATGAGCACAAATATGGATCTCTTCCAGTCAGTTGGCCAGGTAGCTGCCTGCCAAATTTCTTGGCATACACAAGTGAGTGCTTCCAGTGCTGCATCCATTTGTTGAAACAGCTCAATTGGTATTCCGTCAGTTCCTGTAGCCTTATCGCCAATGCCGTCAGTGCAGCTTGGACCTCTTCCTTCAGTACCATTGGTTCTTGATCATATGCTGCATTCTGAAATGGTTGAACATCGACCAATTCTTGCACCTTTCGGACACTGTGAATAATATGGCAATGAACATTAGTGTACAAGTATCTGTTTGAATCCCTGTTTTCAATTACTTTGAGTGTGTATTTAAGAATGGAATTGCTGGGTCATATTGTAATTCTATGGTTAAAGGTCCTAAATTATTTTTAAAAATTCACAATTTTCAAAAATTCTATTTTACTTACTGAATTAACAAATCTTTAAAGAAAACCTTCAGTCTGTATTACGGTGATATGATTTATACCATAGCTAAAGATACGCTGATAAAATACCATAGTTTGAACTCACAATCTTATATAAATACATTTTTCATTATAAAACTAATTCATGTCTATTGCAGAAAATTAAGAAGACAAGCAGAAACAGAAAGAAGATAAGAAATTTCTCCTGAAATCCCAACACTCAAAAACTATTTAAAATATTTTTCCCAAGTGGATACATTTTTTTAAAACTACCAAATCTACTCTGCTTACTAGTTTGCAACCTGACTTCTTTCAGTTATTAATAAATTATGAATAACTTTCAGTACCAGAAAATATACTTTTGTGAAATCATTTCAAATTATTTAGTTTTCCATTATATAGGTGTTTAATGATTTCTTCAATCAGTTCTGTAATGTTGGACTCTGAAGTTGCTTTTAATGTTTCTATCTATAATAAACCATGCTTTGATGAACACCCTTGGAACCAAACCTTTGGAAACATCCATGCTTATTTCTTTAGGATAAATTCTAACATTCAATCTTAATTTTCTTTAAAAAATATGAAAAAATATTGCAGTGTTTAAATAGTGAATGTTTTTGAAAAGAACAGCAACATCAAGAAAGCATAGTTTTTATTTCTGAAACTTCCCAGATTTTCAGGCCACTGCATGCAAGGATAGGTAATCCTTGAGGAGGCTATAGTCTAAAAGCAGAGATAATACACAGTAGTTAGTGCTAGACAGGAGTGCCTGGGTGATACAAACAGTTAAGCAAAAGGTTGGCAGTTCGAATCCACCCAGAGGTGCCTTGGAAAAGGTCTGGTGATCTACTTCGAAAAGGTTCACAACCATTGAAAACACTTTGGAGCACAGTTCTGCTCTGAAACATATGGGGTTGCCATGAGTCAGAATCTATTTGATGGCAACTGAATAGTGTCCTTAATATATAAAGTGCTCCTACCAATCTGTAAGGAAAAGATCAATAACCTAACAGAATAATGGGCAATGGATATGAACAGAGAGAAAAGCAAATGTATATGTATTTTAGAAGAAAAAATGATGTTCACCCTCACTCATAATAATATATTGAAACTATAATGGATTATCTTTTTTTCACCTCTCAGACTGGCAAAGATTCCAGAATTTGCTAACACTGTATTATTGAGGATAAGGGTGGCTGTGTTCCAATACAACTCCCTTTACAGACACGGGACGTAGGTTGGATTTGGCCCACTGGCTGTAGTTTACTAACCCTGCTCTATATCCTCAAAGGGGGGATTGCTATTTTGATATCTCTGTAAAATCTCTGTCCAGTATTTCATTCATTTAACAAATATTGAGCACCTACTACGTGCAGGCACTGCTTTAGGGACTAAGGATACCACAATGAGCAAGACAGACTCACGGGGATTGCATTCTACTGGGAGAAAACAGGCAATAAACAAATAAAAAATACAGTATGTCAGGGAGTGATAAATGCTTAAAAAAGAATGAGGGCTAGATAGTGATGGAGGTGAGGATGGCATGGTTAAAGAAAGGGTGGTAAGAAAGGCCTCTCTGAGACTAAATGGGCAGGTTCTGTCCGGAGGCGAGGTGAGAAGCCAGAGAGGGTCAGGAGCTGATTGAATGGACATGGGAAATCAGGGGTGGAAAGAAGGAGTGTGCTGTTACAGTACAGGGAGAGCAGTTAGGGTTACATAACAATGTATGTGTAAGTTTTTGTATGAGAGACTAACTTGAACTATAAACTTTCACTTAAACTACAACAATAAAAAAAAGTTGAAAAATTAAAAAAAAAAAAAAACTTTAAACAATGGAACAAAGAAGAAAGGCCTCTCTGCGAGGTACCTCATCATTGGAAAGAAGTGAAGAAAGTGCTCTGTAGAGATCTGGAGGGGGGCTGTTCCAGAAAGAGAGCAAGTGCGAAGCCCTGAGCCAGAAAGAGAAAACAGCAAAAAGCTGGTGTGCTGCAGCAGAGCAGGATGGGGAGCAAAGCATTCAGGGTCCAGGTCCCTAGGGTCTGTGAAGCCATTTTAAGGAGTATAGACTTTTTCCTGTGGGAAATGGCGGCTGTGATATAGTGTTACGTGTCAACTTGGCTAGGCTATGATTTTCAGTGATCTGATGTGAGCAGCCAATTAGTTGGAAGGGGATTTTCCCTGGGGGTGTGGCCTGCATCCATGATATAAATGGATGTTCTGGCAAAGCTCGCTCCAGCTCTTTTGATCTTGCACTTTTTGCCATCACTTGACCTCCAGATCTTGGGATGTGAGAAGCCTTCAGCCTGCTGCCTGACCTGTAGATTTTGGATTTGTCAGCCCCTGCAACCAGGTGAAACAGTAGGAGCCTTCAGCCTGCCAGAAGCATTCAGCCAGGTGGCTTGACCCATGGATTTGGGACTTGCCAGCCCCCACAACTGCACAAGCCATTTCCTTGAAGTAAATTTCTCTCTATACCTATCGATATAGCTTCACTGATTTTGCTGCTCTAGAGAACCTAGACTAAGACAAGGGCCCTGGAGGGCTTTAAGCCTGGCTGATTCCCATTTTTAGAATCCCCTTCATCAGCAATGGCACCATAGACTGGGGCAAAGGCATACGCGAGGACAAGTCAGGAAGCCCCCCACTTGTGGTGTTTCTGTTACAGCAGCACCGAGTAAGTATGACACCTGGTACAATGGGGCATTTGGGAGAGTGTAGAGAGAAGTGAAACTCCTGGACCCTGGGGCACAAGGACCCAAGGATGGGCAAAGGAGATGGAGAAGGTGCAGCAGGAAAGGGGACCGACATGGAGAGTGTGGGTCCTGGAAGCCGAACGAGAAGGAATGGCCAGAAAAGGATGAGAACCAAGCATGTTCCCAGTAACAGGCTTGAGAGGGGTGGTTGGGGGTTGGGGTTGGGGTGGGGATGCAGAGCAGGCCCAGGAACCACCGGGAGGTGAGGTGGTAAGGCCGTGGCGCTCGGGTACAGGGTGGGGACAGTCAAGGCGAGCACCGCAGAGCGACCAGCCTTTCGCCCCACTTGCTGCAGCGCCACCTAGAGAGCGCGGTGCCAGTCTTGTGCTGGGCGCTGGAGACGAAAAGGTGGGTTTTAAAAAGTTCCTTCCCCTTGTGTGTGTGTGTGTGGGGGGGGGGGTGGCTGTGCCCGGGGACAGGGAGATGAAAGAAAGAGAACATCCCATATGTTCTGCTAAACATCAAAACAGAGGCTGGTGTAAGGACGCATGGAAACAGAGGAGGGGCCCGTTAGGTCTGTTACATGAATCGGGGTGGGGATAATGTTTTAAAATAAGATTCCCAAGGATTTTAATCAACCGAAGAGCCTGGCTGCCATATATGTTGTCATTATGATGACTATGCCCCCAGGGGGCGGTGCTGTGGCTGTTTTCTCTCTACAGCCAACGCCCCTGGTGGGCAGGGGTAGGCAGGGGTGGGCAAGAGGCCAGCGTTTCAACCCTCAGGCTTCTTAAAATGAGCCCTGAAGAGCCCGGCCAGCCCTGTGTTGGGTTCATCCGTGGAGCCCATACCTGTGAATGAGATCAGCCAGGTCTTTGGAGGCCATGGAACTCTAGAAAGAGCACAGAGGCAACCAGAACCCCAGGCTTGGAGCGAGTCACTTCATCTCTGCACCTTCCTTTTAAATCTGTGACTTGGGGATAATCACTTGTACTTCACGGTGCCCGGGAGATCAGTTGAGATAATGCCGTGAGAACTGCTCCTGAGCTGTGTGGGTGTGATGGCAATGTCACCAGCACTCCAGGTACGCATCCATACCCACCTTCAATTATAAAGACACTAGAGGGTCATTCTGATGGAATGGAAATTTTAGATCTAAAAAATAATCAACATTTCTTTCCATTATTGGTCTTTTTTTCCCCTTTTTCAGTGCATTTAATGTTTGTAAGTAAAAGCACAAGATTGAGTTTACTTTTCCCTCTATTCAGCAGCCTTGACAGCATGAGCCTCTGGGTGCCGCCTGCTATCCTCAGAGCCATTCCTGCTGGCTTCTGATTGGTGGTTCCGGAGGTCCTGGATACTGTTGCCTTGGTGACTTCTAAACGATGCCTGTGTGTCCAGGCGGAAGCTTCTTCAGTTTATTATCTGCTCTTAGAAACTAAGGTTATCCCCTTATGAAGCTTAAAATCAGTTATGACTCTTCCTCTCTTCTGTTATTTTTTTCTTCCCTCAGTGTGTGGTTCTGTGAGCAGTAATGTCTTTTTTTGATAGCTGAATGAGCAGAAGAAGGGGAAAAAATACTGTGTCTCGGTTAATTCCTCTCTCTCTAGTCTCTTGTGGAATGAAGAGAGAAAAGTCACAAAGCAACAATCATGATCCTTCTGAAATCAAGTCTCAGTTACTGAGTGTGAGTGATCCAATTCCAGGGACTTCATTCCAGCCTGGCTTTTGTGACATGCCATATGGTAGAGATCTTATTCCATTCCACCTTGTATTCCAACTCTCCTTCTCAACGAATGTCTTAGTGTGCTAGTGCTGCTGTAACAAAATATCACAAAGTGGTTGGCTTTAAATAACAGAAATTTATTATCTCAAAGTTCTAGAGACTAGGAGTCCAAATTCAGGGTGTTGGTATGGTCATGCTCTAGAGAAAGATCCTTCCTTGTAGTTTCCAGCTTCCTGTAGCTCCAGGCATCTTTTGGCGTTCCTTGACTTGTAGATGCACCGTCACATGGCGTCTTCCCCGTGTGACCCTGTATCCATGTCTGTTCTCCCCTTTTATAAGATACCACTCAGAAGGGATTAGTTCACATCCCACTCCTGTATGACCTCATTAACTTAACCGATATCTTCAAAGAAAGATCCTATTTCCCAGCAAGTTTGCATTCACAGGTACAGGGGTTACGACTTCAATATATCTTTTGGGGGACACAATTCAATCCATAACAAGGGGAGAGTGCATGATCCTACAGGGCACAGAGTAGGACTTTTACAATGAACGCCATGCAGCAAACGTTTATTCAGTTAAAAGATCCTATAACAGCCAGTGGAATAAAAGTTGATTTTAATGTTAATGTGGTGAAACCTATACAAAAACATTCCCAACCTCACATAACACAACTCTAATCCATTTATTAACTCACAAAACCCAAATATAAATTATTTTTGGCCTTACTTATATTACTGCATTTTTAAGAGATGGCCAGATACGTTTTTAATTATACCTTACTGTCATTACTAGTGTGATAAGATAATTTCATGAGGGATAGTTTTCACAGGACTACATTTCAACATAAATAGAAGATGATTATGTTAACTAAATTTTAGACCAGTGTTTCACTGATGCAGAAAAATCTACCTGTCGCAAGTTGTTTTTATAAACAAAATAGGGTTTATTTTATGTACCTTGTAAATTAATCTAACAGACTTAAATATCATCCTAGAATTTATCCAATATGTAGGGCAATTTTAACTGTGCTCTTTAAATCACGACAGGATACAGTGGGAGTGTGCACGGCAGTATGCAGAAATTGTGAGCAGTGAACAGTGAACTAAGCGTGGGTGGTGATGTAAGCATAGACCAGTACAGACTGAGTGTCTGCTGTGACCACAGCAGGGAAAGTTCTCTACATGTTCCCCAGCAGTGTTGGGGATATTTGGTTTAGAATTTCAGGCTAGAAAAAGACAGCAAAGTCAGAAAATAAGCATGGACAGAAAGGGAAGATGGGAGGCTTGTGAGGATATAAGTATACTGTAGGGCCTAAAATTTCAAGTGCTGCCTTGACATCTTTGAGCTGTACAGGATCTCAAAGGCCAAACCATAAGTTCCCCTGCCCTCACCACATATGCCCCCCCACACAGCAGGAAAGGTTCCCCAACCTCAGCCAGATCAGCTGCACCCCAGCCAGTCCTCAGTGTAACACATCTTACTTCCCTGCCAGCCTGCAGAATTATTTAAACAAGTCAATCACATCTTCCCATAGGAACCAGGCAACACCTCACCCTCTTGCTACTACAAAGCCTGCCTGCCACAGCCCCTGCTGATTCACTCTATTCGTGAGTGCAAGCCCTGTGTGGCCCTGCATGGTATAGGTGTCCTCCTGCCCTGGGCTATGAGTACATGTGGCTGATAAACTGCTTTCAGTCTCACCTGTCCAGTGTCAGGTGTTGTGTGTTCAGCCACCTCATGCTATATAAGGCAGAGGATCCCTCCTTCACCAACAGGGTGACTAGGAGGCGATCGGAACAATGGGTCATGGTATAGAGAGCTTACCTAGGGATGCAGGTAAGGTTGGTTATAACATTTCCTTGGAAGATGGAAGTGTAGGAATATTGTTTGTTTAGTCTTAAACCCAGGAGGGGAAATAGGACTCAGGGTGAGGGCACAGGGCAAGAGGGAAGACAGGTCTCCACTCCTAGACTACCCTAGTGCAGGTCTTACCCCATGTGCTCCTGTATCAGCATAGTCTGAGGGGAAAGTTGGTGACAAACATGGGTGTTGGGAATGGAAGAAAAAGAGAAAGCGTTGACCCTCCCCAGGAATCTGAAAGACCAAAAGCCTTAGAAACTCAAAGAAAGGAAGCTGTAGCAGTGAGGCTACTTTGGAGCCCAGACTTCTGCTCTCTTGGGTCAACACAGAGTTATGATTTGAGGATTGTTCTTTCTGTCCTTTACATTATCCCTGGGTAGTGATAACTGAAAAAGAAAAGGGAGAGAGAAAGAAGGACCTAGGAGCCAGAGAAAGGTAGGATTTTTCAAGAAGTAATAATCAAGCTGTTGTGTCTACACAAGACAGAAAGTCAAAATCCAAGACGATCTGCTGTGTTTATCAATCAAGCGCCTGTGTCTCAGGTAGCCCTGGGTGGTGGTGTGGGCCGGGCCCTGTGGTCAGAGGGCACAGGAGTAGCAGAGGGGTGAGTTTAGTCAGAAGGCCCCATGTGCATGGACTAGTTGCACAGAGAAAATGCTGGTCACCCTGGGCCAGACCGTTCATGTTGTCTTAATTATCAGAACAAAGAGGATCCAAGCAGATATTTGCAGCGTGCAGACTGCTGCATCAATCAATTCTTAGCACTTGTTGAGTATCAACCATCTGCCAGGCACAGAGTAGGTGGAGAACAGAAAGAGAAGAAGGAGCAGGGGAGGCCGCCTGACACGTTTTCATGCATTTAATCCTCACAGCAACATTATGAGGCAGGCACTATTCATGATCCTGCTTTTCCAGATGAGAAAACAGGCACAGAAAGGGTAAGCAGCTTGCCCAAGGCTGCACAATGGTGGGGCTGGGATTCGAACCTGGCAGTAAGTGCTCTTAGCTCTTAGGGATGGCTGTGTCCCTTTCTCTTCACTGAAAGCAACAAGTAGAAGGGGAAAATAAACAGAAATCACATCTTTGACAAGTCGCAGAGGCACCTGTGATCCAGGATCCTGTATGAGGAAGGGCTCTGAACAATGGGGCGGGACTGGCTTCCTGGACAGGGCTGGCAGGATGTGGCACTCTCCATGGAGGGGGCTTACCCTCCTGGGCTAAACTACAGCCCTGTCCCTGCAGGAAGACCTACTGGTCTTCATGATCAAGCTCAGGGATCTCTGAGAGCTTTGCCCCAAGATTACACAGTTCTTCACCCAGCAAGAGAAAGGGCAGAAAGCAGGACGTGCACTTCTAAGTGAACAGATGCTGACAGCAGGAGCCTGAATTATATATTTACATTAACAAGCCGGATGATATGCTAATCAAACACAGTAAATGTTGGCTTTCCCACTTTTCTACAATACTTACAGATTGTATTAACATAGATACGTACAAGCCATAAGCAAATCAGTGAAAACTGATGGCTTACACAGGCACTACCAACACCACATTTCATGCGTTTAGAGGTAGGAAGGACATTGAATGGAGTAGGAACCATTCTGATGGTTGCTTTGAGTTCTCATTTTATTCAACTCCTTCCTATCAGAAAGCCTGTGCCTGCAAGAAATGGCCACGCAGGCTTACACAAACCAAAAACCCATTGCTGTTGAGTCAAGTAGATTCTGACGCATGGTGGCCCCATGTGTTAAAGAGTAGAACTGAGCTCCATAGGTTTTCTTGGCTGTAATCTTTGCAGAAGCAGTTTATCAGACCTTTCTTCCGAGGTGCTTCTGAGTTGGTAAGAATTGCCAACCTTTTGGTTAGCATTCAAGTGAAAACCACTTGCACCACTAAGGGACACAGGCTTACACAGTTCAGGTTTTATTCTAGCCCATAAAACACATAACAAAAGAGCAGATGAAGACAACTCATATTGGAGTAACTCTAGAACTTCCCACTGGGAATTAAGAGTATTAAGTTTTGGGTGGGAAGAAGCATTAGCACACAACTTAGGGTACCCACCGCACAATTCTTAATCTCTTAATCAGATTTTTAAATTTTACTGCTGAAATGCATAATTATTTGGGACACTCCAAATAAGCAGCATTACCTATTTGGGTACCAACAAAGAACAAGCACTAAGGACGGTCATCAGGCCCACATCAACTGTCTGCAGTAAAACCATGGTCTCCAGGTGCCATTCTTATACTGCAGAACAAACCAAGACATCACACAACAGCTTACTGTTCTAGAAAATATGAGCATCAGCAGAATGATTTGTAAGCAATCCAATGACACAGTGAAACAAGAGCTACAAGGTAAGGAAAAAAATGAAAAGTAAAAAGGTAAGACTTTATGAAGGTTGCAAACACATTGAAAAGATTAACGTACTTGTTAAATATTTGAAGACTTTGTTCTTGATCTTCAATCTCAAGAGCATTGCTAGGTTCTGATTCAGTTCCAACTTCTGCTTTTTCTTCTACAGCGGATGCATGTTGTAAGATCCTGTGGGTTTGTTCTGCATTATAATATAAACAGGTATCAAATTTCTGACAAGAAGTGTCAGATCACCCACTCATTATTGCTTTTCTTTTCTGTTCTAAAGTTGTAACACTATATTGTTGGAGACTTGGCTATTCCAAATTGTATATAAAAAAAGAAGAAACATTATTCAGTTCACATTTTTCTAAATAAACATCAATTAGCTAATTGAAACATAGATCATTACAGGTCACACAAAATAAAGAATTTCTTGTCTTGCTAGGAATAGAGTGACCATTTATCAAACGTGCATGTTGGTATTTTTCTGGTTAGAAGGGTGTAATGGTTAATTTTATGTGTTAACTTGGCTAGGCTATGGTATCCAGTTGTTTGATCAAACACTAATCTAGATGCTTGTATGAAGTAGTTACATGTGATTAAGTCAGTTTGCCTTAAGTAAAGCAGATCCCCCTCAGTAATGTAGGTGGGCCTTGACCAATCAGTTGAAGGCCTTAAAAGGAAAGGGGAGTTTCCCTAGAGTGTAACAACCAGTATTGTCCACAGACAACCTTAAAGTGTGCGCATAAAACATGAGGGCTCTTGAATATTGCTAGCTGTTGATATTGAGTGAAATTTGATGGCTTCATGCCTCCAGCTTTATACTGAATAGTTAATTTTGCCTTCTGTGGATCACTCCATACTGTATTGGCTAACTTGGAGCCTTTCTACCTTAGTTAGGTTAGGAAGTGTTTATTTGACTTTTGTGTTTCTACTGATGGTAGCTGGCCCTTGTTGCACTGTAAGAAGTGCAAGGCCTCCTCTGTGTTTATACTTATACCAGCTGACACTTACACAAGCTGACTGTGGGCCCACAGAGTGAGAAGAAATGGAATTCCTTCTGAAGCCCATCATAAACACTCCCCAACCCCCTGTGAAGGACAAGCTCATTGAGAGCAGGGTGGACTACACAATGCTGGAGGAAAGTAGGTCTGTGCAAAGATTTGCTTAGCAGCCCAGAATTAGTACCTAGGGAATCAAGTACAAAAGTCTGTTTAAAACTCTAAATTCTGACCATTGATACAAGGTTCAGCTGACAAAAGAACTTAAACGTTTTAGAAATCTATTTTTCAAAAATAATCTCATGGATGCACCAGTGAGCCTCTCCAGTTAAATTTCAATAATGTCATTGCTACAGCTTTTAAAAAATATCTTTTTATTTTAAAATAATTTAGACTCACAGCAACTGTAAAATATTGAACAGAGAGTTGCCGTGTCCCCTTCAACTCAACTTCCCCCAACGATAAAGATAACGTTTTACATAACTCTAGTACAATGATCAAAACCAGGACATTGACACTGACACAACACTAAACTACAGACCTATTCAGATTTCACCAATTTTCACACACACTTATTTTTTTTTTTTTTTTTTAAAT
>NW_004443955.1:10983098-11014848 GCF_000243295.1 Trichechus manatus latirostris
TCAATTCTGTTCCATTGGTCAATGTATCTGTCGTTGTACCAGTACCAGGCTGTTTTGACTACTGTAGCTGTATAGTAGGTTCTCAAGTCAGGTAGCACACACACTTATTTTTTTGTTGTTGTATAGTTCTATAAAAATTCTATCACATGTATAGATTTTTGTAACTACCACTACAATCAGATTATTTCTTTTTCAAATAAAATATTTTTATTTTTAATTAGGAACATTTTCAAATATGTAGAAAAGTAGAGATAGTAATATAACATATATCTATATTTCCAAATCCAGATTTAATAAGTGTTAACATTTTGACACATAGGCTTGGATTTTTGATTTTTAAGAATTACAACATTAAAGAGACAGCTAAAACCTCACCCAATCCCATTCTATCTTCCTCCCTTCCTCCTCAGCCAAGGTTATTTCTTTATAAAGCAAAATTAAGCAAACAAACAAATAAATAAACCTCATTTTGTAATATTCCCTTACCTAAACAATTAAATCATTATTATAACAGATATTCAGGCTATTTTTGGATTTACCAACATTTTAAGTTACACCGTAAAAAATCTTTATCAAAGTATTTTTTAGCATATGATAGATATTTATAGCAATGAAAGACTCAACAATAAAAAAAAGAAAACTGCACTGGTCTTGTTTACCTTAGTGCATAGTGCATAGTAGATATTCTATATAGTTGTACTGAACTAATAAGTGAACCAATGAATACATATTTCTCAATAACTTTATGTTGCATGGCAACATATGGTAATATAAGAAGCCATTTATAAATATTCATTTTCACCAGCTTGACTTTTTTCAGTGGATTGACCATTTTATCGAACAATATGGGTGCTGTGGTATGGGAAGATTTGCAATAAAGCTGCAATTCACAACCACTATCCTAAAAAACAAGGAAAAATTTTTTTCACTAAGAAAAATCTTAAAATATATATAACTTTTACAAGGCTGGGATCCTTATTGTTCAGTCTTGGAGACATGTTTCATACAAATAAAATCCAGCAACCAAAAAGTTACTTCAAAATATCTCAAATCCTCTTCTTGCAATTCTCAAAACTTGAATGGGTATCCACGTACACAGGTCACAGCATCACAAATAGAAATTCTCTGTCTTCTGCCTTCCGCCCCCATCACTCCTACAACTGTCCCAGAACATCTGCTGCCATCACTTTGCCCAAAGTCTCCTCCTCTGCCCAGCTCCACACTGCTGTTTTCTCCCGCTCCCGACCCCCCACTACTCTTCATTCCTTTATTACAACGACCAAGCCAAACCCTCTCTTCACAGAAAAGAACACTTTCTCATTAGAAGGAAGGAGGTGAGAAACAAGACTCTCTTTGGAAGGCTGGAAGAAGAGAAAAGGCTCAGAAGACTTCCATGCTAAATTAAAAAAAATAAGTAACAGCTTTATTGAGATATAACGCACATACTGTAAAATTCGTCCTTTTAAAGTATACAATTTGGTTGTTTGTAATATATTCTCAGAAGTGTGCAGCCATCATCAGTCAATTTTAGAACATTTTCATCACCCTAAAAGGAAAACCTGTACCCTTTAGCCATTGCTCCCCAAACCTCCCATCCTCCCCAGACCCTGGCAACCACTAATTTACTTTCTGTCTCCATAGATTTGCCTATCCTAGACATTTCATATAAATGGAGTCAAATAATATGTGGCCTTTAGTCCATGCTGTGCCACCCAGCGAGAGAGACATCAGCTAGCTGCCACCCCAATTCCACCCTGCCCCCAACGGCCAGTGGATCCACCACCATTTTTGTCGCTGTTTTTATTTTTTTTAATCACTTATTTCTTTTTGTTTGTTTGATAGTTGGTTTCTTCTTTCTTTACCCTCTTTCCTTTCCTTTCTCCCGCCCACCTAGCCCTGTGAGCCACCCAAGCCTCTTCTTGACAGGCCGAGCCACATTGCTCGGCTAGAGAGCCACCAGCACATGGCCTTGCCGGGTCTGCCCCACCCCAATCTGCCAAATCCTACCTCACTGCTGTTTTATTTACTTTTTTCTTTTTATTTATTTATTTTTTATTATTATGTTTTACTTTTTTTATTTTTATTTTTGCTTTTGTTTCCTCTCTTCTTTCTTCTGCCCACTTAGTTCTGCACATCACATCCTCTCCTTTCACTCCTGCTATCTGCATGATGCACTCTGCACTGCCTCCCAGCCCCACTCTGTCTCCCCCACTTCATGCTGCGAACTACCCATCCCTCTCCCCTGCTGGACCCACCCTGCTGCACCACAGCTGAGTGACTGGCCCTGCCCACCTGGACAAGGTGGTGAGAAGTATTGTGCCCACAGGTGAGCAAGCAGCAAAACACACCCAGCTTGCCTGCCCAGACATAACAAAAAAAAAAAAAGCAGGATGAAACGATCAAATCTACAATCAATAAATGAAGAAAATAATTCCTGAATGTCCTGGAGACAAGAGAAAATATCAAAATATATATTAAAAAAAAAAAGCAAAAAACAGGAGAGGATGGCTCCAGAAAGAGACCAAAATAAAGCACCAGATGCTTTAGTCATCTAGTGCTGCTATAACAGAAATACTACAAGTGGATGGCTTTAACAAAGAGAAATTTATTTTCTCACAGCCTAGTAGGCTAGAAGTCCAAATTCAGGGTGTTAGATCCAGGGGAAGCCTTTCTCTCTCTGTCAGCCTTTTCATCAACCTTCCCCTAGACTAGGAGCTTCTCTGCTAAGGAATTGCAGGTCCAAAAGACACGCTCTGCTCCCAGCATTGTTTTCTTGGTGGTATGAGGTCCCCACTCTGCTTGCTTCTCTTTCCTTTTATCTCTTGTCTTTCCTTTTATCTCTTGTAAGATAAAAGGTGGTGCAGGCCACACTCCAGGGAAACTCCTTTTACATTGCATCAGTGATGTGACCTTAATAAGGATGTTATAACCCCACCCTAATCCTCTTTAACATAAAATTACAATCACAAAATGGAGGACAACAATACAATACTGGGAATCAAGGCCTAACCAAGTTGATATATATTTTGGGGGGACACAACGCAATCCATGACAACCAGATGACCTTCTACTAGAAGAAAAGGCACTAGAACTATCTGATAGGGAATTCAGAATTCTAATATTTAAGGTTCTCCAATAGATGAAGGAAAATGCAGACAAAAATAAGGAAAAAATAGACAAAATCATGGAAAATACAGACAAAATCATGGAAAAGACAGAAAAAACAATGGAAGGAATCAGGAAAATAATACAGGAACAAATAGTTAAAATAAATAAACAACTAGAAATCTTACAAAAATAGCAATTAGAAATCCAAAAGATAAACAACAAGATTTTGGAAATAGTGCAATAGAAGGTTTTAGGAGCAAATTTGAAACAATGGAAGACAGGATCAGCAAAATTGATGACAAACCTTTGGATACCACTTTGTTTGAGGAAGAATTAGAGAAAATAATGAAGAAAAATGAAGAAACTCTGAGAATGATGTGGGATACAATCAAAAGCAAAAATCTGTGTGTGATTGGAGTTCCAGAACAGAGGGAGAAAATGGAAAACACAGAGAGGATCATTGAAGATTTGCTGACAGACAACTTCTCTAATATCATGAAAGATGAAAAGCTGACCAAGAAGCTCAATGAACCCCAAATAGGATAGACCCCAAAAGAAAAACACAAGACATATTATAATCACACTCAGTAAAACCAAAAACAAAAAAATAATCCTGAAAGCAGCTCAAGAAAAACAAAAAGTCACATACAAAGGGGAAACAATAAGACTAAACTCAGATTATTCGGCAAAAACCATACAGGCAAGAAGGCAATGGGATGACATACATAAAATCTTGAAAGAAAAAAATGCCAACCAATAATAATATACCCCGAAAAACTCTTGCTCAAATATGATGGTGAAATTAGGACATTTCCCGATAAACAGAAATTAAGGGAGTATGTAAAAACCAAACCAAACTTACAAGAATTATTAAAGGGAATCCTTTGGTTAGAGAACCAACAACATCAGACAACAACCTGAATCTAGCACATAAGATAGCATCAGCCAGATACCAACCTAGATAATGAGCTCTCAAGAATAAAACAAAACTAAAAGATTTACAACAGGGAACCAGAGAGGTCAAGCTGTAAATGACAACAATGTCAGAACAATAAAAAAGGGAAGAAACGGTGTAAGTATAGAACTTTCAAATGAAGAGGAAGTCAAGGTGTTGTCAAGTAATAAAAGACTGCTTTAAACTTAGGAAGATAGGGGTAAATTTCAAGGTAACCATAAAGAAAGTTAACAAACCTATTCATCAAAATAAAGAAGAAAAACATAAAGTATCAGTAAACACAAAACCACAAAAATGAAAAAAAGAAATTCAGCACGGAAGAGTAGGAGGAACAAAGAAAATGTCAGCACCATCAAAAAAAGCAATAAATTCACACCTATCAATAATCACATAAATGCCTTAAATGCACCCATAAAGAGACAGAGAGTGACAGACTGGATAAAAAAACAGGAAGCATCAATATGCTGTCCATAAGAGACACATCTTATAAACAAAGACATAAATTATCAAAAATCAAAGGATGGAAAAAATATATCAAGCAAACAGCCAGAAAAAAGAGCAAGAGAGGCAACACTAATCTCAGATAAAATAGACTTTAAAGCAAAATCCACCATAAAAGACAAAGAAGGACACTATATAATGATTAAACAGACAATCCACCATGAAGACATAACCATAATAAATATCTATGCACCCAATGACAGGGCTCCAAAATACATAAAACAAACTCTAACAGCACTGAAAACAAAAACTGACAGTTCCACAATAATAGTAGGAGACTTCAACACACCACTGTTGATAAAACAGAACATCTAGAAAGAAACTCAACAAAGATACAGAGGATTCTAAAGGCCACAATCAACCTATCTGACCTCACAGAGAAATATATAACACTCCACCCAACAGCTGCAAAGTACACATTCTTTTCCAACGCACATGGAACGTTCTCCAGAATAGACCACATCTTAGGGCACAGAGCAACTCTCAACAAAATTCAAAACACTGATAATACAAAGTATCTTCTCTGATCACAACACCATCAAAGTAGAAATTAATAATAGGATTAGCAAGGAAAAGAGATCAAATACATAGAAACTCAATAACACCCTGCTTAAAAACCACTGGGTAATAAAAGAAATCAAAGATGGAATGAAAAAATTCCTAGAATCAAACAAGAATAAAAACACATCATACAAAACCTTTGGGACATAGCAAATGCAGTGCTCAGAGGTCAATTTATAGCAATAGATGCACACATCAAAAAAGAATAAACAGACAATACCAAAACATTAGCTATACAATTTGAACAAATAGAAAGAGAACAGCAAAAGAAGCCCACCACCACCAGAAGAAAGGAAATAATAAAGATCAGAGCAGAAATAAATGAAATAGAGAATAGAAAAACAAGAGAAAGAATCAACAAAATCAAAAGTTGGTTCTTTGAAAGGATCAACAAAATTGACAAACCATTGGCCAAATTGACAAAAGAAAAATAGGAGAGGACTCATATTACCCAAATGAGAAATGAAATGGAGGACATTTTAACAGACCCAGCTGAAATAAAAAGGATCATAACAGAATACTACGAAAAACTATACTCCAACAAATTTGAAAATCTAGGGGAAATGGACAAATTTCTAGAAACACACTACCTACCCAAACTAACACAAACTAAAGTTGAAAATCTGAACAGACACATAACAAGAGAAGGGATTGAAACGGTAATTAAAAAAAAAAAAAAACTCCCAACAACAAAAAAAGCCCCAGGCCAGATGGCTTCACTGGAGAATTTTACCAAACATTTAGAGAAGAGCTTACACCAGTATTGCTCAAACTATTTCAGAACATAGAATCAGAAGGGATACTTCTGAATTCATTCTATAAAGCCAGCTGTCTTAGTCATCTAGTGCTGCTATAACAGAAATACCATAAGTGGATGGCTTTAACAAAGAGAAATTTATTCTCTCACAGTTTAGGAGGCTAGAAGTCTGAATTCAGGATGCCAGATCCAGGGGAAAGCTTGCACTCTCTGTCGGCTCTGGGAGAAAGTTCTTGTCATCAATCTGCCTTGGTCAAGTTGCTTCTCAGCACAGGGACCCTGGGTCCAAAGGACATGCTATGCTCCTGATGCTTTTATCTTGGTGGTATGAGGTCCCCCAAAAATATGTGTATCAATTTGGCTAGGCCATGATTTCCAGTATTTTGTGATTGTACACCATTTTGTCAATTGATGCGATTTTCTTATGTGTTGTAAATCCTGTCTCTATGATGTTGATGATATGGGATTAGTAGCAGTTATGTTAATGAGGCAGGACTCAGTATACAAGATTGGATTGTGTCTTAAGCCAATCTCTTTTGAGATATAAAAGAGAGAAGCAAGCAGAGAGACATGCGGACTTCATACCACCAAGAAAGAAGTGCTAGGAGCAGAGTGCATCCTTTGGACCTGGCGTTCCTGCACAGAGAAGCTGCTAGACCAGGAGAAGATTAATGACAAGGACCTTACTCCAGAGCTGACAAAGAGAGAAAGTTTTATCCTGGAGGTGGCATCACTGAATTCAGACTTCTAACCTAGTAGACTGTGAGAGAATAAACTTCTGTTTCCTAAAGCCATCCACTTGTGGCATTTCTGTTATAGCAGGACCAGATAACTAAGACACCAGCATAACCCTGCTACCAAAACCAGGCAAAGACACCACAAATAAGAAGATTACACACCAATATCTCTCATGAATATAGATGCAAAAATTCTCAACAAAATTCTAGCGAATAGAATTCAGCATCACGACCATTTGGGATTCATACCACGTATGCAAGGATGGTTCAACATTGGAAAATCAATCAATATAATCCAGCACATAAATAAAATAAAATAATCACAGGATCATCTCAATCAATGTAGAAAAGGCATTTGACAAAGTCCAACACCTGTTACTGATAAAAACTCTGAATAAAATAGGTATAAAGGGAAATTCCTCAACATAATAAAGGGCATCTATACAAAACCAACAGCCAACATCATTCTTAATGGAGAGAGGCTGAAAATATTCCCCCTTGAGATCAGGAACAAGACAAGGATACCCTTTATCACCACTCCTATTTAACATTGCACTGGAAGTCCTATCTAGAGCAATAAGGCAAGAAAAAGAAATAAAGGGCATCCAAATTGGTAAGGAAGAAGTAAAATTGTCCCTATTTGCAGATGATATGATACTGTACATAGAAAATCCAAAAGACTCCATGAGAAAGCTACTGAAACTAATAGAATGATTCAGTAAGCAGCAGGATACATGAAAAACATAGAAAAATCAGTTGGATTCCTATACACCTATAAAGAGAAGAGTGAAAAGGAAATCAGGAAAACAATACCATTTACAATAGCTCCAAAAAAAAAAAAAAAAAAAACAGCTTAGGAATAAATCTAACCAAGGATGTAAAAGACCTATACAAAGAAAACTACAAAACACTACTGCAAGACACCAAAAGAGACCTACATAAATGGAAAAACATATCATGCTCACAGACAGGTAGACTTAACACTGTGAAAATATCAATTCTACCCAAAGCAATCTACAAATACAATGCAATCCCAATCCAAATACCAAAAGCATTCTTTACAGAGATGGAAAAACTAATCTTTAACTTTATATGGAAAGGGGAGAAGCCCCAGATAAGTAAAGCACTGTTGAAGAAGAATAAAGTAGGAGGACTCGCACTACCTGACCTCAGAACCTACTATACAGCTACAGTAGTCAAAACAACCTGGTACTGGTACAAAGACAGACGTACTGACCAATGGAGCAGAATTGAGAACCCAGATGTAAATCCATCCACCTACGGTCACCTGATCTTTGACAAGGGCCCAAAGTCCATCAAATGGGGAAAAGACAGTCTTTTTAACAAATGGTCCTGGCAAAACTGGATGTTCATCTGCAACAAAATGAAACAGGACCCACACCTCACACCATACACAAAAACTAATACGAAATGGATCAAAGACCTAAATATAAAGCCAAGAACAATAAAGATCATAGAAGAAAAAATAGGGTCAATGCTACAGGCCCTAATACACGGCATTAACAGAATACAAATCATAACTAACAATTCATAAATGCCAGAAGTTAAGCTAGATAACTGGGATCTTCTAAAAATCAAACACCTATGCTCTTCAAAAGACTTCACCAAAAGAGTAAAAACAGAACCTACAGACTGGGAAAAAAAGCTTGGCTATAACAAATTTGACAAAGGTCTAATCTCTAAAATCTATAGGAAAATCCAACACCTCTACAACAAAAAGACAAATAATCCAAATAAAAAATGGACAAAGGATATGAACAGACACTTCACCAAAGAAGACATTCAAGCAGCCAACAGATACATGAGGCAATGCTCGCCATCACTAGCCATTCCAAAAAACCAAAAACCAAAGCTCTTGCCATTGAGTCAATTCCGACTCATAGCAACCCTATAGGACAGAGTAGAAGTACCCTATAGAGTTTCCAAGGAGCATCTGGGGGATTCAAACTGCCGACCTTTTGGTTAGCAGCCGTAGCACTTAACCACTATGCCACCAGGGTTTCCATTAGAGAAATGCAAATTAGAGAAATGCAAATCAAAACCACAGTGAGATACCATCTCACCCTGACATTACTGGCAGGAATCAAAAAAACAGAAAATAACAAATGTTGGCGAGGTTGCTGGGAGATTGGAACTCTTATGCACTGCTGGTGAGAATGCAGTGTGGTACAACCATTTTGGAAAACGATATGGCACTTCCTTAGAAAGCTAGAAATAGGAATACCATTTGATCCAGCAATCCCATTCCTAGGAATATATCCTAGAGAAAAAAGAGCCTTCACAGGAATCGACATATGCACACTCACGTTCATTGCAGCATTGTTCACAATAGCAAAAAGATGGAAACAGCCTGCTGTTGTTGTTAGGTGCTGTTGAGTGGATTCCGACTCATAGTGACCCTATTGGATGGACTAGAACTGCCCCATAGGGTTTCCAAGGAACAGCTGGTGGATTCAAACTGTTGACCTTTTGGTTAGCAGCCGAATTATTAGTCACTGCGCCACCAGGGCTCCGGAAACAACCTAGGTGCCCATAAACAGATGAATGGATAAACAAACTATGGTACTTACACAAAATGGAATGCTACCCAATGATGAAGAATAATAATGAATCTGCCAACCATCTCACAACACGGATGAATCTGGAGGGCGTTATGCTGAGTGAAATAAGTCAATCACGAATGGACAAACATTGTATGAGACCACTACTATAAAAACTCATGAAAGATTTACACACAAAAGAAACAATCTTTGATGGTTATGAGGGAAGCTGGTGGGAGGGAAAAACCCTAAATAGACAATAGGTACAGTACACAGTACTAGGAAAGCTAGCACAACTTGTCCAAGGTAAGGTAATGGAAGTTCCACAGACACATCCAAACTCCCTGCGGGACCAAGTTACTGGGCTGAGGGCCGTGGGGACCATGGTCTCGGGGAACATCTAGCTCAACTGGCATAACATAGTTCATAAAGAAAGTGTTCTACCTTCTACTTTGGTGAGTAGTGCCTGGGGTCTTAAAAGCTTGTGAGCGGCCATCTAAGATTTTCCACTGGTCTCACTCCATCGGGAGCAAGAGAGAGTGAAGAAAACCAGACACAAGGTAAGATTAGTCCAAAGGACTAATGGACCACAACTACCATAGCCTCCACCAGACTGAGTCCAGCACAACTAAATGATGCCCGGCTACCACCACGGACAGCTCTAACAGAGATCACAATAGAAGGTCCCAGACAGAGCTGGAGAAAAATGTAGAACAAAATTCTAACTCACAAAAAAAGAAAAAAAATATCAGACTTACTGGCTTACTGGACAGAGCCTGGAGAAATCACGAGAGTATGGCCCCTGGACACCCTTTTAGCTCAGTAATGAAGTCACTCCTGAAGATCACCCTTCAGCCAAAGACTAGACAGGGCCATAAAACACAATGAGACTAAATGGGCACACCAGCCCAGAGGCAAGGACAAGAACGAAGGAGGGACAGGAAAGCTGGTAATGGAAGAGTGTTGACATATTGTGGGGTTGGCAACCAATGTCACAAAACAATATGTGTATTAGTTTTTTAATGAGAAACTAGTTTGCTCTGTAAACCTTCATCTAAAGTACAATAAAAAAAGTAGCATTTTGTGACTGCCTTGTTTTGCTTAAAAAAGAACAAACAAACCCATTGCTGTTGAGTCGATTCTGACTCATAGAGACCCTACAGGACAGACTAGAACTGCCCCTTAGGGTTTCCAAGGAGCAGCTGGTGGATTCGAACTGCCGATCTTTTGGTTAGCAGCCAAGCTCTTTAACCACTTTGCCGCTTAGCATAATGTTTTCAAGATTTACCCATGCTGAATTATGTATCAGAACTTTATTTCTTTTTATGACTGAATAATTCCCATTGTATGGATATACCACACTTTGTTTATTCATTTATCAGTTGATGAACATTTGGATTACTTCCACCTCTTGGCCAGTATGAATAATGCTGATACGAACATTCAAATACAATTTTTAGTGTGGATATATGTTTTTATTTCTCTTGGGTATATACCTAAGAGTAGAATTGCTGGATCATATGATAACGCTAATATTTTGAGAAACTATGCTAATAATTTTTGTGCCTGTAGAGGGAACGTTTAGTCCAGTTTTTTTTAACTAGTTGATATTTTTAGGAGCCCCTGGGTGGTGCAAATGGTTAACAGCCTCAGAAGAAAGTCCTGACAATCTACTTCCGAAAACTCTATGGAATACAGTTCTGCTCGACACACGTGGGATTGCCATGAGTTGGAATCAACTCCATGGCAACTGGTTTTGTTTACTAATATTTTTATGCTTTGCATTTACAAATCCTCATTACAACAAGAAAGAAACAAATCTTTGTATTAGAAAACTGAAATCTTCCCTCAGGAGCTTCTTGCCTATGTAAGGTTTTATTTGGCATCACAGACATTTATTTCGGTATCACCAGGTTTTAGAGAGAAGCATTGGATAGTCTTACTAAACTAATAATCAGTGCTGTGTTGAAGCTCACTGTTATATAGTGTGACTGGGGTGCCTGGTGTTTTGATGATGCCATCACTTGATGCCAAGCTTACTACATTTCAGAGCAAAATATATTCTTACCTTGGTAATAAAGAAAAAAGCATGTGAGCAGGTAAGGGCAGAATTCCTCCAGGTGGGAAAAGAAAATGCAGAAAGCCCTTGGACCTTTAAAACAAAGCTTCAGAAAAAAAGACTCCACTCTCTTTCTATAGCAAGCCTGCGAGAGGATCCCTTTGTACTCTTCCAAGGAGAAAACCCGATCGTACACCAAGTGTGGAAGCACCTGGCCCAGGTTTAGTTCCTGCAGGATTTTTTCTTTATAATTGTTCAGTATTTCCAAGAGCAACTTGTTCCTCTTCTCGTGTTCTTTCCGTGTCGTCTCACAAAAATAAAACCAAGACGTGGTTTCATGGTCAAACATCTTGGCGTGGGTAGAGCCAACGATACCTCCCTCTCCTGGCCCTGGCCCTACTGCAGCCTCAGTGGGCAATGCCCACACCGCAGGGCCATCTGGAGGCAAACTCATACTGCCATCTGGAATGATTGTAGATCTGCCGGCAGAAGGAAGGCCCGGATTAAACGGCAGAGCAGCGCAGTGCTGACCGTCTTGTCCTAAGAGGATTTCCAGCATTAACTAGGCCCTTACAGCAGTTAACTTCAAAAGATGAACAAGAGAGGCAGTGTGGCTGTTGTTGTTAGGTGCTTTGAGTCTGTTCTGACTCATGACAACTGTATTTACAACAGAACAAAACACTGCCTGGTCCTGCGCCCTCCTCATGATCATTGTTATGCTCGAGCCCACTGTTGCAGCCACTGTGTCAGTCCATCTCATTTAGGGTCTTCCTTTTTTTTGCTGACCCTCTACTTTACCAAGCATGATGTCCTTCTCCAGGGACTGGTTCCTGCTGATAACGTGTCCAAAGTACTTGAGACGAAGTCTTGCATCCTCTTTTCTAAGGAGCATTCTAACTGTACTTCTTCCAAGACAGATTTGTTCGTTCTTCTGGCAAACCAAACTAAACCCATTCTTGTAGAGTCTATTCCAACTCATCACAACCCTATCTGCTCCATAGGGTTTCCAAGGCTGTAAATCTTTACAGAAGCAGACTGACACATCTTTCTCCCACGGAGCGGCTGATGGGTTTGAATTGCCAACCTTCTGGTTAGCAGCCGAGCTGCTTTAACCACCGTGTCACCAGGGTTCCTTGTTCTTCTGGCAGTCCGTGGTATATTCAATATTCTTGGCCAACACCATAATTCAAAGGCATCAATTCTTCTTCAGTCTTCCTTATTCATTGTCCATGCATATGAGGCGATTGAAAATACTATGGTCTGGGTCGGGCGCACCTTAGTCCTCAAGGTGACATCTTTGCTTTTTAACATTTTAAAGAGATCTTTTGCAGCAGATTTGCCCAATGCAATGCATCTTTTGATTTCTTGACTGCTGCTTTCACGGGTGTTGATTGTGGATCCAGGTAAAATGAAATCTTTAACAACTTCAATTTTTTTTCTGTTTATCATGATGTTGTTATTGGTCCAATTGTAAAGATTTTTGTTTTCTTTATGTTGAGGTGTAATCCATACTGAAGGCTGTGGTCTTTGATCTTCATCAGTAAGTGCTTCAAGTTCTCTTCACTTTCAGCAAGCAAGGTTGTGTCATCTGCATATCACAGGTTGTTAATGAGTTTCCAATCCTAATACCGAGTTCTTCATATAGTCCAGCTTCTCAGATTATTTGCTCTGCATACAGATTGAATAAGTATGGTGGAAGGATACAACCCTGATGCACACCTTTCCTGATTTTAAACCATGCAGTATCCCCTTGTTCTGTTCGAACGACTGCGTCTTAGTCTATGTACAAGTTCCTCATGAGCACAATTGTTCTGGAATTCCCATTATTCACAATGTTACCGATAATTAGTTATGATCCACACAGTTGAATGCCTTTGCATGGTCAATAAAACACAGGCAAACATGTTTCTGGTATTCTCTGCTTTCAGCCAAGATTCATCTGGCATCAACAGTGATATCCCTTTTCCATGTCTTCTTCTGAATCTGGCTTGAATTTCTGGCAGTTCCCTGTCGATGTACTGCTGCAACCACTTTTGAACGCTCTTCAACAAAATTTCACTTGTGTGTGATATTAATGATATTGTTAGATAATTTCCACATTCTGCTGGGTCATCTTTCATTAAAATGGGCACAAATATGGATCTGTTCCAGTCAGTTGGCCAGGTAGCTGTCTTCCAAATTTCTTGGCATAGACAAGTGAGTGCTTCCAGCGTTGCATCCATTTGTTGAAACATCTCAATTGGTATTCTGTCAGTTCCTGGAGCCTTATTTTTTGCCAATGCCTTTGTTGCAGCTTGGATGCAATGAAATGGCTCTTGAAATGGTTAACTCCTGCTAAACTTAAATTCTTCTTTTCATCCCTAAATAATACTTTCCTCAGGCTCCTCACCTCCTACACTCCCCAAATGATTATTTTCAAACATTATAAAATAACATGTTCAGAATCTATCTTACATGGTCTCATCCTAGCATCAGTGCCTTGCTGCAGGTGTATCTGATAGGACTGTGCTGCCGTGGACTCTCCTGCACCATATTTGGGATTTTGTTGTTGTTGTGACTGTCTACAAGTCAGCCCTTGATTCATAGTGACCCCGGGCACAACAAAACAAAATACTGCTCCATCCTGCACCATCCTCATGATCTATTTCTGATTGCACAGTGGTGATCCATAGGGTTTTCATTATTAGCTGATTTTCAGAAGTAGATTACCAGATCTTTCTTCCTAGTCTGTCTTAGTCTGGAAGCTCCACCAAAATCTGTTCAACATCATAGCAATATGCAAGCCTTCATTGACAGACAGGTGGTGGTTGCACATGGGGTGCCTTGGCTGGGAGTCAAACCGGGTCTTCTGCATGGAAGATGAGAATTCCACCACTGAGCCACCACTGCTCCCTCCGTTTGGGACTAGAAATCACATTACAGCAAAGCTACAGAAGGTAAAGGAAAGTGGCCAAAGCCAGCTGTCACATAAATGGCTTTTTAGTTTTATTAAACTGTCTACTGAGTGCTATTTCTCAGTAGCATGGTCCCTTTCCTTTCAGAAATTTAAACATTTATAAGTGATCACTTAATTAAATGACCCCTCTCCTCTGATCAGACATGGTGTCCACTTAATGAAACCAGATTAGAAGGAGGGATTATTGCCGCTTCGGGGAGGCCTCTCCCATAAGTGATGCCTCATGTCAGATAAAGTGGACCTAATATGATTGCTCCAGGCCAGCCTTCCATTAACCTCAGAACTCTCTTGCCCGGTCCACAGGTTCTCCTCCCACATGGGCTCTCTGTCCTCTTCCTCTCCATCTGCAATATTAGTGAATTCTGGCATCAGAGTCCTTCTCCCATCTGCACTGTGTGTGCCCTCTCCCAAAATGTCACCCTAAAATTAGTGTGCAGGTAAAGAGGAACGATTTCAAGAAGCCCAAATGTTCCAATTTCTCACCTTTTTTCAGATTAGGAAATTGATGAAAAGATCTGTGGTTATGATAATATCCTTGCCAGTTCAATTTATAGAAGCAATTAGATCTTTTCCTATAGCCTCTGTGTTGAAGATGTACTTTTCAGGAAGACAAAACTCAGTTGGGTGGTTTGGTGGTAACCACAGGAAAAGACTTTTCCTAGCTTTGCTTCTGACCTTGCATGTGACCTTAGAAAATTACTTCATGTCACCATAACTCATTCAAACTACAAACCTGGGGCTGAGCTGTGACTATATATTGTGAAGCATTTTTGGTCACATGACGAACTCGGGCAGAGGCAGTCCCAGAACCCCTGCCATGTTCTGCAGCACAAGAAATCACAGTAAATGTGCTCCATACGGAAAATTTCTGAGGGAAACAGTGCAATCTTGTGGTAGTTTGTAGTTTCACAGGCCGTTTTTATTCTAAGTTTATTTGGGTGCCCACTTTGTGCAGGGTGCTGGACTGCTGGATATAGAGTAATGGTGACTAAGACAGACAACATCCCTATCCTGGAAAGGAGGTGCAGATAGGAATAGTAAAAAGTCAAGTAAAAAAACCCACTGCCATTTAGACGATTCCAACTCATAGTGACCCTATAAGACAGAGTAGAACTGCCCCATAGGGTTTCCGAGGAGCTGCTGGTGGATTTGAACTGTCGACCTTTTTGTTAGCAGTGGAGCTCTTAAACATTGTGCCACCAGAGCTCCAAAAAGTCAAGCAGACAAATATAATAATACAAATTAGATGTTATAGCTGAAAAAAAAGTGCTGAGAGAGAATGGAGCAGAGGGGTGACATGTAAGCCAAAATAGCCAGGATGCAAAGAAGCAGATCTAAGAGTGGATGGAAGACAGTGCCAATCAGAGGGCTCAAAATGTGCAGAGTCCCAGTGGCAGAAAAGAGTGGGAAATATTTGTGGATGTGAGGGCTCCATGCCTAGCACATGGGGTGGGAACGGGAGATAGAATACTGTTGGAGAGGCCATCAGGAGCCCAATCTTGCTGGCCTGCCAGGTCCTGACAAGGATTTTGGATTTTATTCCACTTGCAGTCGAAATCTCCTGAAGGATTTACCCAGGGGAGTGATATGATCCCACAGATGTTTTAAGAAGCTCAGTTTTGGGTTGTTAGCATTTCGCCATTTGCTTTGTTGTTTGTTCTCTCTCCCTCTACATCGTTTTCTGAGTCATTTGAACTTAAGTTACATACATCATGACTTTTTACCACTAAACACTTCAGCGTGTATTTACTGAAAACCAAACCCATTGCGGTGGAGTTCATTCCGACTCCCAGTCATATGGGACAAAGTGGAACTGCCCCATAGGGTTTCCAAAGAGCGCCTGGTGGATTCGAACTGCCCACCTTTCTGGTTAGCAGTGGAACTCTTAACCACTACACCAACAGGATTTCTGTATTTACTAAGGATGGATATATTTTCTTACACAGGTATCCCCTGCTTTTCGAAAGTTGCTTTATGCCACTTTGCTTTTTAGGAAAGACCTACATTAGTTCCTGTTTTCGCTAATGGAGAGAAATCTGAAGAGGAATTTCGCTCCTATTAAAAAAAGGTGAAAAGCGAAAATAGCGTTCAGCATTTGTTTCACAGCGAGCCCTTAAAGAGGCGGCAGGCACCCCAGAGTGGCGTTGCCCCCACCTTGGGCCTCAAGGCCTTCTGCAGCTCCCGGGGAGGGTAGGAAAAGGGCAGCGTGGAGGCTCTCCAACCAGCCCTGCCTGCCTGGTGACCCCCTCTTTCCTTCAGCACACCCTTTCCCGGCGTTTATTTTGTCTGCTCCCCTCCCTCCAGGCTCCCAGCGGAGCATGATCCACAGTCTCCAGCCTCCCAGAGGGCCTGGACAGGCAAGCCGGGGGCTGCTCTCCACCCCCTCCTCTAGGAGAGGGAGCCCGCGGCTTGGGCATCCCGGAACAAGGCCAGTTGCCTCCTTCTCCCGCGTGTGCCATGTGCCTCCTGTCCGCCTCTCAGCGGCCTCATTCCAGGCGCTGGTTGGGGAAAGCGGGCGGCTGATTCGGCTTCTTTCCAGCCGCCTCGCGGCCTCTGGCCTCACCTCGCCCCCTCTCTGCTGGGCTGCAGGGGGCGGCTGCCAGTCCCTCCGGGAAGGCCGAGATGCCTGTGTCAGACGCATAAGGAGGGGAGGGCAGTGACGGGGGTAGGGAGTTGGGGTGGGTGGCGGCCCTAACCCTGGAAGGGGGCAGCCCTCAGCCCCTGTGTCCTGGTTAGGGGATATCTTTGTCCTGGCCAAGCTCCTTCCCCGGGAATTACACTCAGCATCTCAGCATCAAGCCGCCATAACTTTGAACTGTGTCTGAGCATCTGTGCTTTATCTCAATTTATTTATCATATAATTCCTGCTTTTACTATACGTTAGTGTTATTTTAGGTTTTATATGTTATTTGGTTGATTTGGTAGGTTATTTTTTGGGGCTGGGAATGCTCAAAAAATTTTTCCCTTAGAAATTGCTTATTTGCTTTATGCCATTTCAGCTGATGAAACGTTTCATAGGAGCGCTCTGCTTTTAGATAGCAGGGGAAACTTGTATATCCACAGAGTAAGTATCAACTTCATAAATTCACATTTCACAATACTTTTAACTAATAGACCATCCATATCCTGATTTTGTAACTTGATATAATGATGTCCTTTATAATATTTTTACCCCTCTAGGAAAGGATCAAGGTGGGATATACTCAAGGTTGTACTTTGGCTTTCTTGGACTTGTTCTAATTTTCTTCAGCTTCAACTTGAAACTGCATATGAGCAATTGATGGTCTGTTCCATAGCCAGCCCCTGGCCTTGTTCTGATTGATGATATTGAACTTCTCCATCGTCTCTTTCCACAGATGTAGTCAATTTGATTCCTGTGTATTCCATCTGGTGAGGTCCACAAGTATAGTCACTGTTTATTTTGTTGAAAAAGGATATTTGCGACAAAGAAGTCATTGGTCTTTGCAAAATTCTATCACACAATCTCTGGCATCATTTCTATCACCAAGGCCATATTTTCCAACTACCGATCCTTCTTTATTTGCAACTTCCCCATTCCAATCACCAGTAATTATTGATGCACCCTGATTGCATGTTCGATGAATTTCAGACTGCAAAAGCTGGTAAAAATCTTCAATTTCTTCATCTTTGGCCTTAGTGGTTGGTGCATAAATTTGAATAATATCATGTTAACTGGTCTTCCTTGTAGGCGTATGGATATTATGCTATCACTGACAGCGTTGTACTTCAAGATAGATCTTGAAATGTTCTTTTTGATGATGAATGCAAAGCCATTCCTCATCAATTTGTCAATCCTAGCATAATAGATCATATGATTGTCTGATTCAAAATGGCCAATTCCGGTCCATTTCAGCTCACTAATGCCTAGGATATTGATGTTTATATATTCCATTTCATTTCTGATGATTTGGAATTTTCCTAGATTCATACTTCCTACATTCCATGTTCTAATTATTAGTGGATGTTTGCAGCTGTTTTTTCTCATTTTGAGTCATGCCACATCAGCAAATTAAGGCCCTGAAACTTGACTCCATCCATACCATTAAGCTTGATTCTACTTTGAGGAGGCAGCTCTTCCCTAGTTGTCTTTTGAGTGCCTTCCAACCTAAAGAGCTCATCTTCTGGCACTATGTCTTCTGCTATTCATAAGGTTTCCACTGCCTAATTTTTTTCAGAAGTAGACTGCCATGTCCTTCTTCCTAGTCTGTCTTAGTCTGGAAGCTCAGCTGAAACCTGTTCACCATGGGTAACTGTCTTGGTCTTGCTGCTATGACAGAAATACCACAAGTGGATGGCTTTAACAAAGAGAAGTTGATTCTCTCACAGTTCAGTAGGCTAGAAGTTGGAATTCAGGGTGACGGCTCCAGAGGAAGCCTTTCTCTCTCTGTCAGCCCTGGAGGAAGGTCCTTGTTATCAGTCTTCCATTGGTCTGGGAGCATCTCAGCGTGGGAACCTCAGGTCCAAAGGAGGCATTCTGCTCCTGGCGCTGCTTTCTTGGTGGTATGAGGTCCCCATGTCTCTCTGCTCACTTCTCTCTTTTATTTCTCAACAGAGAACGGCTTAAGACAGTAGCTAATCTTGTAGATCTCATCAATATAACTGCTACTAATCCATCTTATTACATCATAGTGATAGGATTTACAACACATAGGGAAATCCCATCAGATGACAAAATGGTAGACAATCACACAACACTGGGAATCATGACCCAACCAAGCTGAGAGACATTTTTGGGGGACACAATTCAATCCATGAATCCAATGACCCTGCTGGTATTTGAATACTGGTGGCATAGCTTCCAGCATCACAGTAACACACAAGCTCCCACAGTCCGACAAACTGACAAACCAGTGGACACTAATGACCGAAGACCAGACATGTTGTGGAAGTACATCATGCATGAAGAAAGCAAAATGTATTAAAAAGACAGGAAAGAAAGAAAAGACCAAAATGGATGTCAGAAGAGACTCTGAAAATTGCTCTTGAATATTGAATAGCTAAAGCAAACAGAAAAAATTATTAAGTAAAATAGCTGAACAGAAGATTCTAAATTGTGGCTTTAGAAGACAAAGTAAAGAATGATAATGACATGTGCAAAGACCTGGATTTAGAAAAACAAAAGGGAAGAACACACTCAGCATTTCTCAAGCTAAAGGAACTGAGAAAAAAAAAAAAAAAATTCCAGCCTTGAGTTGCAATAGTGAAGGATTCTGTGGGCAAAATACTAAACAACACAGGAAGCATCAAAAGAAGATGAAAAGAATACACGAGAGTCACTGTACCAAAAATAATTGGTCAACATTCAGTCATTTCAGGAGGTAGTATGTGATCAAGGACCAATGGTACTGAAGGAAGACGTATAAGCTGCATTGAAGACACTGGTGAAAAACAAGGCTTCAGGAACTGATGGAATACCAACTGAAATGTTTTAATAAACGGAAACAGTGCTGGAAGTGCTCACTCGTCTATGCCAAAAAATTTGGGAGACAGCTACCTGGCCAACTGACTAGAAGAGATCTATATTTATGCTTATTCCAAAGGTAATCAACTGAATGGAGAACTTATCAAACAATACCATTAATATCACATGCAAGTAAAACTTTGTGAAGATCATTCAAAAGTGATTGCAGCAGTACATCAACAGGGAACTGGAATTCAAGCCGGATTCCAAAGAGGATGTGGAACGAGGGATATCATTGCTCATGTCATGTGGATCATAACAAATTATGGATAACATTGTGAAGGATGGGAATTCCAGAACACTTAATTGTGCTGACGAGGAACCTGTACACAGATCAAGAGGCAGTCATTTGAACGGAATAAGGGGATACTGCGTGGTTTAAAATCAGGAAAGGTGTGTGTCAGGGTTGTATCCTTTCACCATACTTATTCAATCTGTATGTGGAGCAAATAATCCAAGAAGCTGGACTATATGAAGAAGAATGCAGCACTGGATTGGAGAAAGACTCATTAAAACTTGGAATATGCAGATGACACAACCTTGTTTGCTGAAAGTGAAGAGAACTTGAAGTACTTACTGATGAAGATCAAAGCTACAGCCTTCAGTATGGATTACACCTCAACATAAAGAAAACAAAAATCCTCACAACTGGACGAATAAGCAGCATCATGATAAATGAGAAAAGATTGAAGTTGTCAAGGATTTCATTTTACTTGGATCCGCAATCAATACCCATGGAAGCAGCAGTCAAGAAATCAAAAGACTCATTGCAGTGGGCAAATCTGCTGCAAAAGACCTCTTTAAAATGTTAAAAAGCAAAGATGTCACCTTGAGGACTGAGGTGCACCCGACCAAGCCATAGTATTTTCAATTACCTCATGTACATGTGAAAACTGGACAATGAATAAGGAAGATTGAAGAAGAATTGATGCCTTTGAATTATGCTATTGATGAAGAATATTGAACAGATCATGAACTGCCAAAAGAACAAACAAATCTGTCTTGGAAGTACAGCCAGAATGCTCCTTAGAACTGAGTATGGTGAGACTTCCTCTCATAATACTTTGGACATCTTATCAGGAGGGATCAGTCCCTGGAGAAGTAAATCATGCTTTGTAAAGTAGAGGATCAGCGAAAGAGACCCTCAATGAGATGGATTGAGGCTGCAACAATGGGCTCAACCATAACAATGATTGTGAAGATGGCACGGGACCAGGCAGTGTTTTGTTCTGTTGTCCCTAGCGTCACTATGAGGTGGAACTGACTCGATGGGACCTAACAACAACAGGACAGGATCCAATCTGGGATCAGGCATACATTTTATTGTCACGATACTTTAGCATCCTTTAATCTGGAACATTTCTACAGACTCTACTTGTCTTTTATGACATCAGTATTTTTGAATAATACAATCCCCTCCCACTTTTTTTTAAAACACTTTATTGTGCTTTAGGTGAAAGTTAACACAGCAGATTAGTTTTCCATTCAATATTTCATACACAAATTTTCCGTGACATTGGTTGCAATCCCTGCAATATGTCAGCACTCCCCTATTTCCATCCTGGGTTCCCCATTTCCATTCATCAGGTTTCCCTGTCCCTCCCTGCCTTCTCATCTTTGCTTTTGGGCAAATGTTGTCTTTTGGTCTCGTGTAGTTGATTGTTCTAAGGAGCACATTTCTCAGAGATGTTTTTATTTATTTTATAGGCCAGTCAATTATTTGGCTGAAAAGTGGCCTCCAGGAGTGGCTTCAGTTCCAAGTTAGAAAGGTGTCTTAGGGAAATAGTCTCAGGGGTTCCTCTAGTCTCTATCAGACCACCAGGTCTGGTCTTTTTTATGAATTTGAATTTTGTTCTACATTTTTCTCCCATTCAAATGGGGACCTTCTATTGTGTTCCTGGTCAGAGCGGTAGATAGTGGTAGCCAGGCACCATCTAGTACTTCTGGTCTCAGGCTAGAGGGGGCTGTGGTTCATGTGGGCCATTAGTCCTTTGGGCTAATTGCTTCCTTGAGTCTTGGTTTTCTTCACTCTTGTTTGCTCCAGATGGAAAGAGACCAACAGTCGTATCTAGGACGGCCATTCACAAGCTTTTAAGACCCTAGATGCTAATCACCAAACTAGGAAGTAGAACATTATCTTTATGAAATATGTTGACAATTCAGCTAGATATCCCCATAATGTCCCCCAGATTCATCTATGTTGTGAGATGTTTCGTGGATTCATCACTACTCTTTATCGTTGCATAGTATTCCATTGTATGTATGTACCACAATTTGTTTATCCATTAATTCACTGATGGACACATAGGTTGTTTCCACCTTTTTACTATTGTGAAAAGTGCTGCACTGAACATGGGTGTGCATATGTCTATTTGTGTCACAGCTCTTATTTCTCTAGGATATTGTCATGGATTGAATTGTGCCCCCCAAAAATGTCTGTCAACTTGGCTGGGTCATGATTCCTAGTATTGTATGATTGTGTACCATTTTGTAAGCTGATGTGATTTCCTTATGTATTGTAAACTCTATCACAATGATGTAATAAGAAGGATCAGTGGCAGTTATACCAATGAGGTATACAAGATTGCATAGTGTCTTAAGCCAATCTCTTTCGAGATATAAAGGACAGAAGCGAGCAGAGACACATGGGAACCTCATACCACCAAGAAAGCAGTGCCGGGAGCAGAGCATGTCCTTTGGACCTGAGGTTCCTGCGCTGAGATGCTCCCAGACCAAGGGAACACTGATGCATCACAAGGACCTTCCTCCAGAGCCGGTAGAGACAGAAAGCCTTCTCCTGGAGCTGATGCCCTGAATTTGGACTTGTAGCCTACTAGACTGTGAGAAAATAAACTTCTCTTTGTTAAAGCCATCCACTTGTGGTATTTCTGTTATAGCAGCACTAGATGACTAAGACAGATACATACTAAGGAGTGGGATTGCTGGATTGTAAAGTATTTCTATTTCATTACATTTTCCACAGTGGTTGTACCATTTTACAGTCCCACCAGCAGTGTATAAGAGTTCCAATCTCCTCACAACCTTGCCAGCATTTGTTGTTTCCTGTTCGTTTTTTTTTGATCGGTGCCATTATTGCTGGCATGAGATGGCATCTCATTGTACTTTTGATTTGTATCTCTCTAACGGCTAATTATTGCAAGCATCTCTTCACCACTTTTTAAAACAACTTTATTGAGATATAATACACATATCATAAAGTTTACTCATTTAAAGTGTACAGTTTTTAGTACATTCATTTTCGGTACATTTTAATATATCCAAGTTATGTGTAGCCGTCACCACAGTCCAGTTTAGAACATTTTCATCGTTTCAAAAAGAAACTCCTTACCTTTTAGCTATCACTACCTCCATTCCTATCTTCCCCACATTCCCCACTCCCCAACCTTAAGCAATCACTAAATTACTTTATGTCTCTGTAGATTTACCTATTCTGGACATTTCATACACAGATAGTCCCTGACTTACAATGGATTTCTGTTTTTCCTTTTTTTTTTAGTTTTATTATTATCGCCTTTTATTATCAGTATCTTTATAAATCCGATCTTTGAACTTCTGTGAGTGAACATCTGAGAATGATAACATAAGCAAATTACAAACTGCAACATTTTATGTACAGGCAGTGCCCGGATTACGAACAAGTTCCATTCTTAAATCTGTCTTTAAGCCGAATTTGTATATAAATTGGAACAGCTAGATATGGTTCCTATCTAACTTCAGTTAGTCAAGTGTTTGTGTTAATACATAGTGTATAGAGTACCTTATACATATATAGTACATAAAAAAATTAAAGAAACACTTCCAGATACACTATAACATCTCTAACTTAATAATACAGTAATAATGATAATAATGTTTTGATGCACATCACAAAGTAGTGCCTGTTATTAGAAACCATTGTATGTACCTCGAATTTTTTAATATAATAGATTTTATGTGGGTTGGTTTTTAACTACAGGTTGTGCGTAAGTCGGATGTTCATAACCAGGGGACTGCTTGTAGTACATATTACTAACAATAAGATATACAAAAAATAAAATAATATAAAACAGATGGTCATAAGTGCAGTTTATTGTACCTCAAATATGTCATAAGTTTGGAATTACCTGTATAGGGAATGATAAAATATGTGGTCTTTTGTGACTAACTTATTTTATTTAGCATAATGTTTTCAAGGTTCATCCATGTTGTGGCATGTATCATTACTTCATTTCTTTGTATCGACAAATAATATTTCATTGTATTGATATTCCAAATTTTGTTCGTTCATCAGTTGATGGACATTTGGGTTGTTTCCACCCTCTGGCTATTAGGAATGATGCTTCTATACATATTCACATACAAATTTTTGAGTGAACATATGTCTTCATTTTAGTTGGGTATACAGGCAGTCCCTGACTTACAGCGTATTTGAGTTACAACGAACTGCACTTACTACCGTCACGTTTTTTTTTTACATTTTATCATTAGTAATATGTACTACATAAAATGTTGCATCATGTATTTTGCTGATGTTATCATTCTCAGATGTAGTATTTCCAACCCACAAAGACAAAGATCAGATTTATAAAGGCAATAATAAAGAAAACTAATAATAAAAGGCAATAATAAAGAAACTAAAAAAAAAAAAAAGAAGAAGAAGAAGAAAAAGAGATACTTGGCTTATGCCAGAACCAACTTATGACAGAGTCCTTGGAAAGGAACCCTGTCACAAGTTGATGACTATCTATATACTCCTAGGATTGGAATTGCTGGGTCATAAAGTAACTCCATGATTAATCACTTGAGGAACTTCAAGACTGTTTATCAATGCAGCTGCACCATTTTACATTCACACCAGCAGTGTAGGAGGGTTTCAATTTCTCCAACCCTTGCCAACACTATTATCTGACTTTTTGTTTCTATCCATCCTAGTAGGTGTGAAGAGATATCTCATTATGGTTTTAATTTGCATTGCTCTAATGGCTATTGATGTCAAACATCCGTTCATGTGCTTATTGGCTGGCCATTTGTATATTTTCTTTGGAGGAATGCTTATTCAAGTACTTTATTATTAGTTTAATTTTATTGTGCTTTAGGTGAAAGTTTACAGTGAAAATTAGTTTCTTATTCAAAAATTTATACACGAATTGTTTTGTGACATTGGTTGCAATCCCTGCAATGTGTCAGCACTCTCCCCCTTTTCACCCCAGGTTCCCTGTGTCCATTTGTCCAGTTTTCCTGCCCCTTCCTGCCTTCTTGTCTTTGCTCCTGGGCAAGGGTTGCCCATTTGGTCTCCTATACTTGATTGAACTAAGTAAGAAGCAGGTTCCTCACGTGTTGTTATTTGTTTTTATAGGCCTGTCTAATCTTTGGCTATAAGGTGGATTGTGGGAGCGGCTTCAGTTCTGAGTTAGCAGGGTGTCTGGTAGCCATAGACTCAGGGGTTCCTCCAGTCTCTGTCAGACCAGGAAATCTGGTCTTTCTTTGTGAATTTGAATTTTGTTTTACATTTTTCTCCTTCTCTGTCTGGGACCCATTCTTGTGATTCCTGTCAGTGTGGTCGTTGGTGGTAGCCAGGCACCTTCTAGTTCTTCTGGGCTCAGGCTGGTAAAGCCTGTGGTTCATGTGGTCCATTAGTCCTTTGAATGAATATTTTCCTTGTGTCTTTGGTTTTCTTCATTGTCCTTTGCTCCAGACAGGATGGGATCAATAGATGTAGATCAGTAGATGGTCGCTCGCAAACTTCTAAGACCCCAGATGCTACTCACCAAAGTAGGATGTAGAACATTTCCTTTAGGAACTATGTTATGCCAATTGACCTAGATGTTCCCCAAGACTATGGTCCCCAGCCCTCAGCTCCAGTAACTCGGTCCCTCAAAGTGTTTGGACGTGTCTAGGAAGCTTCTATGACTTTGCCTTAGTCAAGTTGTGCTGACTTCCCCTATATTGTGTGTTGTCTTTCCCTTCAGCAAAGTTAACACTTGTTTGCTACCTAGTTAGTGATCTTCCCTACTCACCCCTCCTCCCTTCCCTCATAACCATCAAAGATTTTGTGTGTAAACCTTTTCTTGAGTTTTTATAATGTAGTGTGTTATACAATATTTGTCCTTTTGTGATTGACTTATTTCACTCAGCATAATGCCCTCCAGATTCATCCATGTTGTGAGATATTTTGCAGATTTTTATCTATTTTGTGATTGTGTCATTTGTCTTTCTATTATTGAGTCGTAGGAGTTCTTTACATGTTCTAGATACAAGTCACTTATCAGATATCTGATTTGCAATTAACTTCTCCCATTTTGTGGGTTCTTTTCACTTCCTTCATAGTATCCTTTGAAGCACAAATGTTTTTAATTTTGATTAAGTCCAATTTATCTATTTTGTCTATTGTTGTTTGTGCTTTTGATGTCATATCTAAGAATCCATTGCCAAATTCAAGGTAATTAAGATTTATCCCCATTTTTTCTTCCAACAGTTTTATGGTTTTAGCTCATACATTTATGTTTTTGATCCATTTTGAGTTAATTTTTGTATATGATAAGGGTCAAAAGTCATTCTGGAATTTCTATTTGATTCCTTTTTAAACTTTCTATTTCTTTAGGGATATTCTATACTTGTTGAAAATTCATTCTCTTAGTTTTCTTTAGTTCGTTGTCCATAGTTTTCTTGAAGTCTTTGAGCATGTTAAAGACGGTTGATTTAAAATCTTTGTCTAGTAAGTACAGTGTCTGGATTTCCTTATGGACAGTTTTTGTTAATTTCTTTACTGTAAATAAGCTATACTTTCTTGTTTCTTTGATGCCTCGTAATTTTTTGTTGAAAATTGTACATGTTGAATATTACAATGTGGTAACTCTGGAAATTAGATTCTCCTCCCTCTCTAGGTTTTGTTATTGCTGCTTGTTGTGGGTTGTAGGTGTTTATTCAGTGAATTTTCTAAACTATTTTCGTAAAGACTGTATTGTCATGTGTGGACACTGAAAGCTCTGTTTTGTTAGCTCAGTAGTCAGCTAGTAGTTTGAATGAGATTTCATAAAACACCTGGAGGAAAAAAAAAAGTGAGAAACAAAAGACGAGAGGATAGGAAATAAGAGCAGAATAAAAAATACTTTCAGAGTCTGCAGATTGATTTTCAGTTGTGGCACTACTTCAACACTTAGTCAGGATATTTACAACTCTGCCTCAGGTTTCACTTTCTGCTTACATGGAGACTAAAGATCAGCCAGAAGTGAAAGCTTAGAGTCGTCTCAAGTTTTTCTGCATCTCTCAGTTACAGTTCAATAGTTTATTTCGGGGGATTCCACTGAGATCTGCCCGTTTGAACTCTCTCCACCAGAGCCAACAAGAATATGCAGCCTGAGTGTGCATCTCATTTGGATGCCTGAGTCCCCAGTCACCTTCCCTTGGCTCATTTGTTGAATCTCATTTGTGTATAAATCATGCTCTTTGGTTCTTCCATGCTGAATATGGTTCTAGGCTGTCTGTTTTTAATTAGTGCATGGTTGCCTTATTTCCTTTTGGTGACGGCAACCTTTGAAAACTGGATTAAAAAAATGGTCTAGCCCCTTAGTGCACTCTGTCAGGTAACAGATGACAGGGATCCATTAACTCTTGGAAGGTAGATGAGAGGGAACCATATTGTCTTTTATTTGACTATCTGTCTTGGAAATTCTTATATATCTTGGCATTTTAACCATCTTTGTGCCAATCAAACACAAAATTTTTGAGCTTCCACCTAATATGATGCCATTATACACATGCTAGTTACCTCAAAACTATAAGTAGTGCTAGGATCTATCCAATCCAGTTGGGTCATACACACAAGACACTTACACAGTGTTGGCAATTGAAAGCCATTATTATTATTTTTAGAAGGCAAACAGTAAACAACAAGAACAAATTGTAGAAAGCAAACAATAAACAACAGGAAAGATTTGCGATAAATTGGTCCTCTCTACCACTATGAGTACCCCACTCAGCATCTGTAGGGGAGGAACCTATTTATGTCTAAACAGGGACACACTCACCCTCCCTAAATTATCTATGTCCATTTCTGTGTTACTGGACAGGCATGCCGTGGATCAGGTGTCAGCAGGTGAATCTCTCTCTCAGCAGGTGTGCCATCAAGTCACGTTGGGCGTGGTGTGGCTGTGTTCATTCTACTCTCTCTCTCTTTCTCTCTCTGTGTCTCTCTCCGTGGCTTTTCTTGGCCAAGTCTGGCCCCTGTGCTTGAGGGTCCAGCTTTCAACCAGCAGTTTTGGGACAACCCTGGGCCAATGCCAGGGTTAGGCCAGCATTATGACAGCTCTTGAGGCAAAACCATTTTACAGGCAACTCCTGTACTATGTATGCCCAAATCTCTGCTCCACTGATGACCTCCTGCCCAGAGGTGCCCAGCTGTGCTCCATGGGCTGACTCTGTCCACCACCGCTGCCTGCTGGTCTTGTGGTTCCACCACTCCACTGCCACCGCTGTTTCTCTGGGGCTTGGCTCTGCTGTGCTTGCCACCATTTCTCTCAGTCTTCAGTGTAACTAGCTCAGTATTACAGCCCTTGACATATATTACAGCTCTTCTAGGAGGTTCTCAGTGCAGGGCCCCATGTCCAAAGTTCATGTTTCCTGCCTGGCTCTCATGGATCAGGATGCCCCATTTGAGCCTCTACATTCTAGAGTTTTAATCAGTCACTAGGAGGGCCCCCCAGCCAATCCTGGTAAAGGTCGGACCAGGTGGGACTTCCCTAGCTAATCCAGGTAAAGGTCAGACTGGATGGGACTACCCCAGCCAATCCTGGTAAAGGTCAGACTGGGCAGCCCCCACCCCGCCAATCTGTGTACAGATGGATAGCAAACCTACCAATCCCTTGCAAGCTGCTTGTGTGAATAGCAAATCAACCAATCCTTTAGCAGATTGTGGCCCAATCGTCATTTTGGGAGAATTACAAACCCAGGGCCAGAAAAGCCACATAAAAGAAAATCCATTGCACCACAACCATGTAACCTAAAATGTAATAACCTTTCCCCAAAAGGAGACACAATGTCTGTTCATCCATCTTTAGGTGATATTTACTCCTCTTTTAGCTGAGTCACAGTCCCTGTTTGATATCCTGTAACTTAAATAGTGAAATACAAAGTTAACTACTATTACTACTACTATGACAGTTGTAGGGAAATGAGGGAAGCAAAGACAAAATATATAAAATATACCTACAAATACATTCAAATAAAAACGAGAAAGACATACTCATAGCTATTAAAATCCTCATTTCAGTAACTGGTCCTGTGGTCCTAGCTGTATTCTTCCACTATCTGTTCCATATTCCCTCTACCTTTAGCAAGCACCTCAGCTGGTTTGATTCTTTGCCTGGCTTGGGTGACCCAAATTTTTATTCCTCAAGGGTCAGGGCTATTAGTAACCTACCAATAGCAGCTGTGCCTATGTAAAGTTATTGAAGATTTCCATTGACCTTAATCACAGAGCATGGAATACTAAAAGTACCCCAGGGAATCTCCTGTGTTCCAGACACACTCATCTTCAAATCTAGTAGCCCACTTCTTTGCCTTCACTGGCGAGAAGAGTCCAAAGGGACTAAGGGTCATTCTCAATATCCAGTTTAATGGAACCCTTGTTATGGACCCTGGTGAAAATATTCCTCCCTTGGGAGCAAAGACCTCTAAGTCAGCAGAGCCCAAAAAGTCATGACATGAGAAGCAAGAATTTGGCTAGATCACTAGGGATAACAGTGAATGAAACCACTTCAGTTGATATCCCTTGATTCTCAGAAGCAACCTCGAGAAATTTCACCGTCATGGCAGGCCCCTGAATTTTCTTAATTTGGGGATTTATTTCCCTCCCTCTGGCCTCCATATGTCTTATCCAGGTGAATATAGAATTTGCTATTGCCTGCCCACCAGGTACAAATCAGCATGATATCATCAGTATAACAGACCAGCATGATGCCCTGTGGAGTGGAACAGCAATCAAAGTCCTCGGGACCTAGATTATGAAATAAGGCTAGAGAGTTTATATAGTCCCAAACTGAGACTGTGAAGGCATATTGCTAACCTTGCCAGCTGAAAGAACAGTGCTGTTGATATCCTTTAACTAACAAATATAGAGAAAAAAGCATTAGCCAGCGCAATAGCTGCCCACAGGTGCCAGGAGTTGTGCTGATTTACTCCACCAGTGAAATTATATCTGGAAGAGCAGCTGCAACTAGAGACACCACCTAATTACATTTGCGATAATCCACTGTAATTCTCCAACATCCATTTGTCTTCTACACAGATCAAATAAGTGAAATAAATGGGGATATGGTGAGAGTCATCACTGCTCAGGGATGGATTATCCAATAGGCAATGTAAGCACCGTGCTTACCTTGCTTAGCAGATCATCTGTAATGAACAATTTTACATTTTTTCACCACATCAAAGACTCTGCTTCTAGGTATGGCTGGCATCTGTCTCTCTCCCAGGCCCAAAGCACCTTCAAACAGAATCAAAGCCTCTTTACAAATTTACAATCCCTGACAGGGGAGGATGGTCCAGGAAGCAAGGTAAGCATAGGCTCACTTGTGCTTACTTACTAATCCGTAGTGAACAATTTCACATGGTTTTCACCGCATTTTTGATCTGGTAAGCAGGGTAAGCACCATGCTTGCCTTGCCTATGGGATAACCTGCCCCTGTCACTGCTACATCTTTCAAGTCCTTGATGGTGGTAGTAATCTCTACAATCCCTTCAGCGATGTGGTACTGCTTTTGGTTTACTGTTTTCAAAGGATGTGAAAGTTCTAGTGGCTTTTACTTAGCCTTTCCTACCAGAATAGCCTTAAGCTCATGGGTCAGGGAACTACTGTAAGGATTCTGCTGGTTGCTGAGTATGTCTATTCCAATTCTGCATTCTGGAACTGGGAAAACGGTCACAGTGTGAGTTTGAGGACCCAGTGGTTTCACTGTGAGATGAATCCTAGCCAAACCTACGCAAATTTAACCCAAATACCCAATAACAGATGAATGGATAACCAAATCGTGGTATAGCCATACAACAGAATACGACTCAGCAATAAAAAGAAATGAACCATAGATTCACTCAAAACATGGGTAAATCTTAAAATTAGCTGAGTAAAAGACGCCAAGCAAAAGGAGTATATACTGTATGACTTCATTTGTAGAAAATTCTAGAAAATGCAAACCTATGTTGTTGTTGTTAGGTGCCGTCAAGTCGATTCTGCCTCATAGCAACTCTGCCTGTACAACAGAACAAAACACTGCCCAGTCCTGCACTGTCCTCACAGTTGTTGCTATCTTTGAGCCCATGTTGCAGCCACTGTGTCACTCCATCTGGTTGAGGGTATTCTTCTTTTTCGCTGACCCTCTACTTTACCAAGCATGATGTCCTTCTCTAGGGACTGGTCTCTCCTGGTGACATGTCCAAGGTATTTGAGACTAAGTCTTGCCATCTTGGCTTCTAAGGAGCATTCTGGCTGTACTTCTTCCAAGACAGATTTGTTCATTCTTCTGGCAGTCCATGGTATATTCAGTATTCTTTGCCAACACCATAATTCAAAGACATCAGTTCTTCTTTGGTTTTTGTTATGGATTGAATTGCGTCCCTCCAAAAAATGTGTGTCAGCTTGGCTAGTCCATGATTCCCAGTACTGTGTGATTGTCCACCATTTTGTCATCTGATGTGATTTTCCTGTGTGTTGTAAACCCTACATCTATGATGTTAGTGAGGCAGGATTAGAGGCAGTTATGTTAACGAGGCAGGACTCAATCTACAAGATTAGGTTTTGTCTTAAGTCAATCTTTTTTATTAATTTTTTTTATTGTACTTTAGATGAAGGTTTACAGAGCAAATAGTTTCTCATTAAACAGTCAGTACACATATTGTTTTATGACATTGGTTAATAACCCCATGACATGTCAACACTCTCCCTTCTCAACCTTGGAGGAACATTTTTTTTTTTTTGGTTAAAATAAACATAGCCAAAGATACTCCATTTCAAAAATTTCTACATGTACAATTCAGTGACATCAATTACATTCTTCCAGTTGTGCTGCTATTCTCACTA
>NW_004443955.1:11016089-11035365 GCF_000243295.1 Trichechus manatus latirostris
CCCAGGCGCTACTCACCAAGGTAGAATGTAGAACATTGTCTTTATAAACTGTGTTATGCCAATTGAGCTAGATGTTCCCTGAGACCATGGTCCCCATAGCCCTCTTCCCAGCAATTCAGTCCCTCAGGAATTTTAGAAGTGTTTATGGAGCTTCCATGACCTTTCCTTGTACAAGTTGTGCTGGCTTCCCCAGTATTGTGTACTGTCTTACCCTTCATCAAAGTTACCACTTGCCTATTTTTCCCAGTCTGTAGGTTCTCTTTTTACTCTTTTGGTAAAGTCTTTTGATGAGCATAAGTGTTTAGTTTTTAGAAGATGCCAGTTATCTAGCTTATCTTCTGGAGCTTGTGTGTTGTTGGTTATGGTTTGTATCCTGTTAATGCCGTGTATTAGGGCTTCTAGCATTGATCCTATTTTTTCTTCTATGAACTTTATAGTTTTTGGCCTTATATTTAGGTCTTTGATACATTTTGAATTAGTTTTTGTATATGGTGTGAGGTATGGGTCCTGTTTCATTTTTTGTTTGCAGATGGACATCCAGTTTTGCCAGCACCATTTGTTAAAAAGACTGTCTTTTCCCCATTTGATGGTCTTTGGGCCCTTGTCGAAGATCAGGTGACCATAGGTGGATAGATTTACATCTGGGTTCTCAATTCTGTTCCACTGGTCAATGTATCTGTCAGTGTACCAGTACCAGGCGGTTTTGACTACTGTAGCTGTATAGGAGGTTCTGAGGTCAGGTAGTTCGAGTCCTTGTACTTTATTCTTCTTCTTCAATAGTGCTTTACTTATCCAGGGCTTCTTACCTTTCCATATAAAGTTAATGATTAGTTTTTCCATCTCTTTAAAGAATGATGTTGGTATTTGGATCTGATTGCATTGTATTTGTAAATTGGTTTGGGTAGAATTGTCATTTTCACAATGTTGAGTCTACCTATCCATGAGTATGGTATGTTTTTCCATTTATGTAGATCCTTTTTGGTTTCTTGCAGTAGTGTTTTGGAGTTTTCTTTGTATAGGTCTTTTACATCCCTGGTTAGATTTATTCCTGAGTATTTTATTTTTTTAGGGGCTATTATAAATGGTATTGTTTTCCTCATTTCCTTTTCATCGTTCTCTTTATTGGTGTATAGGAATCCAACTGATTTTTGTATGTTTATCACAAGATAAACATACAAAAATCCTGCTACACTGCTGAATTTTTCTATTAGTTTCAGTAGTTTTCTCATGGAGTCTTAGGGTTTTCTATGTATAGTATCATATCATCTGCAAAGAGGGACAGTTTAACTTCTTCATTACCAATTTGGATGCCCTTTATTTCTTTTTCTTGTGTTATTGCTCTAGCTAGTTTAAGTCAATCTTTTTTGAGATATAAAAGAGAGAAGCAACCGGAGAGACACAGGGACCTCATACCCCCAAGAAACAAGAGCCAGGGTCCCTGCGCAGAGAAGCTCCTTGACCAGGGAAAATTAACGATAAGGACCTTCCCCCAAGCTGACAGAGAAAGAAAGCCTTCCCCTGGAGCTAATGCCCTGAACTTGGACTTCTAGCCTATAACTGAGACAATAAACTTCTGTTTATGGAAGCCATCCAGTTGTGGTATTTCTGTTATAGCAACACTAGATAACTAAGACAGTCTTCCTTATTCATTTTCCAGCTTTCATATGCATATGAAGTAGTTGAAAATACCATGGCTCAGGTCAGGCATACCTTAGTCTTCAAGGTAAAACATATTTGTTTTTTAATGCTTTAAAGAGGTCTTTTACAGCAAATTTGCCCAGTGCAATATGTTGTTTGATTTCTTGACTGCTGGATCCATGGGCATTGATTGTGGATCCAAGTAAAATGAAATCCTTGACAACGTCAATATTTTCTGCTTATCATGATGTTGATTATTGGTCTGGTTGTGAAGATTTTTGTTTTCTTTATGATGAGGTGTAATTCATATTGAAGGCTGTAGTCTTTGATCTTCATCAGTAAGTGTTTCAAGTCCACTTTACTTCCAGCAAGCAAGGTTGTGTCATCTGTGTATTGCAGGTTGTTAATGAGTCTTCCGCCAATTAAATGGCACTTTCTTCTTCATATAGTCCAGTTTCTCGGATTATTGCTCAGCATACAGATTGAATAAGTATGGTAAAAGGATACAACCCTGACACGCACCTTTCCTGACTTGAAACCACACAATATCCCCTTGTTTTGTTCAAATGATTGCCTATGCACAGGTTCCTCATGAGCACAATTAAGTGGTCTGGAATTTCCACTGTTTGCAATGTTATCCATAATTTGTTATGATCCACACAGTCAAATGCCTTTGCATAGACAAAACTAACCTATAGTGACAGAAAACAGATCAATGGTTGCTTGAGGAATGGGGGAGGGGGTGTGGGCTTGGGAGAGACAAATTACAAAGGGGTCAGATGAAACTTTTGGGGGTTGAAGGAGGGACCATGACGTGCAACAATATGTAGGTCATGGCAGAATGGGAGGAGCAGAAACCAGATGGCAGTGGGTTCAGGAGTGACTGGGAAGAACGTGGAGCTAGTGAGTCCATATAACTCTTTTAGGGAAGCTTACCTGGGCAGGGATAAGAAAGATACAGTGGTATTATGTAGTGCTCTAGTTTATAGAATCTCCTTCTGGGAGCTCTTTATGATTCCAGTCATCTTAATCCAATTAGCTCCTTCCCACACACTGTTTCTGCTCCTAGAGTGTCATTCATCTCCAGTCATAATCTGGGGTTCAGTCATTCCTTTTTCTGCATTTCACACATTCTCAATAAGTATATTTAATATATTTTGTTCCTTCTAACAACTCCCATGGAGTTGGTGCAAATGGTTAACAAGTTAGGCTGTTAACCAAAAATTTGGAGGTTCGAGTCCACCCAGAGGCACCTTGGAAGAAAAGCCTGGTGATCTACTTCAGAAAAATCAGCCACTGAAAACCCTACGGAGTACAGTTTTACTTTGACACATGGTGTTGCCATGAGTTGGAAAAGACTAGAAGGGCAACTGGTTTTTAACATCTCCCACCTTTCTAACATCTCCCAACCTGCATTTTCCAGAGCAATTGCTATGTTTCTTAACTATACTTCTCTAAGCTAAGTTCTCCCATCTCGTGATTCGTATCGTATTTATTACTTGTATCATATTATATGACATGTTAAATGAAATTTCACCAAGGTTGAGAGACACAATAGTGTGGTGGTTAAGTGCATGGGCACTGACATCAGACTGTGGATTTGCTTAAGCGTTCAGCTGCTAATCAAAAGGTTGGCAGTTTGAATCCACCAGATGCTCCTTGGAAACCCTGGGTCAGTTCTACTCTGTCCTATAGGGTTGTTATGAGTCGCAATCAACTCGATGGCAACGGGGCAATGAGTTTTTGACACCTACTGGCTCTGGGACCTTAGTCAAGTCACTTAACCTCTCTGTGCCTCAGTTTCCCCAGCTATAAAATGGAGATATAATAGTGGTATCTCTTGTTATGAAGATTACCCCAATACCGACGAGTCAATTTCAACTCATAGCGACCCTATAGGACGGAGTAGAACTCCCCCATAGGGTTTCCAAGGAGGGCCTGGTGGATTCCAACTACAGACCTTTTGGTTGGCAGCCTGAACTCTTAACCCCTACGCCACCAGGGCTACCCCTAACCCCGAAAAAAAACAAACCTGTTGCCGTCGAGTCGATTTAGGACTCATAGTTACTCTATAGGACAGAGTAGAGCTGCCCCATACAGAGTTTCCAAGGAGCGCATGGGGGATTTGAACTGGCGACCTTTTGGTTAGCAGTCTTAACCGCTACGCCACCAGGGTTTTCCCCTAACCCCAAGGAGCTAGCAATTTCGTGCTGGCTAGATAGAACTTTTCGTAGATATCTTCTGTGCGCCCTAGTCCAAGAGGCTTCTGCACTTGGGCAGCCTTGGAATGAGGAACGAAGGCCCAGGAGGTCGATTCTCAGTGGCCACCTTTCATAACCCGATTGAAAGGCGAAAGAATGGTGATAGTAGAATTCGCGAAGACAAAGGGAGAAGCCATTCGGGGAATGGAGATGTTGGCCCTTTCCCAGGTTTTGGACCATTTACTTTTCAGCCGATGAATGGCGACACCAATGGTACCCCACTGGCGCGCCTCTGAAGGCACCTGAAGTCCACTCAGGCCCTACAGCCACGCCCCAGGCCCGGACCACCGAGCGGCCCTGCCTCTCACAACACACTGAGCTGCGACCGGGTCCCGCATCCCTCACTGCTACAAGCCACGGGCCCGCCGCGGCCCCGCCCCGATCCCGCCCCCAGCAGTGCCCAGAGCCCCGCCCCGCCTCTTCCTCAGCCCCGCCCCTCCACCCCAGTCCCGCCTCGCCTACCCTTATCCCCTCCTGGCACCGCCCCCAACAGTGCCCAGAGCCCCGCCCCACCTACACTCAGCCACTGTTGGCCCCGCCCCGACAGTGCCCGGAGGCCCGCCTCCGCCTCGCCTCACCCGGATTCTTGTCGCAGCAGCCGCCGCGGTCACAGCCACCCGGCGCGGTGACCGGGCCTCCGGGAGGCGGGCGCCATGACGGCGGAGACCCTGGCGGCAGAGGCCGTGGCCTCGCGTCTGGCGCGGCAGGAGGAGGACATCCGCTGGCTGTGGGCGGAGGTGCAGCGCCTGAGGGACGAGCAGCTGGACGCGCCCCAGCGGTGCCCGGGAGAGGGGCCGTGCCTCACACGGGAGGTGGCGCAGCTCCGGGCCGAGAACCGCGACCTGCGCCACCGCCTGTACCGCCTGCGGCTGTGCCTGGCCGAGGAGCTGAACCGCCAGGCGAAGGTGGAGAGCGCTGTCTCTCCTGCGGCGCTGAAGCGCGGGCGGGCGCGCCGGGGGTGGCTGGGGCTCGGGTGGGAACCTCTGGCCGTGCGCCTTCTGGCGCCCCTGACTGAGCCGCGGACCGCGCAAGCTTGCTTCCCTTTCGCTAACGATGGAATGGCCCACAGATAGCGGTTTTCGATTCTGGGAGGGCAGATGCGGCGTGCAGGAGGCGCCTGCAGCGTGTGCCCACTGAACCCTGCCCTGCCCCACCCAATGCCTGCAGGATGCGCTCCGCAAGGAGCACCCAGCCCTGCCCCGTGCCTCGCAGGTGTGCCTGCCCTGTGCTCCTGCTGCAGCCTGGGGAGCCAGTGAGTGCCCATGACACCCTGGAACCGCTGTGTTTCCAGCGATTGCCAGATTGGCCTACTGATGTAATTTCTCAGCTCTTCCATTACGATGCCTGCCACAACTTTTGCTCAGTAGCAGAAACAGCATGCTCATTTGAAAAAATGAAACTCATTATTCAAGAAATTGGATTATCTTTGCCTGGGTAGGAAGGCCAACAGCTACATAGATAAGTCGTTCCATTCCCTCTAATGCTTGGTTCTCAGCTATTTAGGAGAGGTGGTTTTTGTTTTGTTTGCTTGTTTTGGCGGCCTATATTGAGAATTGAGAGGACATCTGTTATGTTTAACATTATTATTTAATACAGTATCTTAACATTTTAGTTCATTAAAGGACAAATCATCTTCCTATAACATAATAAACTTTCTAAGTCTGAAGTCTTTCTCAGCCTGCAGGATGTTTTTCAGTTCTTTCTCAAATGTCACTGTGGTGCCTTAGCAACAAGTTTATGAAATAGTGCGTTTAAAGTCCCTGATGGCAGGTCACATTTTCCAGTGACATTATTTGCTTAAAGTTTAGAGGAAAAACTTTAAAGGACAAAACAGGTTAAATGTACTTAGCAAGAATGTGTGAAATGTAAAGACAGGAAGGACTGAACCCCGACAGGACTAACCCGTCAAGGGTCCTTAAGTGACAATCAGGAGAGCCAGCAGTGAGCCTCTCAACTTGGGGAACTGCTGCCCGTTGGCAGTGGCTCCCTCCCTCCTCAGGTTTCAGATGTGTTCCTCTCTCTTGTCATTGGTATAAGTTGTTTATAATTTACCTTTCTCTCTCAGCTTTCTAATAGTCAAAGCCGAGAAAAGGATGCTAAAAAAGAGAGGGAAAGTGGGCCTGATAGTGAGGTGAGTCATTGCTACGGGAATAATGTAAAATACTACCAGTAATTGTAAACATGCTCATGAGGTTAGTTACCCAGGATTTTTAATAAAAATATAATTAGTAATTAAATTACTACTTGGGCCACAGTATATTTAAAACTTTGCAAAACTTAGGTTCAAAGTGTCTTGTCTTAGAGATGAGCTAGCCACGCAGCTATATTTAAAGTGCCCCTTAGTCTATTTAGGATGAGATGATAGAGCCTTTCCTTCTTTTGTGTTTAGAAACTAGCTACTTTGCTTTTTTTTTTGAAATATAAACCATTTAAGCAACCAGAAGGTATTTATTGAGCATCAACATTGTGGTAGGAACAAAGGAGGAATACCTGGCTTTAAAGGAATCCATCTGGTTAAGGAGTTAAGAAAACCACAGCAGAAAACAACTAGAGAACAAGATAGGTGGTATATAACTAAGTGCTGAACTGTGTGACCCTATGTACACGTGTGGAGTCCCTTCGTGGCACAAACAGTTAATGTGCTCAGCTGCTAACTGTAAGGTTGGCAGTCGAGTCCACCCAGAGGTGCCTCAGAAGAAAGGCCTGGTGATCTATTTCCAAAAAACCTATGGAGCACAGTTCTACTCTGACACACATGGGGGTTGCCATGAGTTGGAATCTACTCAATGGCAACCAAAAAAAAAAAAAAAAGTACACGTGCTGGAAACGTGAGAAAGGCCGACGCCAGTAGGATGTAGCAGTCAGAAGAGGTGGTTTTTGAGGTGGGCCCTGAGCATGAAGAAGGAAGTAGATGAGCGAAGAGGAGTCTTCAGGCGGTCAGTAGAGTAGCAGAGACTGAACAATGGGAATGACCTGTGGCAGCTAGGACGGCAGTGAGGGGTGAAACTGATGTAGAGCTAAGCAGTGAGAAAGAAGTGGCCTGTGTACGTTAACAGCTGTGTTCTGATGTTTCAGGTGAGAAAGCAACCAGATTTCATCAAAGAAAGATTGAAGCTGTTTGAAGTATTGAATAAAGATCATCAGCTCTTACTTGGCATTTGTGAAAAAGAGAATACAAGCAACACGATCACAGTAAGAGTGGCTGATGGGAAAACAGTCGAAGGGCAAGTTTGGAAAACAACCCCTTATCAAGTGGCTGCTGAGATTAGGTAAACCATAGTTTGGAGAAGATATTCAGTATTAAGTACCTGCACCAGAGCCTGGTGAAAATGTTTTCTTAGGGACTGCTAAAATATTTTTTTTCTTATTCAATTGAATAAATTAAATATAATTAATTACTTTTTGTCTTCTGGCTTCTAAAGAGGCCATTTAAATAAGTAATTAAATATCAAAAGACAATCTCTGTCTTTAAAAGGTCCACATTTTAAAGTTCTAGTAAAAATACATAGTAGAGAAAAAAAAATCTATGATACTTGACAAGCCACATTACACTGACTTCATTCTTCAATCAAATAATTTTAGTGAGTTTTAAATGTCTTTTGTTGGACTCGGGGTCAGGAAACAACTCCAAATCATTGCTCCATTAGTAACTAACCATGGGCATTCTGTGAACCAACTCAGGCAGTCCCAAAAGCTTTCCAACCCTCCTTTCTTACATCTTCAGTGGGACTAATAATAGTTTTCCCATTTACCTCATGAGGTTGTAAAGATTAAATGAAATACTCTATGTAAAAAAAATTCTGAAAAATAAAATGATTCTAGAAATGTAGAAAAGTACTTACTCATTACAGATTGAAGGTGTATGTGTTACAGCTATTACCAACCCTGAAATAAGTACTTTGGCCTTCTGGGAAATTAGGAACATTAGTGAAGTTATTTTGTTTTGACTATTGTTAATTCCTAGCATTAAATACAATTATAAGGAAGCTATAACTCAAAACTGCCATGTAAATAAACTTAGTATATAAAAAGCACAATGCTTTTCATTGTATGCCTAGTGATATGGGTTTCCACAGAATACCACTTTAAAAACTCTACCCTCAAGTTTAATGACAGAGGGGTTGTAGGAATATCTAAAAGTAAAATTGTCCAAAACTAAAAGAATGGGCAGTATGAGGCAAACCAGATGAGAGAAAAGCAGTGGTTGTGATACTACTATCGGGCAGCAGACTTCAGGACAGATATCATTGAATCAGATAATGAAGCTTATTTAAAAAATTGCTGAACAGTAAAATTGCCACGAACTTTTATGATGGTTTGCCACAAACTTTTATGTGTTGAATAATGTAGCATCAGATCAGAAATACAAGGAGAAAATTACAGAAACCAAAGAGTAGTGGACTTTAACATACCTTTCTCAGTTTTTGACAGATCAAATAGGCAAAAATTAAATAAGGTTATACATGTCTGAATAATAACAGGTGGACTTAGCAGCAGTTACTGATCTCTGTACACTTGTGGTCATGGTTTAGGCTCCCCAGAATTTTGGTAAAATGTAGAAAGGATATAGTTCACATTCCGTGACTGAAATGAAATCAATTACAAACTCAGTAACCAGATTAAATGACAACAAAACAAACAAGCCTTGGATATTCAAACAAACAAAAAAACACTTTTCTAGACAACTCAGATAAAAGGAAAGAAAAGCAAGTACAAAATTCTTAGGAAGTACTTATAATGAGGAGAGTATATATCAAAACCTATGGAACACATCCAATCTGATGGTAATCAGAAGCAAATTTGTAGTGTTGAAAGCTTTCATTATTGACTAAGAAAGAATAAAAATAGACTAAGAATCCAACGTGGGCAGCTAGAAAAAGAAGATTTAAACAAAAGGAAAGCCCTAAAAATGATTTAAAAAATGGATTAGAGAACAGTATTAACGGAAAAACTATAAGAATACATAAGGGTCCAGTGAAATGACTATACACAACATAGTTAAAAAATAATAGCTTTATTATATTATACTGCCCATTCCCTTGGTTAACTGAGAGTTGATTGCATAGGTATTGTTCCTGCTCTTGGGAGGATTGGCCTTTCTAAGCATAACATATAATGTAGAAATCATTAAGGAAAAGATGGACAGGTTTAAACTACACAGAAATACTAAAATAAGTGAGTATGTGTAAACAACAGGTTTAAAAGAGAAGTGATGGATGTGGAAAAAATGCAATATATATATGTTTTTTTGTTGTATGGTATAGAGTCGATTCCGACTCATAGTGACCCTATTTGACAGAATAGAACTGCCCCATGGGGTTTCCTGAGTTGGAATCTTTACAGGAACAGATTTCCAGATCTTTTCTTCTACAGAGTGGCTAACCAAACCAAACTCGTTGCTATTGAGTTGATTCCGACTCATAGTGACCCTCTAGGACAGAGTAGAACTGCCCCTTAGGATTTCCAAGGAGCACCTGGTGGATTTGAACTGCTGACCTTTTAGTTAGTAGCCGAACTCTTAACCACTAAGCCACCAGGGTTTCCACAGAGTGGCTGGTGGGTTTGAACTGCTGACCTTTCGGTTAGCAGCCGAGTGTTCTTTCTGTCTGTCTGTCCAAAATGAATGGGTGCTATCTAAGTGTTTTTTCAAATTAATAGAAAAAAGATGAAAAATTCCACTAAGGAAAAGATAATTTTAGAAATATAAATTAAAATAATTGTTTTAGCTATTAATTTGTCAAAAATTTAGGAGTAATACTTAATATTGATGCAGCTATGGGGAAATGGCACTGCTAGTGGGAAGATGAATAGGTGCAGTCTTTTTGAGACTTGTAAAACCTTAAAAATGTGTAAACCCTAACCTTTGGAACCCAGTAATTCTACACGTAGCTATTTATCCTAAAGAAGACCTCAGTAGAAAAAATGCATAAGGAACAGTTGATGAAAGAAGTATGAATGATAGTGTGTCCGTAAGGCCAGTAGTTCCCAAAGTGTGGTCCCTGGACCAGCAGCATCAGTATCACCTGGGAACTTGTTAGAACAGCAGATTCTTGAGCCCCATCCTACTCCAGAACATCTCAGCAATCTATGTTTTTATGAACCCTCCTGGGGCTTCCAGTACAAGCTAAAGTTTAAGAACCACTGAGCTAGGCTAAACTGCTGCAGTAAATCAGCTAGTTGCCGTCTAGTGGACTGTGACTCCTGGCAACCCCATGTGTACCAGAGTAGAACTGTGCTCTGTAGGCTTTAATGGCTGATTTTTCAGAAGTAGATCATCAGGCCTTTCTTCCGAGGTGCTTCTGGGTGTACTTGAACCTCCAACCTTTCAGTTAGCAGAAGAGCATATTAACTGCTTGCATCACCCAGGGACTTTTGCTCAAATCCAGTGCCTTAAATAAGGTAGACATCAAATTCAGATTCTCTCACAGAACAGTGTAGAGGTGACAGGCTGGTGGACATCTCTGGTCCATGCAGTCGTTTATGGACCCAGGTGCCTCCTGTCTGTTGATCTGTCATCCCCTAGATAGGGCTTGTTCATGTTTACTGTAGAAGCTGAGTTTTGTCCATGGACCTACCTGCAGGTAGGGGGAAGCACAGTGGCATGCTTCAGTTTCACTTACACACCATGAACTCACATCTGGTCGATGGGCCACACCTAGCTGTAAGAGAGAATGAAAATGTAGCTTTAGCCATGTGCTGGCCAGCCATGTGCCCAGTTAAAGCATCCTTACCTTGGTAAAGAGGAAGAATGGTTTAAGGGACAATGGGCAGTCTGCCACAGTCCACCCTCTGGCCATCCAGATATCTGCGAGCACCCTTTTTACACATGCACTGCCTCCCCAAGTGAGACAATTCCAGGTCCCATCAGCTCAAAGCCTCGGGTTTCTGAGTGATAGGAAAAATACCCCATCAGTTGGCTCCTTGCATTCCAGCAACAAATGAGTAGACAAGTCTGCCCACCCCATGTCATATGATGGTGGAATAAACACAAGACAATCACAATTAAAACATTTATTTGGAAAAGAGAACAAGAAATTTAGTAGATAGTGGTATACAGAAGTCATCAAATCCTGCTCGGCAGTGATTGTGAGGCACAGCCTGGCAGTGGTTAGTACTTGGATCAGCCCTTCTGGCCACCGTTAGTTCTCTGGAGCAGCTGTCTTGTCCACAGTCCCTTGGGGGCCCTGATTTTGCTCTTTGTGGGGTTCATAGCTGTCCATCACCCTTGTTTGCCATATCTGAAGTGTGGGTGAGTTTGTCGTCCTTGGGGGCTGTAGGGTTTGCACAGTCCAGTTCTTGCCAGTGCACACTTGGAGGCTGAAGGCTCCATTAAGGATCAAACAATCCCAGGTATTTGTAAGCTGGGCCTGTAGTTTGTTTGGCAGTTCAATTCCCCCAACATTTAACCATAGTAGGCTTCCAGGATGTTGCTTTCTAATCAGTTCCATGTGAAAATAATCTCACTTAAAGAACTCTTCTAGATGGGGATGTCTTACCCTTTTATTTTTTGGCTTTTATACTTGGCTCATTCCTGAGGTCTTATGAAACAGTTTTGTTGAGAGCAGCACTTTTACTCTAATCCCTGTAGTTGGACAAGCCACTGTTGTCTGTTTGTGTTCGTGGCCCTTGAGAAAGGCTATCAGCATCCATCCTCCTGCTATTTGGGACGTAGATTGCTTTTTCCCACCTTGCATGGCCCTACATTTCTGGACTCTTAGTCAGTTGGCATCACAGGCCCCAGGCAGAGGGAGTCTCCCTTGGCAAAGCACTACCGCTTCCATCTCTGCTTGCAAACTGGGCAGTTCTCACTGAGCTCACCTTATTCCTGTCGGAACTTGCTAAAAACAACAAGAATTAGTGTGTACCAGCATTCTGCCTTTTTTTATAACTGCTCCCTCAGGTGCTGCAGCCACCATAAGCATAAGCTCATGGTTTGCCTCAAGTTTGTAATGCCATGACGGGGTTATTGGCTTTCCACACTTTAGTATTGGTTGCTGTGTAACCCACTGCTCATCTGCCAAGTCAATGCCACATGCTTTTGTTACTGACTTCCAGGTCCTTATTTCTGCATTAGTTGAGGTATAGGCTAAGTTTCTGCGACAAAGAGACCACAGAAAACTCAGTGGCTTAAATCTGATGGAAGTCTCTTTTGCAATGAACAGTCTGGAAGTGAGTAGTCCAGACTGGCAGGGCAGCACTTCTCCATACAGTCATCTGGGGCCTAAATTTCTTCCATTTGCTTCATCAATAACAACAATACTTGGCATTTATTAAGTTCTTATCCTGAGTATGGCATAGCATGAAGTGCTTTGCACGAAGTATCTTATTTAATCCTTAAAATGAATATATAAAGAAGGTACTGTTATCCCTATTTTACAAATAAGAAAGCTAAGGTTTAAAGAGGCTGAGTAAATTGTTCCATGTTTAAACCCAGGTTGTCCTGACACTAGAGTAGGTGCTTTCAACCATAGTGATATACTACTGTGTAAGTTAATCACAGAAATGCAAATTAAAACAATATATTATACAATGATACAATTTAATAGTACCTAATATTATGAGGTCCCTGGGTGGCACAAATGGTTTGTGCTCGACCACTAACCTAAAGGTTGACTATTTGAATCCACCTGGTGGCACCATGGAAGAAAGGCCTGGCGATCTGCTCCCTTAAAGATTACAGCCAAGAAAACCCTATGAAACAGTTCTCTGTAACACATGGGGTTACCATGAGTTAGAACTGACTTAACAGCAGTGGGTTTTGTTTGGTGTTTGGATATCATGAGAACCTAGAGAAAAGGTAATCTTGAACACTGCTAGCAGGAAAATTTGGCGATATATTCTGAAACAAATCATTAAAAGTACATTGCTCTGACCCAGAAGTTTTTTTTTTTAAATTAAAAAAATTTTTTTATTATACTTTAGATGAAGATTTACAGAACAAACTAGTTTCTCATTAAACAGTTAGTACACATATTGTTTTATGACATTGGTTAACAACCCCAAACATGTCAACACCCTCCCTTCTCGACCTTGGGTTCCGTATTACCAGCTTTCCTGTCCCCTCCTGCCTTCTTGTCCTTGTCCCTGGGCTGTTGTGCCCCTTTAGTCTTGTTTTGTTTTATGGGCCTGTCTAATCTTTGGCTGAAGGGTGAACCTCGGGAGTGACTTCATTACTGTGCTATGTCTGGGGGCCATACTCTTGGAGTTTCTCCAGTCTCTGTCAGGCCAGTAAGTCTGGTATTTTTTTGTTAGTTACAGTTTTGTTCTACTTTTTTCTACAGCTCTGTCCAGGACCCTCTAATGTGATTCCTGTCAGAGCAGTTAGTAGTGGTAGCTGGCAACAGTCTAGTTGTACTGGACTCAGTCTGGTAGAGGCCGTGGTAGTTATGGTCCATTAGTCCTTTGGACTAATCTTTTCCTTGTATCCTGTTCTCTTCATTCTCCCTTGCTCCTGAAGGGGAGAGACCAGTGGAGTATCTTAGATGGCTGCTCACAGGCTTTTAAGACCCCAGATGCTACTCACCAAGGTAGAATGTAGAACATTGTCTTTATAAACTATGTTATGCCTATTGAGCTAGATGTTCCCTGAGACCATGGTCCCCCCAGCCCTCAGCCCAGCAATTCGGTCCCTCAGGGAGTTTGGCTGTATCTATGGAGCTTCTATGACCTTGCCTTGTACAAGCTGTGCTAGCTTCTCTAGTACTGTGTACTGGCTTACCCTTCACCAAAGTTACCACTTATCTATTGTCTGTTTAGTGTTTCCCCTACCTCCCACCCCTCCCCTCCCTCATAGCCATCAAAGATTGTTTCTTTTTGTGTGTAAACCTTTTCATGAGTTTTTACAGTAGTGGTCTCATACAATATTTGTCCTTTTGTGATTGACGTATTTCACTCAGCATAATGTCCTTCAGATTCATCCATGTTATGAGATGCTTCACAGATTCATCCTTGTTCTTCATCGTTGTGTAATACTCCATTGTGTGTATGTACCATAGTTTGTTTATCCATTCATCTGTTGATAGGCATCTAGGTTGTTTCCATCTTTTTGCTATTGTGAACAATGCTGCAGTGAACATGGGTGTGCATATGTCTATTTGTGTGATGGCTCTTATTTCTCTAGGATATATTCCTAGGAGTGGGATTGCTGGATCATATACTATTTCTATTTCTAGCTTTCTAAGGAAGTGCCATATTGTTTTGACCCAGAAGTTTTGCTTTTAGAATTTTTCCTGAGAAAATAATTGGGTACTAAGGTATATGTTCAGTGATGTTCGTTGTAGCATTATTTGTAATTGTCCCCCCCAAAAAACCCCAGAAAATAAATAACTAAAATTAAGCAAATTTTGGTTCCTCTACAACTATTACATAGTTTTAGAAGTCTGTCTACTGTTAGGGAAAATGTTACGATATATTGCTAAGTCTAAAGAGTAGGTTACAAAATAATATATACAAAATAATCCTATAAAATTTTATATGTCGATGTATATATTTATCAAAAAATGTAGAAAGGCATACAGCAAAATTTTAAAAATAATTTGTGGGTGGTGGGTTTGTGCGTGATTTTCTTTGTCTCTGTGCTTTTCAAGTTTCTTCTCTTAACATGTTATGTTTGTCAGTAGTTTTCAAACGACTATAAATGTTACTCAAAGACACACAAAAAGGAAAGAAAAAGATCAGCGCCTCGATAGAAAATACGCAGAAGACCTGGACCATTTATAGAAGTAAAAATGGACAGTAAGCATTTACTAAAATTAATAATCAGAGAAATCAAATTACAACAATTCTCAACATCATATTCACAAACATTTAAAAATCTTTAGGAGTACATGAAAGTGGTACACTCAGACAATATTTATCAGAAGTCTTTCAAACATGGCACATGCCCTTTGGCCTGACAATTCCACTTCCGAGGACTGTTCTCAGAAAGCACAGAGGGCACGCAGATGTCTGTGCTGTGTGCTCTGTGAGAGCAGAACACAAAGATGATCTAGGTTAGCAGCACAGGAAGGTGTGCTAATAAATATGATATCTCTAGACTGTGCTAGAAGACTGTCGGAAGGCATGGTAGTGAAAAAGCAGACTATAAAATTATGTTGGCGACTCTGCTTTGAAAAAAACGTGTGTGTGGCAGTTGGGGGGAGAGGGGTATAGAAAAAAGACCAGAAAGACATGTCCCTAAATGCCTTTATATGTGATTTTTATTTTATTCTTTGTGTAACTCCCAAGTGTCTTTTCCCTTATTAGTCAAGAACTGGCTGAAAACACAGTGATTGCCAAAGTAAATGGTGAATTATGGGACTTGGACCGTCCACTGGAAGGAGATTCTACTCTAGAGCTGCTGATGTTTGATAATGAGGAAGCCCAGGCTGTAAGTATTTGAAAACCAAACTGAGTATTTATGTTTTAAGCTATGTTGTATAAGAAACCACATATTGAAGTCAAGAATGATGAGTTTTGTGGCCCTCTAAGATTTAAATTTGTATATTGGTGTTTAATACATATTTAATAAATAGTTGTTAAATGAGAATGTACAAACATATTAGTTGTTGAAATAGCTCATACTTATGATTTCTTAAAATGATTGTTTTCTTAAGTTAGGATGTTTTGATTATTAAATCTATATATATTTGAATATAAAATTTTTAATGAACTCTTAAAAATAGATTTCCTTTATAATTTAATATGTGTGGGAGAACTGGAGAAAAACGATCAAGTCTCATATATCCTTTAAATACTTATTAATGTAATATTCTATAAAATAAATGTCACATTTTTATGTAGATCTGTTATATACTTTGTCATCTTAATTTTGCAGTCTCCCTTCAAGTGGCTCATTGTCTCCATAAAACCTAACCTATGATTAGTTTAGGTTACATTAATTGTGAAGCTTATGCTAAGTTTCTTGAGATACTGATCTGAACTACCGTATTATAATTACTTTTCTGTTTAAAATATACAAACTATAGCCATTAAACAGCTAAACAAAACAATATTAATAAAAGTACATTTAAAAGTGATTTTAAAAAAGTGATTGAGAAAGAGTAATTTTAAAAAGAAATAAACAGCTTATGTGTGATTTAGTGTTTTACTTCCGGGTACTAAACGACCATCACCTGACTTCATCCCAAATGTTATTATCCCTGGACTTTAAAAATAGCATTTATTTACTCACTTGGTCATCTGACAGATCTGCCGCACTGGATGCAGGTGCCAGACTTTGTGCTGCAGTGGACGAAACAGACAATATCCTAATGGGAGGAGAGAGTGAACAAGAAAACAAACACTGAGATCATTTCAGATAGTGTGAGTCTCTGAAGAAAATGAAAGAGGGGATGGAACTGAACGTGGCAGTTCACTTTAACGCTCTGTCGGCCCCAGCCCGGCCTCACCTGAGTGTCGGCATTTCGCACACTGGCCAGCTCTTGGTACATCCGCAGGAGTCATTCCTGGGACTCTGCTTGAACAGTCTGCTGCTGCTGAACTCTGTCAGTCTGTCAGCAGTTTGGATGGTGGAGGACAGGAAACCTCCAAATTTAATGTTCCGTGGAGGCATCAGCATCTTTGGAGTTCCTTCCCTCCTTGCATTCAGGGAACTCATGGAAAAGAAGACATTTATTAGAGTGGGGAATCTTTTTAGCGTGCCCAATCCACATGTCCTCTGCCACCATGATACTAACTTAGTACCTGGCACTGCATTATAGGGCTTCCATAAATATTTGTGGTTGTTGATGAAAATGATCAAAGTAACGCTTACTGAGTGCTTGTCATGAGCCAGGCACTGTTGCAACCTTGCAGGTGTATTGTATCACTGGGTCGTCATAGCCCTGTCTGTCACACAGGTACTGTTTTAATCCCATTTTAGAGGTGAGGTAGCCAAAGCTCAGAAAGGTTAAATAACGTTTCCAAGATCTCGAAGCTTCTTTTAGAAACAAAGAATTTTTGTTTTATATTTCATTTGCCTGTAACTATGAACATATAACATGATTTTGAAAATAAATCACTTTATGAATATTTAGTGCATGTCCATGAAAAAGAACCCCTGTAGAAAAGCTAATCTAGAAACTCAGATTTACAGAATGATAAACTAATGATTTTGTAAAAGGATTTTTTTTTTGCTTTACTAAAAAATTCAAGTCTCCTTTATATAGCAAGCTCTTTCCACTTTTATTTTTTAAAATGATCCTATTTATAAGAATATTTAGTGTATAATGCAACATACAAAAGAAATATTCCCTGCCCTCTAGATAAGTACATGTGAAAAAAAAACAGTGGAGGAGAAATGGTCATGTAAAATTGATAAATACACGCACCAGAAATAAGAGGCATTTAATAAAAGTATATAACTTTCAAGTTTAAAATATATCCGATTGGCGTTTCCCTTTATAAACTTAACCAAACCAAACCAAACAAAAAATCAGATCCATTGCCAGAGTTGATTCCGATGCATAGCGACCCTATAGGGCAGAGTAGAACTGCCCCGTAGGGTTTCCAAGACAATAATCTCTATGGAAGCAGACTGCCACTTCTTTCTCCCTCAGAGTGGCTGGTGGGTTCAAACTGTTGACTTTTGGTTGGCAGCCAAATGCTTAACCACTGTGTCACCAGGGCCCCTTTTTATAAACTTAATGTCCAGTAAAAGGATATGTTGAGGTATATGCTGTACTTTAAATCTTTGATAAAATTCCAGGCGAAATCAGTGGTGTGCAGCTATGATACCACGCTCAAGAAAACATAAAGAACTTATTTGGAGTTATAAATAAAAGTAAGATTGTATACACAGACAGAAGCTAATTCTGTGGCGTGTTTGTAGTCATGTTCAGTGGCCTCTCCCCGTGTTTGTATGACATGAGTTGGATATCACCTTTAGATTCAACAACTGCTCTCCCCCTCCACCTGTATATTCTCTCGGCAGTATTGATGGTTGACCACTCACTCTCTTCTCTTAATTGTTCTCCACAGTGCCAGTGCGTTCCTGGTTTTATTCCCATCTTCAGTTATTCCTTCTTAGTCTTCTTTGCTGGCTCACTCTTCTACGTCCACCTCCAGATGTTGAGAATTCCTCAGTGCTGAGTCCTAACCCCCTTCCCTCTTTAAACTCCCATTCTAAGCAGTCGTGTCCATCTGTGAACTGTCCACTCTCAACTATCTGTATCTAGACATGCCTCAGTCTTGTCTATACTACTGCCTATGTGATATCTCCACTTACATATTATACAAGAATCTTCAGTTCAGTATATCCACAGTGGAGGTCCTGTTTTTTAACCCTGGAACTTATTTCTCCCCTGTCTTTCCATCTCAATGTACGATTCCACCACATATTCAGTTGTTCAAGCCAGAATCTTGGATGTTATATGTGGTTACGCCCCATCCCTCACTCCAGTCTCCAATTCATTGGTAAGCCCAGTAGATGTTACTTTCATAATGTATTTTGAACCTGTTCACTTTTGTCCATCTCCACTACTCAAGAGTCTGTAGTAGGTCCCTAAAGGAACTGCCTGCGTGCTGTCTTGTTCCTCTGAAATCCATTCCCACACTGCTACCAAAGTGATGTTATAAAATGTATAGTGAATCTTGTCTGCTTAAAAGCCTTTAATGCTTCCCATACATTTGTTTTTTTTATTGTTGTAGTTAAATGAAGTTTACATTTCAAGTTAGACTCCCATACAAAATTTTATACATACGTTGTTATGCGACCCTAATTGCTAACCCCATTCTGCGACAGCACACTCCTCCCTTCCGCCCCTGATTCCCCATGTCCATTAAACCAGCTCCTAACCCTCTCTGCTTTCCCATCTCACCTCTGGACAGAAGAAGCTGCCCCTTTCGTCCCTTGTATCTACTTGACTAGGAGGCACACTCTTCACGAGTATCACTTTATGTCCCACGGTCCAGTCCAATCCCTGTCTGAAGAGCTGGCCTCAGAAATTGTTTTAGTTCTGGGATGATAGAAAGTCCAGGGGCCATGCTTTCCAGGGTACCTCCAGTCTCAGTCATACCATTAAGTCTGGTCTTCTTACTAGAATTTGAATTCTGTACCCCACCTTTCTCCTGCTCCATCAGGATCTCTCTGTTGTGTTCCCTGTCAGGGCGGTCATTGGTGGTAGCCGGGCACCATCTAGTTCATCTGGTCTCAGGTTGATGAAGTCTCTGGTTTATGTGGCCCTTTCTGTCTCTAGGGCTAATACTTTCCTTGTGTCTTTGGTGTTCTTTGTTCTTCTTTACTCCGGTAGTTGGGACCAATTGATGCACCTTAGATGGCCGCTTGCAAGCTTTTAAGACCCAGACACCACTCACCAAAGTAGGATGCAGAACATTTTCTTAATAAGCTTTGTTATGCCAATTGACCTAAATGTTCCCTGAAACCATGGTCCCCAGAC
>NW_004443955.1:11035465-11054074 GCF_000243295.1 Trichechus manatus latirostris
CCTCAATTTTCTGTGCTGAGTTGTTTTTCTTTATGTATTTTCTTTGCAACTTATTCATTGTTGTAGATTTTGTGTTTGCTGGGTCTTTATATTTTTCTGCTTTTTTATTTTGATTTGTAGGATTGTTAGATTCCTTTGTAGTTACCTTAATATTTACCCTATTTTTCTAAGTTTATACCAGTCTTTTATTTCTTTATATCGCCTTGACTTCCCCTCCATATGAAAAATCAATGTCTGCATTTTTTAAGTCCCTCTTTTTGTTTTAATGGTGTCCTTTTTTACATATTGATATCTCTGTTTCCCTATTTTCAATATTTTAGCTTTGATATATTTTCGACTTCTCTATCTGAGTCAATATCTGGTTGCTCTGTCCTGTGTTCTAGTCTTGGGTTGTTATCTGATGTTATTGATTATCTAAGCATAGGACTCCCTTTAGTATTTCTTGTAATTGTGGTTTGGTTTTTGCAAACTCCCTGAACTTCTGTTTGTCTGGAAATGCCCTAATTTCTGAATCGTATTTGAGAGACAGTTTTGCTGGATATATAATTCTTGGCTGGCAGTTTTTTTCCTTCAAGGCTTTATGTATGTCATCCTATTGCCTTCTTGCCTATGTGGTGTCTGCTGAGTAGTTAGAGCTTATTCTAATTGACTGTCCTTTATAGATGACTTTTTTTTATTCCTAGCCGCTCTTAAAATCTCTCTTTATCTTTGGTTTTGGTAAGTTTGATTATAATATGTCTTGGTGACTTTCTTTTGGGATCTACCATATATGGGTGCGATGAGCATCTTGAATAGATATCTTCTCATCTTTTATGATATCAGGGAAGTTTTCTGTCAACAAATCTTCAACAATTTTCCTGTATTTTCTGTTATCCCCCCCGTTTTTGTACTCCAATCACTGATAGGTTATTTCTCTTGTTAGAGTGCCACATAATTCTTAGAGTTTCTTCATTCTTTTTAATTCTTTTATCTGATTTTTCCTCAAATAAGTTGGCGTGAAGTGCTTTATCTTCAATGTCACTAATTCTAAGTTCTACTGCCTCATTTCTGCTCCTATGACTTTCTATTGAGTTGTCTAATTTTGGAATTTTATTGTTAGTCTCCTGGATGTCAGATTGCTGTCTGTGGATTCTTGCAGCCTATTAAATTTGTCATTATGTTCTTGAATAAGTTTTTTAAGCTCTACTACTTTGTCTGTTCTTTGGTTGTTTCTGCATTATGAAGAATTCCTTTCTAATTTCTAGAAGAGTTCTATATACTAATCTTTTGTATTCTGCCTCTGGTAATTCCAGGAAATTCTCTTCCTCCAGAGAATTTATTGATTCTTTATTTTGGGAGCTTGCTGAAGCTATCATGGACTGCCTCTTTATGTGATTTGTTATTGACTGTTGTCTCCAAGCCATCAATAAGTTATTATAATTTTATTTTATATCTGTTTAGTGAGTCCTAGCTTCTTGTTTTGTTTTGATATGCCCCAACAGGCTGCTTGTGTGCGCTAGTTTGATCATTGGCGCTTTGAAGCTCTAACGTCCTGTCACCTGGTAGTTAGTTCTGTAACTAAGTATGTGCACACAGGAGTCCGTTTAATTTTCCTATATGGGTTCAGCTCAGGTGTCCAGGCAGTTGGTCACCAAGTGTGGGGTGCAGGCTCTCACCTACAGTCCTAGAGAGGCATGGGTGATTGGTGTAGGCACCGGCATCTGGCTGCAGTAGAGGGTCACACGCTGAGCCAGGCAGGGGGCTGACGGCTGCCCCTGAGAGTCTGAAAGGAAAGTGTGTCCCTTTTCCCTAGGGCGAGTAGGTAGGTTAGTTTTGCAGCCGGACTATGAGCACCCCACTCTGTTGGCTGTAAAGACTCGAGGGCACCACTTATTCTTGGACTCCTGTGGCAGGTGACTAGGTGTCGTAGGTGAAGCCACCAGTCCTCAGGCCCCTGGTGTGGATCTGTAAAGGTGCGTGCTTAAAGGGTAGGGCTATGTTGTGGGTCACAAATCTATCACTTCACAACTGAAACGGTTGAAGTTAGACTTCAGATATTTACCCTGTTGTACTGTGGTAGTGAGGGCTAACACTGTTGAGATGGGTCCCCACAAGTCTATACAGGGGTGTAAGGCACTCAAAGTCTGTGGGCCCCTTATGCCTGTGCCTAGCAAAGGAGCTGTGCCGACCCTAAGTTCCTGGCTTAGGGTGGCCAGTAGCTTATTTGTTCCCTCTCCAAGGCCAGGAGAATGGGTCAGGGTGCCCTTTGGGATCTACTTGCTGCCCAGCAGACTCAGACTTCGGAAGGCGGGACTGGTGCAGGGCTGGAAGGGAGGAGGTAAAAGGGAGAGAGCATTTTCCCAAATGGGCTTTTTTTTTAAATCTCTGCAAAAGGCCGCACACAGGTACTTATCTTTAGCCACTTGGGAGCTGCTTTTCACTGGTTCAGAGTGTCCAAGCATAATCGCTGCTGCCGGATCTCTCTCGATGTGGAAACTGCCTCCCAAGTGCGCGTGCAGCTGTTTGCCTGCTTCACTGCGGACCCAGAGTGGCTGAAGAGCTGCAGTCCCGCCACCACCGCTCTGGCGCTCCTCACTTCTTCTGAACCGTCTTCCTCTCCCCCCACCGCTCAGTCCAGTTCCTCAACTTTGCCTTGTTCAGGGCTCCTAGATATTTATATACAATCAAATCACTTGTTTTTCCAGGTCTTTGTTGTAAGAGGGATATAGGAAGCTGTCTGACTACTCTGTCATCTTGGCCCCACCTCTCCCATTACATTTGGAATAAAACCCAGATTCTTCCCCATGGCCTGCCTGGTCGCTGGCTCCTGCTTAGCTCTCTAGCCTTTCTCCAGCTACTCCTTGTTCCATCCTCTACTCTCCAGCCCCACAGGCCTTCCTGACTCCCTGTGTATGCTGGGCCTTCACTGACATTCTTTATTACCATGCCCTGTTCATCTCCTTGAAAAGTACTCTTCTTGTCCTATGAGCATGCAGGTATAGGTTTGTTTACTGCCTGTCTCCCCTACTAGGCTATCAGCTGCATGAGGGCAGCGACTATATGTTTCTTCACTATTGTATGCCCAGCACGTAGCATGATGTTTGGCTCAACAAATATCTAGGTGTGGAAAATGTACCAAAGAGGAGATTTGGGCTGATGCTGCAGTTGACTGCCATCCTGGTGCCATCCACAGGAGAGAGGCTCTGCCCCCAAGCCTGGCCATCGGGGTCGGCTTGCATCCTATCCCCGAATGCTGTGGGGCAGGGCTGGACATGGTCTGCTTTGCCAGTAAGTCCCTCTGCTCCGACGTATTTTATCAAACAGCTTTCTAATTGTAATCTGTTCCCTTTTTAATAAAGGGAAAGAAAGTGCTGCCAGAGGACCCACCTATCTTGTTCCATTGGCACCTATGTTTATTTGATGACTTTAGTGAGTTTGAGTCTATCCATAAACAACTGACTCCTTGGGAATTCAAAACCAAATCAGCTTTCTGAACTTGTAGGACTGACGACCTGCTTTGGACACTGTTGAATTAACTCATGATGTACATACTGCTCAGGGTCTCATGACACAGCCAGCAGGCATTCCCTGATGACACCTGTTTCTTCCCAAGCCATCTTTCCAAATTCCACAGTCACGTGCTTGTTAGCATGTGCAGACTGCTGTGTAGATGTAAATATTGTTAATGCCAGCCATGTTAGAAATAGCTACTTTGGCTCTCCGCATCCAGCTCAGAGAGGCTGCCCCTGGAGAAAAAGGAGGGGACTGGTCTCTCACTCCTCCACTCTCCCCCTACTCCGGCTGAACCTGTTTCCACATGGCTGCTTTGCTCAGTATTCTGAGTGGATGGCTGAGGATTTCACGCAGTCTAGTTCACCCGCAAGATCCTTATGTGGCACAAATGGTTTGCGCTTGACAACTAACCTAAAGGTTGACAGTTCATATCCACCTAGTGGTGCTGAGGAAGAAAGGCCTGGTGAATTGCTTCCATAAAGATTACAGCTAAGAAAATCTAATGGACCAGTTCTACTGTGTAACACCTGGAGTAGCCATGAGTTGGAATCAACTCAATGGCAATGGGTTTGGATTTTGGTTTTGTTTCACCCACAATTAATATGCACAGAAGGAAATGACTTAGTAACTGTGCTTGAGCTGTCGACTCTCATAACAGCAGTTTTACACTAGAACTGAGGAAATGGCCCTGGTAGAATTCCAGGAAGGATTCAGGTGATATTCTCTTCTAAGTGGTCATTGACAGTTTACCTTACAAATTGATATGACCCTTGGGTCTTGGCGTTTATTCCCTTAAAGTGTATCCACTTGCTTATTCATGTGATTTTACTAATAATCTTCCATGACATGATCTTGGTAGTGAGTGGCCTTTCTGTCCCATGCCTTGCAGGTGTACTGGCACTCCAGTGCCCATGTTCTTGGCGAGGCCATGGAATTGTACTATGGAGGCCTCTTGTGCTATGGTCCACCCATTGAAAATGGATTTTATTATGACATGTTCATTGGAGACAGGTAACACACTTAGTGTTCACTTCTGGATCCATGTGCTCATAGTTCATTGTTTTTTAGTGGTTACATATTAGTTTAGTGGCTTATATATATTGCATAATGTGTTTATAGGTTGGTTAACCATCTTTAAAAATTATTATTTTTAATAAGGTTATACTAAGGGTAAGTTTTCAAATTGTTTTCTTTTTTTCTTTTCCCCAGAAGGAAGCAAATGCTATTTATCTAATCTCTCACTTGCTGGAGCATGTTACTAATTAAGACCAAAACCATAAGTTTAGTCCCTAGAGAGCAGTTAGTTCAGTTCTGCTTTGTGATAATTGGAGCCGTGGTGGCTCAGTGCTTAAGAGCTCAGCTGCTAACCAAAAGGTCAATAGTTTGAATCCACCAACTGCTCCTTGGAAACCCTATGGGGCAGTTCTGCTCTGTCCTATAGGGTCGCTATGAGTTGGAATCGACTCAACAGAAACGGGTTTTTGGGTTTGTGATAGTTAAGGGCACTCTTGACCTTAACCAAACATCTCACTCAGATGAATACCAGGCTGGGATGGTTCGAAGAGGCCTTTCATTCTGTATTGAAGGCCTTTCATTCTGTGTATAGGTGTGTATTGAAATCACCAGCATCCACCCTCCATAGCCTACCTCCTCACCTGTATTCCTCACAGCTCTTAAGGATACCACCTGCTGCCACAGCTGAAACCTGAGAGTCCTTCTACCTCCTCCTGCCCAGTCTTGTCATTTAACCCAGTGTTGCCAGTGTTATTTCCTAAATGCTTCTCCCATCCTGCTCTCCTTTTCTCTACTTCTGCCTTCATTTAGACCCGTAGCATCCTCCTGCCTAGTCTGCGCAGCACATTTTGTCTCCTCCACACTGCTTAAATGGTCTTTCTGACGGAGCATCCAGTGTTCTGTAGACCCTACTCACATGGTCATCCAGCTTCACTGCCTGTTGCCGCCACCCCCGGATTTGGTCAACAGAGTCATTTGACTGCCTGCTGTATGCTCTGTTCTTGGTGCTGGTGATTCACCATGAGCAAATCAGTCTCCATCCTTATGGAGCTTACAGTCTGGCTGAGGGAAGACAGACAGTAAACAAATGAACAGCCATTTAGTATGGGTGGTGATGGGTGCTATAGAGAACAAGAAACCAGGTGTGGGAGTGTGTATTGTGATGGGCAGGGTAGTCAGGAAAGGGTAGAGTGACATCTAGGCAGAGACCAGAGTGGAGCGAGGGTGCAAGGGACAGAACATTCCAGGCCTCTGGAAATGCCTTGATGTAGGAGTATGCTTGGTGTTTGGGGGAAGGGCAAGGAAGACTATGTGCTGGAGCAGAGGGAGCATGAAGCAGGGAGCTGGCAGTGAGGCCAGACTGCCTGTGGAGTGCACTGTGGCCCTGCAGCTCACTGTATCACAGATCTTTCTCCCAGCCAAGATTTCGTAGGCTGTGAGGGCAGGGGCATAGTAAGCACTCAATACAACTCTTTTGAACAAAACAAATAAATGTGTGAGATATGAGGAAGAATAGAGGCTACACAGAAGTACAGGCCTCAAAGTAGCTTACAGTTGAGGAGTATTCTAAGAGGGTTTTTCAAATTGCAGACCTCACGCAGCAGGGAAGAATTTAGCCCTGACAGAGATCCTTTTGGAGACAAGGCAGATCATGTCATCTGTTGATGCCTCAGTCTCCTTTTTTGAGAAATAGGAATATCTGCACTGTGGATGAATGCTGGTCTCTCTGAAATCCTGGTACAATAAAACACCAAATTCCTCAATTTAGAAAGTGTGCCAATTAGCGACAAGGCTATAGGACAAAGATCCACAAAAAGCAACGTGCTTAATATTGGAAAAATCTATTTTGATTCTTACTTGCTCTTCTTTTTAGAGTAGTGTCCAGCACAGAATTGTCAGCACTGGAGAACATATGTAAAACTATCATAAAAGAAAAGCAGCCTTTTGAAAGATTAGAAGTCACCAAGGAGACCCTCCTGGAAATGTTTAAGGTAACTTGGGGAAACTCTGAGTATAAGAAAACCTTTTGCTAGGAATATTAAAAATAATTAATGTAGACTACTTTTTGATTTTTTGGGGGGGAGGGGGAGGGGCGGGCAAATAATTGGCTGCTGCTCACCAAAGAAAATTGTTTCAGTTTGGCAAACTATTGTGAGGTTGCTGCTAGTCACTTGCTGTGACATCTCTCTGCTATCTATTTCCTGAAAACTGTCAGGCAGACGAGAGTGTAGTGGATAATTTTCATATGTATCTTTCTATTAATTCTGAGTATTGTTAATATTCTGACTACTAAATTCACCAATACCTGTAGCCCATGTAACATCCTGGTGTTTTCTCTTTTTTTTTTTTAGATTTTTCTGTGAACTCTTTCCTTTAAATTTTAGCCTAGAATACCGTGTAAAGCTTCAACTTTCTGTTTATATTGTTGTGACCAATATAATTAAATGTATTTCTCATTTTATTTTTTAAATTATACATATCAGAGAAAGTAGAGTCTTTTCTTCTAAGCGTGATATTATTAGTTTTATGGATTTTAATTAAAAAATAGATTTGTCTTGGTAAAAGTTACAGCTACTCTTAAGAACTTAACCCAATCAAACCTTTGTGAAGGAAAAGTATTCGATTTGTACAGGTATGAAACAGTTAAATCACACAAATCTTTCCCTTCCTCCCATATTCCCCCCCTCCCCCCGCACCAAACACACACAACTACCTCCTGTGGGTGGTTATTTAATATAAAAGTACCTGGCACCGTGGTAATAGTGATGAAAGTGGAATGGCAAGAGGTCTCTTCTAATATTTAAAAAATTCAGTGATATGATCACTTAATATAAAGTTTGTTTTTGTTTTTTACACAAATTAACAATGTCACTGTATCCTCAGAATTTATTTACTTAGTGTAGTGAAAGTTGGAATCTTCTAGAACAGTGCTGTCCCATAGAAACATACAAGCCACAAATTTGAGCCACAGATGTAATTTTAAATTTTCTAATAGCCACATTTTAAAAGTAAAAGAACAGTGAAATTAATTTTAATACCATATTTTATTTAACCCAATATATAAAAAAATCACTTCTACATGTAATCAATATAAAAATAATGAGCTATTTTGTGTTTTTTTTTACACTGCGCCTCTGAAATCCAATGTGTTTGACACTCACAGCACATCTCAGTTCAGCCTGGCTGCCTTTCTAGCGCTCAGCAGCTGCACAGGCTCGTAGCTCCAGGCTGTGGCAGTCAGCTCTACACTGCGAGCACTTTGAGTCCCCTGCGTTTCAGCACCGAGAATGAAGTACATGTCCATTCGATGCTTGTTAAAAAAAACTAAGTTTTTTTTCACTTAAACATTTTTTGGTGATAATATAAATATATTTTCCTTTGTAGTACAATAAATTTAAATGCCGCATCCTGAATGAGAAGGTGAACACTCCAACTACCACAGTTTACAGGTAAAGTGAATGTAAATCTAAACATCACTTCAGTGGCCAAACTTGAGGGCTTTAGCAGTAGAAGCAGAGTGTTTTGGTGGTCAGTCTGTAAATTTGCCTGGTTGATATACTGCTTTAGTCAGGGGCTGTAAATATTGTATCACCAAAGGGAAATTATTTTCTCATTTGTATTTATCAGGATGGTACTGAGACCCAAATTTTATTTTCTGGTGTCAGCTGTAACAGCCTTTTTCTCCTTGTGGGTGACACTATGCTCACCCAGTACCTTACATTTTTAGGGGCTGTTAGGGGCAGAGATTCGTGTTTCATCTTCCTACATTCTTATTAACGTGGCAGTGGAAGCCTTTAGGGGCCATCTCCTCACACAGTTATTCTCTGCCTCATATTGTACTCCTTGCTGCCCTGTAACGGGATGTTCAGGGTGAGGCAAAAGAAAGTATTGGGAAGCAAAAGCGAAGTCAGATGGCAAGAAGGGGCAAATTAAAGCAATACCAGAAACACTTTGTTCTACTAATTTAACATTAGGCTCCTGAGCCTATTTTTTAAACTGCGGAGACTTGGTGGCACAGTTGTTAAGTATTCGGCTGTTAACCAAATGGTCACCAGTTCAAGTCCACCAGGCACTCCTTGGAAACCCTATGGGGCAGTTCTACTTTGTCCTATAGGGTTGCAGTGAGTCAGAATTGACTCAATGGCAATGGGATTTTTTGGGTTTTATGGGTAATTGGAGCCCTGGTGGCACAGCGGTTAAGAGCTCGGCTGCTAACCAAAAGATCTGCAGTTTGAATCCACCAGCCTCTTCTTGGAAACACTATTAGCAGTTCTGCTCTGTCCTATAGGGTCACTATGAGTCGGAATCGACTAGATGGCAGCGGGGTGGTTTGGTTTATGAGTAGTTACTGTTCCCCATTTCTGTGCATTCTGGATATCTGGGTGCTGCTGTGACCTTCACGGCCCTGTCTTTGAAGATCTAGTATCTATATGATTACAATCATACATGTTCCCCTCCAGTTGACTTATTTTCCAATTAAGTAATTATGGTTCCCTTGTTTAATTTTACTGTAAGTAAAAGCATATTCCTTTTGTGCACAGCTATGCCTAGTGCATTTCTTAAATTATAATATGAACTCAGTGCCATTTCACATTGATGTGGGATACTCTGTTTATCTTATTTTTGTCACTTCTCAGTGACCTGATAAGGTTTTATTGTATAGTACCTATAGTTCAAATAAATGTTAGCGTAACCATTTTAAGGTTTAAAAATAAGTGAAAAAATAGAAAAGATAGGCTAAGCTTTAAATTCTGACTTCTAATACTTGACTTTTTGGATTCATTTTTTAGAACCTTACTTAGATCAACATTGATACCTCTTATATTCTATAGATTTGAATGACTTCAATTTTTTTTTTTTAAGTCTTTTCCTTTATAGGATTATTCAAAGATTAGAGTATTGAAGTCCTTCATGCTAATTAGGTATTCCTCTGAGTGTTCACTTACCATTTCCATCTTGGACAGAGAGTAATACACAAAGCCTGACCACTCAAATAAAGGACATTTCCACATTTAAGCCAGTCCCTTTTTGTATTCATTGTAATTTTTACTTTTTTAACCAGTGAACTTTATAAAGATATTTAAAATTGGTTGAAATAGTCAGGATATTATTTTCTTTACTAAATTTTCCTTAAATTGGTTAATCCTAAGTAACTTTCCCTCTGTCCTGTGTTGTTCATATTTTAACTCTGTTCATGTTTTTGTACTTCAAGAAGCAAACAAACAAACAAAAAAACCCCAAGTCAAACCGGTTGCCATTGAGTCAATTCCCACTCATGGTGACTCCATGTGTGTAAGAGTAGAACTGTGCTCCATAGGGTTTTCTATAGCTGATTTTTCAGAAATAGATTGCCAGACCTCTTATCTGAGGTGTCTGGGTAGAACTGAACCTCCAACCATTCAGTTAGCAGCCGAGCACACTAACCATTTGTACTATCCAGGGATTCCACTTAAAGAAAAGTCTGTACTTTTTAAGGTTTGGGGTCTTTGTTCATTATAGGTGCAAGCTAATCTCTGACTACAGCCCAGCATGCTCTAAAGTGGTGTCATCTCTGATCTAAACTGTTGCCTGAGATTTAGACTGCTTTTTTTTAAAAAAACTAAGAAACAATTAACCATTTTGTCCTAAAAACTGAATGCTTAAAAATAAAAAATAAACTCTTGAAGTTTATTTTTAAAGTAAAATATCAAGTTAATATATTTTGTATAAATTTCAGGTAATTTACTTTGAAAATGAGTGTAGAACAAGAAAATGGCTTGCTGATTTTATGACAATGGAAATGTGTTGAGTGCCTTGGGATGTGACAGTTAAAAGTGGTGTCTCTATTTATATGCACAGTTTCTTTCATAAGATGTTTTGTGGCTTTTGAATTTGAGCAAAGGAAGGCAGACTGGCATCTGAGGCTAGAAGACATTGCCTGTGTCCTCAACCCCAAGTTAAAAATTACCCCAAGAATATACAAACAAATCCTTTACTTAAAACATATGAGAATATTTCAGTAATTACAATGAATACAAATAGACTAAATGCTCCAATCAAAAGGCAGAGAGTGACAGAATGGATAAAAACATGATGCAACTATATGCTGTTTACAAGAGACACATGTTAAGCCTAAAGACACAAATAGGTTGAAAGTGAAAGGATAGATATAATAACCAAAAGAGAGCTGGGGTGGCAATCTTAATATCAGACAAAGTAGACTTTAAGACAAAATCTGTCAGAAGAGATAAAGATGGACATTATATAGTGATAAAAGGGTCAATTCATCAAGAAGATTTAACAATCATACATATATATGCACCCAACACTGGGGCACCTAAATATATAGCACAGACACTGATAGAATTGAAGGGAGAAATAGAAAGTACATCAATAATAGTTGGAGACTTCAACATACCACTTTCAATATTGGGCAGCACATCTAGAAAGAAGATCAATAAGAAAACAGAGGACCAGAATGACACTATAAACCAACTGGGTTTAACAGACATACATACAACACTCCACCCAATAAGAGCACAATATACATTCCACTCTAGTGCAAATGGATCATTCTTCAGGATAGTCCATATTTTAGGTCACAAAACAAGTTGTGATAAATTTAAAAAGATTGAAATAATACAAAGTATTTTCTATGACCACAGCAAATGAAGATAGAAATCAGTGACTAAAAAAAAAAAAAAAGAAAGAAAAGAAAAGAAAAAACCTGGAAAATACACAAACATATGGAAATTAAACAACACACTATTAAACTACCAGTGGGTCAAGGAAGAAATCACGAATTTCTTAGAGTCAAATGAAAATGAAACCACAACGTACTAAAACTTATGGGATGCAGTGAAGGCAGTACTCAGAGGGAAACATACAGCAATAAATTGCCTACATGAAAAAAGAAGAAAGATCTCAAATCAAAAGCCTAACTCAACAACTCCAGGGAATAGAAAGAGAAGAGCAAACTACGCCTAAACCTACCAGAAGAAAGGAAATTAACAAAGATCAGAGCATAAATAAATAAAATCAAAACAGAAAAACAATAGAAAGAATCAGTAAAACTAGAAGTTGGTTATTTGAAAAGATCAATAAAATTTACAAATCTTTAGCTAGACTGACAAAGACAAGAAGAGAAAAGATGGAAATAACCAAAATAAAAAAAGAAGGGACATCAAAACTGACCCAATAGAAATAAAGAGAATTATGGCAGAATATTATGAACAACTGTATGGCAATAAACTGGATAACCTAGATGAAATGGACAAATTCTTAGAAGTGCACAACCTACCCAAACTGAATAAAGAGGAAATAGAAAGTCACAGCAGACCCATAACAAGTGAAGAGATCGAATCAGTGATTAAAAACCTCCCAGCAAAAAAAACGTGCTCGACCAGATGGCTTCACTGGGGAATTCTACCAAACATGTAAAGAAAAATTGACAGAAATACTGTTAAAATTCTTCTAAAAGACAGAGAAGGAAGGAATAGTCCCCAGTTCATTCTGTGAAGCAAACATAACACTGATACCCAAATTCAGACGACACCACAAGAAAAGAAAGCTACAGGCCAGTATCTTTTATGAATATAGATACAAAAATACTCAGCAAAATACTAATGAACAGAATTCAACAGCATATTAAAAAGTCATACAACCATGACCAAGTGGGATTTATTCCAGTAATGCAGAGATGGTTCAACATTAGAAAATCAATCAACATAATACATCATATCAATAGAAAAAAGGAAAAGAACCACATGATCATCTGTATGGATGCAGAAAAAGCATTTGGTAAAATCCAACACCCTTTCTTGATGAAAACCCTAAAGAAGATTGGAATAGAAGGAAATTCCTCAGTATGATTCAGGGCATATATGAAAAACCAACAGCCGATATTATACTTACTGGAGAAAGACTGAGACCTTGCCCCTTGAAACTGGGAACAAGCCAAGGGTACCTGCTCTCACGACTTCTATTAAATATTGTATAAGAAGTCCTAGCCAGAGAAGTAAGATGAGAAAAATAAATAAAAGGTGTACAGATTGGAAAAGAAGAAGTAAAACTATCTCTATTTGTGGATAATATGATCCTATATACAGAAAATCCCAAAGAGTCCACAAGGAAACTTCTAGAACTAATAGAGGAATTTAGCAAAGTTGCAGGGTACGAGGTCAACAAACAAAAATCAATTGAGTTTCTACACACCAACAATGAGAAATTTGAAAGAAAAATTAGAGAAACAATTCCATTTACAATAGCATCTAAAAGAATAAAATACATAGCGTTAAATCTCTCCAGGGATGTAAAGGACTTACACAATGAAAACTATAAAACAGTGCTGAAAGAGATTAAAGAAGACTTAAATAAATGGAAAGATGTTCCATGTTCATGGACTGGAAGACAATATTGTTAAGATGTCAGTATTACTTGTGTTAGTTATCTAGTACTGCTGTAACAGAAATACCACAAGTGGGTGGCTTTAACAACAGAAATTTATTCTTTCAGTCTAGGAGGCTAGAAGTGCCATTTCAGGGTGCCAGCTCCAGGGGAAGGCTTTCTCTCTCTGTCAGTTCTGGGGGAATTTTCTTGTCATCAATCTTCCTCTGGTTCTGGGAGTTTCTCAGTGCAGGGACCCTGGGTCCAAAGGATGCACTCTTTTCCTGCCTCTTCTTTCTTGATAGTATGAAGTCCTTGCCCTGAGAAACTCCTAGACCCATGGGAAGATTGATGACAAGGATGTTCCCCCAGAATTGATAGAGAGAGAAAGACTTCCCCTGAGCTGGCACTCTGAATTCAGACTTCTGACCTCCTATACTGTAAGAGAATAAATTTCTGTTTTTTAAAACCATCCACTTGTGGTACTTCTGTTATAGTAGCGCTAGATAACTAAGACAGAATTTGGTACCCGGAGTAGGGTGACTCAAACTTTCATTCCTGAAGGGTCTGAGCCACTAGTCATGTCAGAATTGGGTTGCTGTATTTTCCAATGACTTTAATCACAGAACATGGTAGTACTAAGAGACATCCTCATGGATCCCTTGTGTTCCAGACATACTCTTTTTTACCTTCATTATTTAATATCAATCAGATTTCCTCTTGGTAATCAGGATCAATCACACCAGTCAATACAGTAACTCCCTTCTTTACCTGTTGATCCAGAGGCATGAGGAGCCCAAAGTGGCTGGGTGGCACTCTTAACTTCCAGTTCAGTGGAATCAGTGTTGTGTCTCCTTGTGGGAGCATTCCTCCTCTGGAACTAAGACCTCTAAACTCACAGAGCATAGGGTCACTGGGAGAGGAAGAAAAAATTTTGCAGGTGGGTCACTAGGGGTAATAGTGGTGCCACTCCCATTTCCACCCCTTGATTCCTTACCCATGAATTCTGGCATAAACAGCATCATATATTAGTTGTTTGTTTTAAAGCATATACAGCCTGCTGGAGAACATTGCCCCAACCCTGCAAGGTATCGCCACCTAGTTGGCGCTGTAATTGTGTCTTTAGAAGGCCATTCCATCATTCTATTAAGCCAGCTGCTTCAGGATGATGGGGAACATGGTAAGACCAGTGAATTCCATGAGCATGGGCCCATTGCTACACTTCATCTGCTGTGAAATGAGCCCCTTGATCCAAAGCAATGCTATGTGGGATAACATGATGGTGGATAAGGCATTCTGTAAGTTCACAAATGGTAGTTTTGGCAGAAGCATTGTGTGCAGGGAAGGCAAATCCATATCCAGAGTGTCTGTTCCAGTAAGAGCAAAACACTGCCTTTTCCATGATGGAAGTGGTCCAATGTGATCAACCTGCCACCAGGTTGCTGGCTGATCACCTCGAGGAATGGTGCCATACCAGGGACTGAGTGTTGGTGTCTACTGCTGGTAGATTGGGCATTCATCAGTGGCTGTAGCCAAGTCATCTTTGGTGAGTTGAAGTCCATGTTGCTGAGCTCATGCATAACCTCTGTCTGTACCACCATGGCCGCTTTGTTCATGAGCCATTGGGCAATAACAGGAGTGACTGGGGAGAGAGGATGATTGTTTTCCACAGAATGTGTTATCCTATCCACTTAATTGTTAAAATCCTCCTCTGCTGAGGTCACCCTTTGGTGAGCGTTCATGTGAAACACAAACATCTTCACTTCTTTGGCCCATTCAGAGAGGTCTATCCACATACTTCTTGTGCATATTCCCTTGTCACCTTCCAAGTGTTCCTTCCAAGTCCCTGACCGTCCAGCCAAACCATTGGCCACAGCCCACGAATCAGTATACAGTGGCACATCTGGCCATTTCTCCATCTAAGCAAAGTGAATAACCAGGTGCACTGCTCGAAGTTCTGTCCATTGGGAGGTTTTCCCTTCACCACTGTCCTTCAGGAAGTTCTGAGCAAGGGGCTGTAGTGCTACAGCTGTCTGCTTTTATTTTATTTTTTATTGTACTTTAGATGAAGGTTTACAGAACAAATAGTTTCTCATTAAACAGTACACATATTGTTTTATGACAATGGTTAACAACCCTACGACATATCAACACTGTCCCTTCTCAACCATGGGTTCCTATTACCAGCTTTCCTGTCCCCTCCTGCCTTCTAGTTTTTGTCCCTGGACTGTTGTGCCCCAGTAGTCTCGTATTGTTTTATGGGGCTGTCTAATCTTTGGCTGAACGGTGAACCTCAGGAGTGACTTCATTATTGAGGTGCAAGGGTGTCCGGGGGCCATATTCTCAGTGTTTCTCCTGTCTCTGTCAGGCCAGTAAGTCTGGTCTTTTTTTTGTGAGTTAGAATTTTGTTCTACATTTTTCTCCAGCTCTGTCCAGGACCCTCTGTTGTGATCCCAGTCGGAGCGTTGCAGCTGTCCACTTTTGAGGGGCGCCTGCATATCACGCAGAGCCATCAGTAAACCAGGCATGAATTTTCTCATTCTCAGTCAACTGATCATAAGGAACTCCCCATGAGGCCAAAGGCGCAGTCTGGGAGAGGGCAGATAATGTGACAGGAGTGGAGGCCATGGGCATTTGGGCCACTTCTTCATGCAGCTTACTTGTGCCTTCAGGTCTTGTTTGGGCCCGATCTCATATATACCACTTCCATTTAATGATGGAGTGCTGCTGTGCACGTCCAACTTTATGGCTCTGTGGGTCAGAAAACACCCAGTTCATGATAGGCAACTCAGGCCACATTGTGATTTGGTGGCCCGTGGTTAAGCGTTCAGCCTCTACTAAGGCCCAATAACAAGCCAAAAGCTGTTTCTCAAAAGGAAGGTGGTTAATCTGCAGAGGATGACAGAGCTTTGCTCTAAAATCCTAAGGGTCTGTACTGTGGTTCACCAATAGGGGCCTGCCAAAGACTCCAAACAGCATATCTATCTGCCACTGACACTTCATGCACCATTGGATCAGCTGGATCATACAGCCCAAGTGGGAGAGCTGTTTGCATGGCAGCCTGAACCTGTTGTAGAGCCTTCTTTTGTTCTGGGCCCTACTTAAAACCAGCAGTTTCTCAAGTCACTTGATAACTGGGCCTGAGTAGCACATCCAAATGAGGGATATTTTGTTTCCAAAATCCAAAGAGGCTCACTAGGCATTGTGCCTCCTTTTTAGTTGTGAGAGAGGCCAGATGCAATAATTTATCCTTCACTTTAGAAGAAATGTCTCTGCATGCCCCACACCACTGGACTCCTAGAAATTTCACTGAGTGGAAGGCACCTGAATTTTTGTGAGATTAATTTCCCACCCTCTAGCATGCAAATGTTTTACCAATAAATCCAGAATCACTGACATTTCTTCCTTACTAGGTCCAATCAGCATAATGTCATCAATGTAATGGACCAGTGTGACGTCTTGTGGAAGGGAAAGGCAATCAAGGTGCTGCAGTCTAAATTAGATATAAGGCTGGAGAGTTGATATACCTCTGAGGTAGAACCATAAAGATGTATTGCTGGCCTTGCCAGCTGAAGGCAAACTGCTTCTGGTGGTCCTTAGAAAGAGGTATGGAGAAAAAGGCATTAGCCAGATCAATAACTGCAATCCTGATCAAAATTCCAACAACCTTCTTTACAGAAATAGAAAAATTAATCCTCAACTATATATGAAATGTCAGGAGTCCCTGAAGAGATAAAACAGTGTTGAAAGAGAAGAACAAAGTAGGAGGACTCACACTTAATGATTTTAAAACATACTATACAGCCACAGTAATCAAAATAGCCCAGTAGTGGTATAACAATAGACATATAAACCAAAGGAATAGAATTGAGAGTCCAGAAATAAACCCACACATCTATGGTCAGCTGATTTTTGACAAGGGTATTAAGTCCATTTGATGAGGAAAGAAGAATCTCTTCAATAAATGGTGCTGGTAAAACTGGATTTATACATGCAGAAAAATGAAACTGGATTCATGCCCCACACCACATGCAAAAATGAATTAAAAATGGATTAAGGACCGGACCTAAATGTGCAAACTAAAACCATAAAATTCTTGGAAGATGTTGCGGGGATGGTCTGCCTCTACAATTCGCACCCAGGCTTCCTAAGTAAAGGCCTCAGGCCCAGAGCATTCTCTGATAAGTAGGCTGGGAATCGGGTTGCCTTCTGTCCCTTCTCCTTGTCAGAGAAACTTACCCTGTTCTGGGCACACAGTAACTCTCTGTCTCCTGCACATGCGTGGGCACCATATGGTACTTGGCCAACCCCACTCCTGTATCTGTTCCTGGAGGGGAGGGACTGTGGTCTTGTATTGTGGCACAAGAGAGGTAATCTGCCAGATTGTAAGAGCTGGCCACGAGGGATGGACTGAAGGTGAAACAGGCTTTGTAAGGCTCAATATGAGTACCCTCAGTTGGTCTGTTAGTTCACTACAGTTTGCCAAGTCATCCTTATGTAAGCCCCTGGCCTGTAGCCACTATTTTCCACCGCCGCTGTTAAACACCCCCCCCTCGCCCCCCGCCAACTGCAGAGCTTGGAGATCTGCTTTGATCCTGCTGTGTCCCAGGACTCACCTTGTATGTAACTCTCCCTGATAAACTCCTTTGCTGCCACCCTGGAGTTGCCTGCCTCTTTCTTCAGTCTCTTGGTGCCCTTCATTTTTGGAGGCAAATTTCACATTACTGGTCCATGCCTGGATAGAAGAACAAGCAGGGGAAATGCTGTCAGGCCTAGCTTTCAACAATGGATTATATAATATAGTAACAAAAGTACAAACAGAAAAGACAAAATAAATAAATGGAACCTCGTAAAAATTAAAAACTTTTGTTCATTAAAAGACTTTACCAAAAAAGTGAAAAGACAAGCTACCAACTGGGAGAATATCTTCGTAAACCATATATATGACTAGAATCCAATAACGAAAATATATATAAAACTTCAACAACTTAACAACAAAAAGACAAATAACCCAATCATAAAATGGCCAAAGGACTTGAATAGACATTCCACCAACGAGGACATTCAAATGGCCACCAAACACATGAAAAGATGCTCAATGTCATTAGCCATCAGAGAGATGCAGATCAAAACCACAATGAAATACCATTTCAGTCCCACTAGGATGGATAAGATAAACAAACAAACAAACAAAATAACAAATGTTGGCGAGGATGTGGAGAAATTGGAACCCTTATCCATTGCTGGTGGGAATGCAAAATGGTACATAACCAAATGGTACACTGTGGAAAACAGTGTGGCTGTTTCTCAAAAATCTAAAAATAGAACTACCATATAACTCAGAAATTCCACTCTTAGGTATATGCCCAAAAGACTTGAAAGCAGAGACTCAAAAAGAGACTTGTACACCAGTGTTCATTGCAGCACTATTCTCAATAGCCAACCTATATGCCCATCAACAGATGAATGGATAAAGAAAATGTGGCACATACATACAACAGAATACTACTCAGCCAGTAGGAGAAATGAAGTCTTGATACATGCTGCACTATGGATGGAGCTTGAAGACATTATGCTGAGCAAAATAAGCTAATCACAAAAGGACAAATATTGTATGACCTCACTTATTTGTATAGACAAGAAAAGGCAAATGTATAGAGACCAAAGTTTATTAGTGGTTACCAGGTGTCTTAGTCACCTACTGCTGCTGTAACAGAAATACCACAAGTGGATGGCTTT
>NW_004443955.1:11054174-11091499 GCF_000243295.1 Trichechus manatus latirostris
TCTCTGTCGGCTCTGGAGGAAGGTCTTTGTGATGCATCAGTCTTCCCTTGGTCTGGGAGCATCTCAGCGCAGGAACCTCAGGTCCAAAGGACGTGCTCTGCTCCTGACACTGCTTTCTTGGTGGTGTGAGGTTCCCATGTGTCTCTGCTCACTTCTCTCTTTTATATCTCGAAAGAGATTGGCTTAAGACACTATCCAATCTCGTATACCTCATCAGTATAACTGCCGCTAATCCATCTTATTTGATCATAGTGATTGAATTTACAGCACGTAAGAAAATCACATCAGATTACAGAATGGTACACAATTATACAATACTGGGAATCAGATATTTTTGGGGGACACAATTCAATCCATGACACCAGGGGTGGGAGGGAGGGAGGAAAGGGAGGTTAATAGTGATGGAAAAATCACCTTGATTAAGGGTAGGGTTGCACAGCCGATTAATGTAATTGCTGTCAATAAGTTGTATACCTGTAAAAAGTTGAATTGGCAAAAGTAGTATGATAGATCTATGTACAACAGTAACAACAACAACAGCAAAGAGTAGCTGCTGAGGCTGCTTACGTACAACCACACACCTCATGGGATTTCTTGTTTTGGATGTTTACAGTCATGGTTTCATGGGAAATCCCAGTTAACTGGCCTAATAACCTATTTGTGCTTCTGTTCTACCTCCTGTTTCAATGCATAGTGCCTGGGGTCTTAAAAGCTTGGAAGTGGCCGTTCAAGGCACAACAATTGATCTCCATTCACCTGGGGCAGTGGAGGAAGAAGGAGAGTCAAGAATAGCGGGGCGATGTGGAATGTGTGGCTAATTGCCCACATGAACAACTGCCTCCTTTGCCATGAGATCAGAACTGGATGGTGCCTGGCTACCATTGCTGATCATTTTGATCAAAGATTCCATACCTGATCAAAAATGGGAAAACGTACAACAGAATTTCAAATTTTCATGTACTCTAGACTTTCTGGAGCCATGAGGGTGGATGAACCCCTGAAACTATTGCCCTGAGATGATCTTTAAATCTTAAACCAAAAATATCCCCTGAATTCATCTAAAAACCAAACAATAGTTTAACTAGTGAAGAATGTCTGCCTTGAGCATTATGCTCTTTTAAGAACTATCTATATAGCATCAAATTGACAGCAGCAACTTGGAAGATTAGATAGGAAGCTTAGGGTGCAGTGAGTTTATGTTAATGAAGGAGGAACAACTCAGAAAAGGAGGGTAAGAATGGTTGCACCACTTGAAGAATGTAATCAGTGTCACTAAATTGTACATGTAGAAAAACTGTTGAATTGGTGTAATGTTTTGCTGTATATATTCTCAACAGCAACAACAAAATCAGAAAAAAATATGATAATATGGTTAATAATGAATAGTCCAGAAAACTCTAATAATGTCTTAAATATTTCATTATAGGTGCGGTCCACTAATTGACCTGTGTAAAGGTCCACATGTAAGACACACTGGAATAATTAAAACCATAAAAATTTTCAAGGTAAGTATTGACTTTTTTTAATACAGTAAGCTTAGTTTGAACTAGACTATAAGAGATTTCAATCATATCTTTTATAGTCTGAACATCATGACATTTAAAAATACTTCACTGTTACTTTAATGAGAATAAATAATATACCTTTTTAGAATTTTGTTAATTAGAAGAGTATATATAGCTTGTAATTATTTATCATTTAACCGTAATGTGTATGTTATAGTGCATTTCTTTTTATGTGATATTTTAAGATATTGTTCTGCGTACTATGGTTTTCTTCAATCGCCCTAATGTGAGCAAGAAATTTGTCTGCATGTGAGAATAACGTACCACAGGAAAATGAGAGAACAAAAAGGGCATGACAGTGTAATGGAGAGCTTGTGGCTCTGGAAATCAGAGGCAGGCCTCCTGTTTTTGTTTTGCCAGGGCCTGGCTTTGTAGTCCTCACCTGTCTGGGCCTTGGGTTTCTCACAGGTAAAATTATGGGCTGGATGACAGCACTGTTCTTTTTTCTTTTTCTAATAATATATTTTATTTTTTGTTGTTGTTGAAAATATACACAGCAGAACATAACCAATTCAACAATTTCTACATGAACAATTCAGTAACATTGATTATATTCTTCAAGTCACACAACCATTCTTACCCTCTTTTCCTGAATTGTTCCTCCACCATTAACATAAACTCACTGCCCCCTAAGCTTCCTATCCAACCTTTTGATTGACAGCACTATTCTTAACTGTTGATCCATAGAAGCCCAAGAAAGATTAAAAAAAAAAAATTATTGTGCTAAAACATTTATTGAAAAAAAATTGCCATTTTAACCATTTTTAAGTGTACAATTCAGTGACTATTAATTACATTCACCATGTTGTACTACCATCACCACTATATATTTCCAAAAGCCTTTCGTCATCGTAAACAGAAACTCAGTACCCCTTAAGCAGTAACTCCCCGTTCCCACTTTCCTCCAGCCTTGATAACCCCGAATCTACTTTGGTCTCTGTGTATTTACCACTTTTAGATGTTTCATGTGAGTGGGATCGTATAGTATTTGTCCTTTTTCAACTGTCTTATTTCACTCAGCAGAGTGTTTTCAAGGTTTATGCATGCCGTGGTGTGTAGCAGGACTTCACTTCTCTCTATAGCTCAATAAAATTCCATTTACGTATGTGCCACATTTTTTATCCGTTCATCTGTTGACAGACACTTGAGTTGTTTCCACCTTCTGGCTATTGTGCAGAGTGCTGTAGTCAACAAGGCAGAACTTTACTTCCCGATACCTCCTCCTTCTCCTGCCTTCTCTCCGTGGTAGCTGTTGCCGTTTAGCATTCCTTCATTTTCGCTCTTTCTCACTTACATGCCTAGAATCCACAGCAGATTTTTTACATAATTTTCTGATTAATGGTATAATTTGGGCTGGCAAGGTTTGATTAGAATCTTTAAGGTTCTTTCCAGCACTATAAAAAGTATTCCTTAAGTAAACTATGTTGATGTTATGGTGGAAAATTGTGTACATATTTAATAGCACTTTTGTTTATGAGCAAATGTTTGATATGGTTACTGATATTGTTTGATGTTTAGAATTCCTCAGCATATTGGGAAGGCAATCCTGAAATGGAAACATTGCAGAGGATCTATGGTATCTCTTTTCCTGATAACAAGATGATGAAAACCTGGGAAACGTTCCAAGAGGAAGCCAAGAACCGAGATCACAGGAAAATTGGGAAGGTAGGCCCCAAATCCTAATCGCTGTTGAGATAGAAACGTTTGTGGTTTCTTTGGTTTATGATTACATCTCATTAAACTAAATAGGTTTAAAAAATTTTCTTCTACTCCCATCTTGTGTTATGCTTGCACTCAGTCTGCTGTTGAATTCTTTCATGCTCATACCCTTAAAAATGTCTTCTAAATGCTTTCCTTCCTGTATATTTATTAGATTTAAAAAATTGCACCCTTCTATTATTTTTATCGTGATGTCAAGATAGAGTTACTTTTTAAATTGTGTACCGTTGATAGCATACTTTGTATTTGGGAAGCAGAGTAGTGTGATAGAAAGTGAAAGAGATGTGAAATCAGGTAGACCTGTGTTTAATCTTACTCTTACAACTTACCAGCTGTGGTATATGCTGGGCAGGATATTCTGTTATGAGGCTCAGTATCCTCGTCTGTCCTGCAGGGCTTACAGGCTGATGTGAGGACAGATACTGGGTAACGGTGCTTGGCAGGTGACAGCCATGGTCACGAGCATCCCACCTCCCACAACAGACTTTGCTAATCTTTTTGCCATACTGTTTCCTTATTGGATCCTACTTCAAGTGTGCTAAGTAAGAAAATTAGCATTAAATAATAAAAGGTAAAATAAAAGCTAAGAGGGCATTAATGGTTCAGTGGTAGAATTCTCGCCTTCCGTGTGGGAGATCCAGGTTAGATTGCCTGCTAATGCACCTCATGTGCAGCCACCACCCATCTGTCAGTTGAGGCTTGCATGCTGCTATGATGCTGAACAGGTTTCAGTGGAGCTCCCAGACTAAGCTGAACTAGGAAGAAAGGTCTGGCGATTTACTTCTGAAAATCAGCCAGTGACAACCCTGTAAATCAAAATGGCCTTATGTTATAGTGCGTGGGGTTGCCATGGGTCAGAGGCTGACTTGAAGGCAGCTAACAGCCACATCAAAATAAAAGCCAAGTTCAAAGCTAAGTAACCATAAATATTAATTATAAGTTTACATGTAATATTATATATAGTTAGGTGATAAGTATTGAGGAGCCTTGGGATCTACCTTACTAGAAGATGGAAATGACAACTGGGCATGATAGGCATTATTCCTAGCATGTCATGTATATGCAGTGAATGTTAAGCAACAACAGGTGAAATCTGAAGAGCAATTATTGTTTTACTCTAGGAACAAGAACTTTTCTTTTTTCATGATCTGAGTCCTGGAAGCTGTTTTTTTCTTCCCAGAGGAGCCTTCATTTATAATACACTTATGGATTTCATACGAGTAAGTTAATTTTTAAACTGTTTTATTCTTAATTCAACTTCATTTTACATTTTACTATTTTCTCTCATAATAAAATGAGCAAGCATTTCCATCAATTTTATGTTAGTAATACTCATAAGAATTTTGAACACAAAAGAGAAACACTGGATTGTACCTTCTAATAAAAACATTGAGATATTTTCTATTTTCTGTAAATAAAATGCAATCTTGGCTTTTATTAAATGTACCTATATTAAGTTTCTAGAGCATGTACAATATGAAGATAAACATTGACTAAATGTGAAACTCCCTGTGAAAGAGAAGAGATAAATGTCTTACCTGGTGCAGAACACTAAACTGTGAACATTGTTTCACAAAATGTGGTCCAGGGACCGCTGGTAGGCCTTGTTTTTCTGTGAAGTGATTCACAGGTGATTTGGCAGCTCCAGAGGAAAGAGTGAAAAAAACAATTTTGTAAAATACCTTTAACAATTACTTTTTAAAAGAGAAAGTTTTTTCCCCCCTAGAGTAATATAAGTTCATAGACTAGAAAGTCTTCAGTATTTACATTATGGGGACTATGTAAATATTGTTCAGAGGTGATCCATGTGGACTACTCAGATTACATTTCCCTTCTTTCACCTGTTTGTCTTTCCTGGAATTAATAATTACCAAAAATTGTCATCTTTTCCATTTTCTATGTGCCTATCACTAAGTAATCCTCAAACTTTTCACTCAAAACTGCAAAACTTCTTGCAGCTTATTCTGATGATTCAAGTAATTACTCAGTTAATTTTTGTTTTTTTTTCAAACTCAGTCCTCTTGCTCCATAATTAACTTGCTAAGTTACTGCCAGCTGTTGTCTCGGAACTTTTCATCGCCATCCTGGCCAGTCCCCTGTTGTTTCTCCTATGTTGAATCCTCTATTTCCTGATCCCATGCCTTCCTCTTTCTTGATCATCCCTCTCATTTGGGTGGAGCACTTTCCTCAGTAACTTCCTGAGAAGAGGGTGCATGGCATGTGCTGGTTTTTCTGTCTTCTTCAGTCTCATTCTCCCTCCTTCTCTGTCTGCACCCCTGGAGGCTGACCTCTAGGGACTGTATCACCTGGGTTGCATACCTTCCAGGAGGATTTGTATTTAAAAATAGCAGCCAGTGAGGACTGGGTAGGGGAGGGGATGGACAGCGTGGGAGTGAGTCTTGAAGAATCACTGAAAATTATCAGAGACTACAAGGGACATGATGGCCACTGCAGCTGCTGTTTTGGACGTGCTAACTTTACTGGAATATCAACACAACATTGGCAGCATGGATTCTCAAGGTTGCAGGTGGAGTAGGTGAAGAAGAAACAGAAAGCCTTTATGGAGGCCTTAAAGGAACCTCTCATCTTTTATATATGCAGGAAAGACTCAGCAGATGATCAGGCCCAAGGCCTGATTGTATGGGTTGCAGAATTGTAAAGCCATTTATATACACAACCCCAGTGATCTCTCAGGCTAAGGTAAGGGCACTGATTGGGAAACAGTGGGTCCCAGAACCTTGAAATGGGAATATTTGACAGACACAGATGAGGTTGAGAACTTTTAACTCCCAAATACCCTTGTCTGAAGGAATTGGCCTTTTGAAGAGTTAAAAAACTTTCTGGGACTTGTTTTTTCTCTTGGCTTTCAGTTAGATGGCCTTGCCTCCTCCTGTATCTAGTAATTTTTATTGTATGCCAAATATTATATAAAATAACTGTAGAGGCTCTAGGTAATGTGTTCTCCATCTGCCAGGATTGGAGGTTGACCACTCAATCCAGTCAGGGATTGAGCTGGCTCAGGGCTGGGCTTCCATTCTGGTAAGAATCTGTCTACCTGGGATTCATCCCTGTTTCAAGGATGTGGCCTTCTGAGGCTTTCAGTTGGGAATCTGGTGAGCCTTTGTCTCTACAGCACTGAAACACCACAGGAGAGTCAGTTCTGCCCTTCTGAGGTGTTCTACCGCTAAGTAACCAACTATTCCTAGAGTAACGACTTTCACCAGAGTCTTCGGCAACAAAGAGATCTTTATTGTGACACATCAGAAAACAAAAAATGGGAAATTGGCTGCAAGCACTCAGGCTATAAACAGACCAAAATCCAAAGAAGTACAATTTTTGGGTGCTTTTTATACAATTTTGACAGGTGCTAATTCATTGTGAGTAGGGGTCCTTCAGCCTGCCCTTTACAATCATTGGGACACATACCTATGAGTAAGTTACTTACATGCTATGATTGGTTAAAGTAAAGACAAAGAACTAAGATCGTGATTGGGTGACCTTTTTTAATTTTTCCTAGACTTGGTCTCTTGGTTCAGGGGTCCTGAGTCTGTCATATGATGGTTGTTTTTGTTATGTGGGCTAGGTGTGGTATTGGGTAGATCTTTAACTCGCTTCCTGGGGTAAATTGTTATTTAGTTTTTGCTACCCATGTCCGCAGTCTGTTGAACCAGTTAGAGCACTCCATTCTGCCCTTTGATGTAGTTTTTTATTGTTTGAAGTTCTATAGGTCCTGACAAACAGGTTGGCCTTTTGTGGTTCTGGCCTGCTGTGGTTAGGTTAATCCTTTATCACTACTCTTAGCCAATTACCACATCGGCTCAAAATCCGTGAATATATCATTTGAACCAGGTCCAGGTGCAGATGAGTCTTCTCAGGTACAATTCCCTGGGCACAGATCATGGAGTACAGTTCCTCTCTATCTTAAAACCTGTGAACTAAAGAGGTAAGTTGTCTGCCCCCTTCCCCCTTCCCACATAATGTAAAATGGTGATAGACAAATCCGATGCAGTAGATACTCCCATTCAAAAAGGGATGGGGGAGAATAGGAGGCATGCAGTAATCACCAGCCTATAGAAATTCTGATACCCCCAGTCTCCTCTGCACCAGGGTCAAAAATTGCACGTTGATTGTTGTTATTGTTGTTAGTTGCCGTAGAGTCAGCTCCAACTCACGGCAATCTTACGTATAATAGAATGAAATGTTGAGGGTCCCGCGCCATCTTCATGACTGTTGATACATCTGAGCCCATTGTTGTGGCTGTTACATCAATCCATCTAATGGAGGGTTTCCCTCATTTTTGCTGACCCTCTACTTTACCAAACATGATGTCTTTTTCTAGCAATTGGTCTTTCCTGATGACGTGTCCAAAGTAAGCTATCCGAAGTTTGCCATCCTCGCTTCTAAGGAATATTGTGGTTGTATTTCTTCTAAGACTTCTTTGTTCTTTTGGCAGTCCACTGTATATTCAGTATTCTTCACCAACACCACAGTTCGAATGCATTACTCAATTTTGCTCCCTCTAGGCTCTGGTTCTGCCCTCTGAGTCATCCTTCCTTTTCTATAAGAAATAGCCCACATGTGCCCCTGAGTAGCTTTCTCAATGTTCTCAGCCTGATTCCTTCCCATAGAAGGCTGGGGGTTGTGCTGTCTTTATCTGTTTCAGCCTAAGCTAGTACAATTCCTTTAAAACATCATGGGATCTTTTATATACATATATAACCAACACCATTAGATAAAAGCCATGCCCACATCTCTTTCTGAGAGAGATCCTTTCTACCTAGGACTCCCTGTGAGGCTGCTGGGAGACGATGCACTCAGGAGTCTTAAAAGCCTTAACATTTAGCTGAGAGGGACAAGCACATCCTTAAGACTCTTAGAAGCCCTACTAGGTATTCACTTGGATTTCTCTGAGTTCTTAAGAAGGGGTCAGTCTTAACAGCACTCTTAAGATCTCTCTTTACTCTGAGGCCATGCTTTATTGGTCGTCACCTATATTTCTTCTTTGTCCTGAAGCCATTTCTCATCTTGGGAACCTTCTGCTGGGAGAGTCTAGGGTTGAGAAAGTTTTGTTTTTGAACTCAGGAAGTTCTGGTGCTTTTATATTTCCTCTAAATTTGGCTGAAAAACTTAATAGTTTACTCATTTGTTTACCTTTCTCTTTTTGTATTTTATAATAGGCAGCTAGAAGAAACCAGTAGTCCCTTTCTACATTCTGTCTGTACATCTCCCCAGCTAAATCCCTGAGTTCTTTGGATACCCTTTCTGTTTTCTGTGTCACCTGAGGTGCAGGTATTGCCAGATTTCTGCCACCACATAATGAGCATTGTCTTTTCCTCAAAGTCCAGTAACATTTTCCTCACTGTCCTTCAAGTCTTCACAGACAGTTTCTTCGAGGCCTGTCTCGCCTCTGCTCACCACCTGCCCACGAAGCAGAAGCTACACATTCTAGCTTTCTGGCATAGCAGCACCCATGTCCAGTGCCAAGTTCCAAAACTTAGTGCCTTAAACTGCCATTTCATTATTATCTTTCATCGTCCAAGTAGTTCTTGCTCATCTGGGTGGTTCTTGCATTGGGTTCCTTATGTAATGGCAGTCAGATGGGGGCTGAGGCCAGAGTTGTTGATTGAGGTATACATAATTCATTAAAATGCACAAATCTGAAACATATAGCTCAATAAAATTTGACACATATTTACATCTCTGCAACAGCCACCAAAATCAAGACATAGAACACATCCATCCTCCCATAAGGCCATCTTGGATTTCTTCACAGTCACTCCCTTCCTCCCTTCTTCCCACCTGAGTTAATCCCTATGCTGATTTCTATTACCATAGATTAATTTTTCCTGGTCTTAATTTCATGTAACAGCGTATACTGTTTTGTTTCTGGCTTCTTCTGTTCAACTTAATGTCTGAGATTTATCCAACTTGTGTATATAATAGTTTTTTTTTAATTGTTTTGAGGTTTTCCATTTTATGAATATAGTACAGTCTGTTTATTCATTCGTCTGTAGATGTACACTTAGTTGTTTCCAGTTTGGAGCTATAATAAATGAAGCTGCCGTGAACATTCTTACACACATCTTTTGGTACACATAAGTACTTACTTCTCTTGGATATGTACCTAGGAGTGAAATTGTTAGGTCATGGGGTAGGTGTATGATTAGCTTTTTGAGAAAATGCTAAACAATTTTTATGTAGTTGAACTTTTATATTCCTTCTAGAACTATATGATCATTCCAGTTGCTCCACATCCTTGTTAACATTTAATATTATCAATCTGTCATTCTGGTAGGTATAACAGTGGTTTTATTTTGCATTTTTCCTGATGAATAATAATGTTGAGAACCTTTTCATATGCTTATTGGCCATTTGGGTATCCTCTTTCGTGAAGTTCTTGTTTAAGTATTTTGGCCATTTTTTTAAATTGGATTGTCTTTTTATTATTGATTTGTAGGAGTTCTTTCTATATTCTGAATATGAACTCTTTGTATTGTGTATAAGTCCTTATGTATTGTGGATATATTTTTTTTCAGTCTGTGGCTTGTTTACTTACTTTCTTAATGAAGTCTTCTGGCCAACAATTCTTAGGTTTAATGAAGCCCAGTTTATTATTTTTTTCTTTTCCAGTTAGTGTTTTTATGTACTTTTTTAGAAATCTTTGTCTACTTTAGAGTCATGAAGCTGTTTTTCTGTGCTCTTTTATAGAAGCTTGATTGTATTTGCTTTCTTACTTAAGGCTATATGATCTACCTTGAATTATTTTTTAGGATCTTTGGAAGGTAGGGGTCAAGGTTCGTTTTCATCTACAGTAGCTTCAATACCATTTATTGCAGTGGCATCTTTGTTCTAAATCAAACAATCACATATATGTGGGTCTGTTTCTGGATTTTTATTCTGCTCCTTTGATCTGTTTATCTGTCCTTGCAACAACATCACATTGTCTTGATTACTGTAACTGTAGTCTAATTTTAGATGTCAGTAGTTTAAATTCTTTAATTTTACTCTTCTTCAGGATTATTTTGGCTATTTCTAGATTTTTTGCATTTCTGTGTAAGTCTCAAAATAAACTTCCAATTTCCTTTAAAAAAAAAAATTCTGGGATTTGACGACCGCTCTGACTGGGATCATAAAAGAGGGTCCTGGACAGAGCAGGAGAAAAATGTACAACAAAAAATCAAATTCACAAAAAATCCCCGACTTACTGATCTGACTGTACTAGAGGAACCCCTGAGACTATGGCCCTAAGACAGCCTTCTTACCTGGAACTGAAGCCATTCCCAGAGACCACCTTTCAGCCAAATAATGGAGAGGTCCATAAAATAAACAGTAACGCTCAAGAGGAACATGTTCCTTAGAACAATCAGTTATACAAGATCACGAGACAACATTTGCCCAAAAGCAAAGATGAGAAGGCAGGAAGGGGTGGAAAATCCAGACAAAAGGAAACAGGTAACCCAGGGCAGAAAAGGGAAGAATGCTGACACATTGTGGGGAATGCAACCAATGTCATGGAACACTTTATATACAAACTATTGAATGGGAAACCGATTTGCTCTGCAAACTTCCACCTAAGCAAAATGAAAAATTAAAATTTTTTTTTCTGGGATTTTGATTGGGATTTGCTCTGTAGATTAATTTGCCAGTAATTGACAATTTAACAATATATTGAGTTTTCTTCCGATCCACAAATATGGATTTTTTTTTCAATTTATCTAGTTCATTATTTTCCCTCAGTAATAATTTATAGATTACATTTTAGATATCTTGCACGTCTTTCATCAGATTTATCCCTAGGTATTTGATGTGTTTTGGTGCTGTTGGGAATAGCAAAACACACACACACACACACACACACACACACACACACACAAAACATCAGAAAAATGAAAATAAAAGCTACAGTGAGATACAGTTACACCCCAACTAGAACCTACCCCCATCCCCTGCTCCTTCCCCACAGGGCGGGGGAGGAGACAGACATGAAACAGTTGTAACTCTGATACATTGTTGATGGAAATGCAAAATGGTACAGCTACTTTGTGAAACATTTTGACAGTTTCTTATAAAGTTAAACGTAAACACTTACCATATGACTTATCAATTCCACTTCTTGTTATTTACCTAAGAGAAATAAAAACCTGTCCACCCAAAGACTTGTATTTGAATGTTCACAGGAGCTTTATACATAATAGCACAAAACTGTAAACAACCCAAAGGCTCATCAATTTGTGAAAGAATAAACAACATGATATATTCATACAATGGAATACTACTCAGTAATAACAAGGAAAGAAATATTAATAATATTACAACAAGGATGACTCTCAAAAGCATCATGTTAAGCCAGAAAAGTCGGATAGAGGACTACATAAAGGATGACTCCATTAGATGATATTTTAGAAGCGGTGACACTATAGTGATAGAAAGATGACCAGGGAGGGGAGCGTAGTTTGGAACAGGGGTCTGACTATAGAAGGTCAGGAGGGAAGTTTTTAGAGTAATAGAAATGTTCTATCTCTTGACTGTGGAGGTTACATGACTGTATATATTTGCAAAAAAATTATTGGATTGTACACTTAAAATTGGTAAATTTTATTGCATGTAAATTATACCTCAGTAAAGCTGTTCTTTTCAAAAGTCTATTTTGGTATTAACATAGGCAAACCAGTTTTATTATGTTAGTGTTTTCCTGATATATCTTTTTCTATCCTTTCACATCCTGCCTGTCTGTGTTTAATACTTAAACTGTGTTTCTTGAAAAAGAATATTGTTGGGTCTTATTTTTTCATTCAGTCTGATCATCTGTGTCTTTTGTGTGTGTGTGTTGAAAATACACATAGCACAACATACGCCATTTCAACAATTTCTACATGTACAATTCAGTGACGTTGATCATGTTCTTTAAGTTGTGCAACCATTCTTGCTATCTTCTGTCAAATTATTCTGTCACCGTTAATATAAACTCAGCCCCCCCCAGGCAAAACCTCACCCCTCCCCTCTCATCAACGCCTGGTAACCACTAATAATCTTTGGTTTATATATATTTGCTTATTTCATGTAAGTGAGATCATGTATATTTGCTTATTTCATATAAGTGTGATTATATACTTTTTGTCCTTTGTAACTGACTTTTTTTCACTCAGAATGATGTTTTCAAGGTTCATCCATGTTGTGGCATGCATCAGGTCTTCATTTGTCTTTGTGACTAAGTAATATCCCACTGTATGTATATACCACATTTTGTTTTTCTATCCATCTGTTGATGGACATTTTGGTTGCTTCCACCTTTTGACTGTTGTGAACAGTGCTGCGTTGAATGTTGGTGTACAAGTTTCTGTTTGTGTTCCTGCCTTCACTTCTTTGGTATATATCTAGGATTGGGATTGCTGATGTGTCTTTTTTTTTTTTCTGTGCCCTTCTCCATGTGCCTCACAGTCCTTCTCTCTCAGAGAGAGAGGATCCAGTTGGTTCTATTAGTTATCAGCCAGTAGAGGGTGTGCATGTGGGGCAGATTCTCAGTGAAGCCGGGCTGCCTCATGAGCCACTGACTGGTCCAGTATCAGCCACCTTTGGCTGTGTGCCAAGTCCTAGCCTACTCACTTGTGGCCAGAGTGGTGGGCTATGTGGCATCCAGTACAATGGCCTATATAGAAGCAATCCACTATGTGGGACCACTTTTCTCAGAAGGGGCCAGTGTAACTGCCAGGCTCTTTGACTCTATGGCCTGTCTAGAACTCCTGCATTTCTGCAGAAGGTCATGCAGGAGGGCTAAGCGGGCACATTGTCCCCACTGAGAGGTGGAAATTCCAAAGTTTCTGAGCTTTTGACTCTGAGGTGAAATGACCTCCACTTATATGTAAGTAAAGGAGAGTGAACTTTTGGTCATATATTGGTTACCGTTTGTGTGGAAAACTGATAGTGAGTAAACAGGGAGACCTTGTCACTCACCTGAAATTCTCTTCCTTTGCATCTGGCACATGTCTACCAGTGGGATCTTTCTCTGTCTTTCTTACTTCCTTTTAAAACATTTTTATCTTTAAGTTTTCATACAGTAAAATTCACACTTTTTGGTGTACAGTTTTATAAGTTTGGACAAATGTACAGAACTGTATTACCACCATAGCAATCAAAATACGAAACGGTTTAATCACTCCAAAAAATTCCCTCCTACTACCCCTTTATAGTCAACCTCTTTCACCCTTAGCCCTAGGAAACCATTGATTTGTTCTCCATTCTTAAAATTTTGTCTTTTCCACAATGACACATAAATGGAATAAAAACTGCATGTAACCTTTTGAGACTAGCTTCTTTTACTCAGTGTAACACCCTTGAGATCCATCTAAGTTGTGTGTATCAGTGGTTGACTCTTTATTTTCATTGTATGGATGTGTCATTTTGCTTATTTATTTCCCAGTGGAGGAACATTTGGGTTGTTTTCAGTTTTTGGCAATTATGACTAAAGCTGCTATAAACATTCATGTACAGATTTTTGTATGGAAATACCTAGGAGTGTGATTTCAGAGTTATATGGTAAATTTATGTTTAACTTTAAAAGAAAATGCCAAACTGTTATCCAAAGTGACTGTATCATTTTGCATTCCCATCAGCAGTGTATGAGGGTTCCTTTTGTGAAACTCTCTTCAGTCACCCCTTTGAGTTTTCTGGAATCTGCCTGATCCATGGATGCGTGTCTAGGAACCATGGAGCAGAGACGGGAGTGGCACTTCTCGTTATTATACTTGGAGAATTTTTGCTTGCTCATCCCACAACCTTGGGTTCATTGGATTTCCAAACCAAGCTTGTTTTTACAGACGTAAGATCTCAAAACATTTACCTCCTGTGCGGAGAGGGTTTCAATAGTTGCACCCAAAGGATATAACTGAAGAGAGTCTAGTGAAGGAAATATTTAAAGAGGTGTGGGCAGAGTTAAGGTAACTAACAGGGGTGGCGAGCACCCAGGGATTATCAACAGCAAGAAAGCTCTTACCCCTCTGCCCTAGGCCTAAAGGGGTGAGGGGAAGGAATAGTGTTACCAGAACTCAGACAGAACTTGAAGCCATGGTAAAGGGGCCACCCAACAGAGGCTATAACTGTAGAATACAGCCAGATCCACAGTTAATCCAAGGCGAGGAATGAGTAGGGAAGGAAGAATAAATACCCTGACCTCTCTCTTCTCCCACCCTCTGAATTCTTTTGGGACTTCCTGTTGGTCAAATACAACCAGAAGTCAGAAGGCAAGTAAACCTGGAGATAGAGTCCATAGAAGTCAGCTTTTATGGACACAGAGCAGAGCAGAGAAGGGAGAAAAATGGGTTAGTATGGGACAGGACAGGTAGTAGCAAATGGAAAATAACCAGCATAGCCCATCCCTTTGGCTTCTCGGTGTCCATTTTTGTCTTTTGCTTAAATGGAGAAATCTGTTTCCTCACACAAAGTCTCAGTGTATCATCATGGAGTGATGTCAGTTCAATTTTACCTAAAATCTAAATTGTGACATTAGCTACCTTCAGTACTCTTCATATAAGGATGCAGGAAAAAGAAACAATTAAATGTAACAGTTCCAGTCCTGACCTCTGTAGATGGTCATGGGGCTGAAGGTGATAAATTATAGCTTCCTTATTCCACCACCCATTCCATGTTCCCCTTATCCTTGGCAGCACCTCAGATGGACAGAGTGTTTTGCTTGATAGGGGTGACCCAAATCTTCTTTCCACAGAACCAAGTTCCTAGTGGTCCTGCCTTTATTAGGTTGCCATGGTTTCCCACTAACCATTATTGTTGGAAGTGGGAATATTTAAGTCTCCTTACTGAATTCCAGACAAAGTTCTCCTTGCTGCCTGTATAACAGTACCACAGTTTCCCCTGATAACTGAGATCACTCATTCCAGCCAGTCTAGTAAGTCATTCTTTGCCTATTGATTCAATAGCACAAGGAGCCCCAAATGGGCAAGGGATGGCCTCAACTCCCAACAGAAGTATGTCTAGATTTTTTTGGTGGAGGCCGTTTCCTTGGGTACTGAAAGGTTCTAGTAGTGCCTGAAGCCCTCTAACATCAGGAGGAGGAGAGAGAATCACTATCAGTACAAAGCTGTTTCCTATGAGGTGGAGGTCATGATTTTTAATGTTTGGAGTAAGCACCAGAATTTCTTTAGGACACCAAACTGAGCTGCAAACTGCTCAGTCACTGAGAGTTGACTGTTTTCCAGTAGTTGATTTTCTTTAATTTGTAGAGAGTGAAATTGATGACATGGCATCCTGTGTATTTTTCGCCAGCTTTTTCATTTGAAAAAGTTCAAATCTGTAGAAAAGTTCAAGTGCAGCACAGTGAACATCGATCTGTTCTTCACCTAGATTCATCAGTTGTTAACATTTTGCTTTATCCCTCTCTTATATGTGTGTGTGTGTAAGAGAGACAAGACAATGTATATATTATACGTATATAATATAGAGAGAGAAAACAATTTACCTGTCATATATATGTATATATTTTATATATAAATGTAGTAATTGTTTTTTGCTAAACTGCTTAAAGTAAGTTGTAGACATAATGACACTTCACCTCAGAGTGCATATTTTAAAATCATTTCTAAAAACCTTGGCAAAACATAAATTTGTAACACCAACAAAACAAAATAACCCAACCTTTAATTTATGGAACCCTGTTTAGTCAGAGTACATAGAGCCATCTCACATAGCCAACAAATACTTAGTGTCATTTCTAATGACCTGTAATTTGGTTAAAGTGTTCTAATTTTGTAAAAACAAAGGGTAAGTAGAGAAGTTGACTAGATGGCTGAAACCCAAGCTATCCATCATTTTACTGAAAAGATACCTGGTGAAAAGTGACCAATGATATCACTTTCCATGATATAAATCTATTGTTATAATTTGAAAATATTATAATTTATATTTTAATTGTGGGAAATTTTTTTTACTTGCCTAAAATATGATGGTCTAGATTTGTGCCAGATATCCATTAAGTGACCAATGTTGAGAATCTAAGGAACCAATATCATCAAATTTATATCTTGAAGGAAAAAAAAAAGTTTAAATAAAATAAGAACTTTTCTTGAAAACTTCTCTTTTCCTGTTCCTGGTGGAGTTTGTAGTTATAGAAAGTTTCTGTATATGTTGTATTTCAATAACTAATTTTAAAGAATAAAAACATTATTTACTATATACTATAAAATGAATTTACTTAATGTGAAAATTACTCCGAGCATACATTAATCTTTCTTTCATGATACAGAAACCACCACATCTAAACATAAAGCTACATTAATCACAAATTAGTGTAAGACATGGTCCTGAGGTAAAAAATATTTGCCCATAGTGTTTTTTGCATGCAATTGTGATCTGTCATAGAAGATTTTAACTTTAAGCACATTTACCTTAAAGGAGGAATATCACAAACGTAACTTCACAGAAGTGGTCTCTCCCAATGTGTACAACAGTAAGCTCTGGGAAGCCTCGGGCCACTGGCAACATTACAGCGAGAACATGTTTACCTTTGATATTGAAAAGGACACTTTTGCTCTTAAACCCATGAATTGTCCAGGGCACTGGTGAGTATTAAAAGTGAAGCAAAATTTTGCATAAGAATGCATAGTATACTTTATTACAATTTGCTTTTAGTGTATTATTACTTTGCTTTTTGGAGTTAAGTGATTCCTTTAATCTTGAGACAGGTGGTTACTAATCATCTTCACCAAGTTATTTCATTCTGGAGAATGAATTTACTTTTTAAAACAGGTTTGATCTTTGCAGGTATGGAATGTTAGCTGGAAACCATTTAGTTTTTTGTGCTTCTTAGAGGAAAATTTTATGTATCAATTTTACAAATTATTACAGTATTTTTCTTAATAGTAATATGCTTCAAATAGATATGTTTACAGAACATTTAGTTCTTATTTACTGCTTGAGTTAATTATAAGAAAATCAGTGAGGTCATAATCAATGGGTTACCCAGTTTCATTGATTCTAAGAGAGAACTCTTTTCGTCAAATTTCAACATATCTGAAATTGGGACACATAATCGGTAGCATCTTAGCATTATGTCAATTTAATTAATGGATTATTTTCTTTCTTAGTGGTACGTAAAGTAGTGGTACAATTATAACTGATGTTGTCTTAGAGTCTATGAAAGATGGTAATTATCATAAAGTTAGTATGCAAATTCAGCCTTGTAAAGCAAGCAGATTTGAAAACTGGAAGTGAGCAGAGCTAGTTCTCCATTAAAAAATCCCAGTAATTGTGGTTTTATATTATAAACATACGTAGTTTCAGGTAAACTGACTAACAAGGTAACTATTAAAACAAACCTCTGAACTTTATTTTCTCACAGTTCAGGAGGCTACAAGTTTAAATTCAGGGCACCAGCTGGGGAAGACTCTCTTTCTCTCTCTGTTGACACGGGGGCAAGATCCTTGTCTCTTTCAGCTTCTGTTTCTCAGTTCCTTGGTGATCTTCACGTGGCATCTGTCTTCCCCTGCTTGTGCTCACTTGTCTCTGTGTTCATGCTGCTCTTTGTAACTTAGAAGGTCCCTGGGTTGTGCACATGGTTCACGCACAACTACTAACCTAAAGGTTGGTGGTTTGAACCCACTCAGTGGCTCCACGGAGGAAAGACCTGGCGATCTGCTTTCACAAAGATCACAGCCAAGAAAACCTCATGGAGAACAGTCCACTCGGCAACACATGAGGTCTCCATGAGTCAGAACCTACTCGATGGCAACACGTTTGGTTTTTTATAATTCAGAAGTGATTAGGTTTAGGATACACCCTAGACTGATATGGCCTAATTAACATAAAGAAAACCTTACTCCAAGCAGAATTACATTACAGGTATTAAAAAAAAAAAAAAGTTGCCTTCAAGTTGATAGTTTAATCTTACAAAAGCAGACTGCCATATCTTTCTTCCTCAGAGCATCTGATGGGTTTGAATGGCCACCCTTTTAGTTAGCATCAAGGTTGTAAATCTTTATGGAAGCAGACTGCCACATCTTTCTTCTGTGGAGAGGCTGGGGGTTTAGAACTGCTGGCGTTTTGGTTAGCAGCCAAGCACTTAACCACTGTGCCACCAGCGCCCCTATTATGTAGACAATCAGTTGTAAAAGAGTAAGAGGAGTGCTGAATAGTGGTGTGTTTGCGGTGTTCATGGAGCATGAGGAGAGACTGACTAGCCCTGTCTGCAGAAGTGTCCAGGAGACTTCACCTAAGAACTAGCCTTTGAAATGAATTATAAATGTTAAGTGGAAATTCACTGGTTGGATGACATGGTTCTTTCTTAGAGTGCCGCAGTACTGTAAATTCAAGGATCAGTAAGTCAGAGAGGAGATTATTTTTATCTGGTGGCCTAAGAACCAGGATAAGGAGTTTACAAATCTTGAGGTCAAATTGTAATTTCTCAATATTTAAATAGTTACTTAACCTTTGCTATATAAAAGCTATGTGTTATTGTATCTTTTTTAGTCTAATGTTTGCCCATCGTCCGCGATCTTGGAGGGAAATGCCTATCAGATTAGCTGATTTTGGAGTTCTTCATAGAAATGAACTCTCAGGGACTGTAAGTGGCTTGACCCGAGTCAGGCGCTTCCAACAGGATGATGCTCACATCTTCTGCACAGTGGAGCAGGTAAACAATAATACAGAGTGAAGCATGATCCTTGCAAATTCAGTGTGTTGCCCTGAAAATGTTAGTCTTTCAATATTGATGTAAAATAAGATGTTTGATCTAGTCTCTGAGGTCTCATTCAGCTCTAACTTTCTGTGATTCTCTAATTTGTATTGATAATCTCTTGATGTGAAATTTATTGTTTTTTTATTCAGCTTCTCCAATTATTTTATTGATTTAAATTTTATTAAGTGTATTTTTTAAAGATCTTTGGTAGGATTTTGGAGGCTTTTATTTTTCAGTATTGCCTAGAACTTTTATTTGTTCAGATTCCATGCTAATTCAAATTAAAATTGACATGCAAAGGGCCACTATCAAGCACTATCAAACAGTTTGACCTAAGTGACACATAGAAGAACACTGCAACCAATAATAGCAGAATACACATTCTCTGAAAGCACCCACATAACATTTACCAAGATAGACCATACTCTGGGCCATAAAACAACTCTCAATAAATTTTAAGGGATTCAGTTCCTGTAAAATATGTTCTCTGATTGCAATGGAATTAAAGTAGAAACCAATAACAGAAAGCTATCTGTAAAACTCCCAAGTATTTGGAAAGTAAATAACACACTTCTAAATAACCCATGGGTAAAAGAAGATATTAAAAGGGACATTAAAAAGTATTATAAACTGAATGAAAAGGAGAACACAACACATCAAAATTTGTGGGATGCCACTAAACTGGTACCTAAGTGGACATTTATAGCCCTAAAAGCCAACATTATCAAAGAAGAAAGGTTTAAAATCAGTGACCTTGGCTTCTACTTAAGAAACTAGAATAAGAAGGGAAAATCACACCAAAGTAAGCAAAAGAAAGAAAATAATAAAGATCAGAGCAGAAATCAATGAAATAGAAAAAAGAAAAGCAATAAAGAGTATCAGTGAAAACCAAAAGGTGGTTCTCTGAGAAGATTGATAGAATTATAAAACTTCTAGTCAGACAGACCAGGGAAAAAAGAGAAGACACAAAAATATTAGGAGTAAGAAAGGTGACATCACTACAGTTTCTACAGATATTAAGAAAATAATAAATTAATATTATGAACAACTTTATGCCAATAAGTTTGACAACTTAGATGAAATGGACACATTCCTTGAAAGACAAACCACAAAACTCAAACAGAAAGAAATAATCTAAGTAGCCCTATGTCTAAACAAATTGAATTGGTAGTTAAAAACCTTCCCACAAAGAAAATTCCAGGCCCAGATAGATTTAAATGGCAAATTCTACTGAACTTTTTGTTGCTGTTGTTTTAATTGTGGTTTAGATGAAAGTTTACAGCCCAAGTTAGTTTCTCATACAAAAATTTATATACACGTTGTTATGTGACTCTAGTTGCTATCCCTATAATGTGACAGCATACTCCCTCTTTCCACCTTGGATTTCCTGTGTTCATTCATCCAGCTCCTCTCCGTTTCTGCCTTCTCATCTTGCCTCCAGACAGGAACTGCCCAGTTAGTCTCGTGTATCTACTTGATCTATGAAGCACACTCTTCACAAGTATCATTTTATATCTTATAGTCCAGTCTGATCTTTACCTGAAGAGTTGGCTTCAGGAATGGTTTCAGTTCTGGTATACTGGACTTTTAAGGTATAAATACTAATTCTAGACACTCTTCCAGAAAATTGAAGAGGAGGAGATCTTTACCAACACATTTATGAGGCTAGCATTGCCCAGATAACAAAGCAAGATAAAGACTTTATAAGAAAACTACAGGTTAATATCCTTCTTGAAATTTTTTGCAAATCAAATCCAATAATATATTTAAAAACAAACAAACAAACATAATACATCTTGGCCAAGTGGGCTCTACCCCAGGAATGACAGGTTGACTTAACATGAGAAAATCAATGTAATTCACTATATTAACAAACTAAAAAAGAAACATATGATTATCTCAGTAGATGAAGAAAAACCATTTGGCAAAATCCAACATCCATTTCTCATAAAAACTCTCAGAAACTAGGAATGGAAAGGAACTTCCTCAACCTGATAAAAGGCATCTATGAAAAACCTACACCTAACATCATGCTTAATAGTAAAAGTCTACATGCTTATCTCTAAGATCAGGAACAAGGTAGGGATGTCCACTCTCACCACTTCTATTAATCATTGTTCTAGAGGTTCCTTCTGATGTAATAAAGGCAAGAAAAAAAATAAAAAACTTTGACATTGGAAAGAAAGAATTAAAACTCTATTTGCAGATGACATTATCATCTATGTAGAAAACTAGATAGAATAAAAAAAAATGCTTCTAGAACTAATAAGTGAGTTTAGAAAGTTTGCAGGAGAGAATATCAATATATAAAAATCAGTTGGATTTGTACATACTGACAATGAACCAGTGGAAATTAAAAATAAAAATAGCCATTTATAATAGCATCAAAAAGTATGAAAAACTTAAGGATAAATATCAAAAATATCTTCATGACCTGGAAACTGACAACTACAAAACATGATTGAGATAAATTAAAGAAGGCCTAAATAAATGGAGAGATATACCTTGTTCATGGGTTGGAAGACTCAATGTTGTTAAACTGTCAGTTCCCTACAAATTGATCTATAGAGTCAGTGTAATCCCAATCAATATATTAATATCCAAGCAGTTTTTTTTTTGTAGAAATTGACCAACTAATTCTGCAATTCATATGGAAATCCAAAGACACTTTGCAAAAGATCAAAGCTGTAAGGCTAACTATGTTTGAATTCAATGATTATTTATAAAGCTACAGTAATCCTGACAGTGTAGCACTGGAATCAAGATAGGTAAATAGATCAGTGGAACAGAATAGAGAAATAGATCCACACATATATGGACAACTGATTTTTTATGAAGTGTCAAAGGCAGTAAAGCGGAGAAAAGATAGTCCTTTTAACAAAAGGATGCCGGAGCAATTGGCTATCTGTACGCAAAAAATAAAAATAAAAAATGAACTTCAATTCATACCTCATAGCATATACAAAAATTAACTCAAAGTGAATCATAGGCCTAAATGTAAAACCTAAAAATATAAAACTTCTAAAAGAGAAATTGGAGAAAAGTTTTGTGATCTTGGGTTAGATGATGATTTTTCAGATATAATACCAAAGCACAATCAATAAGAGGAAAAAAAATAAAGTGGATTTCCTCAAAATGTAAAACGTCTGCCCTTCCAAAGGTCCTGTGAAAAGAATGAAAAGACGAGCCACAGTCTGGGAGAAAATATTTGCAAAGCGTCTGTCTGATGAAGGACTTACATCTAGAATGTTTAAAGAAATTTTAAAATTCAATAATAAAAATATAGACAACTCAGTTAAACAATGGGCAAAACAGACTTCTGCTCTTGGGAAGATGAAGTACATGTATTTTCCCTATTCCTAAGTACAACTAAAAACCTTGGACCCTGTATGTAAAGCAAACATAAGAAGACTCTGAAAGGTGTAGACAAGGCGACACAATGGCCAGGGACATCAGTACTCAAGAAACAATATGATGGTGAGGTCCTTGAGCTTTCTTTTCGCCTCATATATCCCAGAATTGGAGCCAAAGAAGCCAGCAACCAAGAAATGCCAATGGGTGCAGACAAAAAAAAGCGAACGAAAACCTGCTGGCTCTAGCCAGCAGACCAGGAGAGGGGCAGCCTAGCAAGACAGAAGCCAGATTTTAAAAGACCATATACTATGTGATTCCATTTATGAAATTAAAAAAAAAAAATTCAAACTAATCCCTAGTGACAGAACTCAAATCTTCAGTTGTCTGGTCCTTCTTCTCAGTGGCTCTGCCTTTGCTGCCTACCTCACATTTGCATTTAAATGTGCTCTCTGTCCCGCTCTCAAGGATGCCCTTTCTCGCTCTCAGTGCCCCCAGCTCTGCTCTTCTCACTGTGTACTCTCTCTGGAGCCCTGGTGTCACAGTGGTTAAGGTCAGCAGTTCAAATCCACCGGCTGCTCCTTGGAAACCCTATGGGGCAGTTCTGTTCTGTCCTATAGGTCGATATTACATTCCAGACCCACCACCTAATCTTGTCTGCATCTCAACTCTCCCACCTGAGCTCCAGACCTGTATCTACAGGGCTTGGTAGGCATATCTTCTTGGCCATCACAAGCACCCTCACATTTGGCATGTCCAGAATGGACCTCCTCCTCTGCCTCGCATCCCACTTCCCCTCCCTTCCAGGTTCGCTCTTTGAAGGAATGGCACCAACATCCACTTCCACTGCCCAGATCAGGAACCCAAGTGTCCTTTGTCCAGTTTATCACAAGCCCTATTGATTATTCTCCCTAAATATATTACTAATTCCTGAATATTTTCATTCCTTCCTGAATTCCAAGCATCTAGCACAGTGCTTAGCACATGGACAGTTTATCTGTTAATGAATGAAAGCATAAATATCTCACAAATCTATCAGATTCCCTGCATTCCGGCTTCTTTTTGGCTAAAGTCAGCATCATCTTCCACTGGCTTCATAATGGGCCTCTGCTGTAGTGTTTCCCTTTGCCAGTGTATTTCCCATACTGTGAAAGAACAAATTGGGTCATGTTAGATCCCTGATAAAAAACTCTTCACTGGCTCCCTGGTGTTCTCAGACTAAAAATGTACAGACATGACCCTGACTTTCAAGGCACTTACCTAGCCCCCGCCCGCCTCTAGCCTGTTCACCTATCACCTTCCCTTCTCTCCTCTCTCGTAAGCAGCTCTATCACATGGCAGCTCCATGTAGCTCCCATGCCCTAGCATGCTCCTCTGTCCTCTAGGCCTTAACCCTCAGTATTTCCTCCGCTGGCATGGCTGCTTCCCGACTTCTCCATGGAGAACACTTTTTATGTTTCTGGCTGCAGCTGGGCTATCACTTCCTCTAGGCAGCCCCTCCCCACCCTTCTTCTCCTGTGTGACACTCTTCACAGTGTATAACACTGGCCTGCTTCTTTGCCCAGCCTCTCCACTTGCCTGGGAGCCTCTGGCAGCTGCCTCATGCCTGGCACATGGTAGGCGTTTCATGAATATTTGAGCAAGGAATGGATGAGTGACCAAAATAAAATGTTATCAACTGTACTGTACTAAAAACATACTTTATTTTTATCTGATAGGAGGAATTTTTTTAATTTTTAAAAATACCATAAATGGATTTGATTCAATGTCCTATTTGCAATATTTTATTTACTCTAATTTCAGATTGAAGAAGAAATAAAAGGGTCTTTGCAGTTTTTGCAATCTGTTTACTCAACATTTGGCTTCACCTTTCAATTAAATCTATCCACAAGGCCAGAAAACTTCCTAGGACAGATTGAGATGTGGGATCAAGCTGAAAAGGTAAGAGCAAACAAAGCACTTACCCTTTTATTTTTGTGACTGTGGAAAACTCCTGAGTGACTGCGGTTATCTTACACAGGGATGTAATACTTAGTAGTAGAGTAGTAGAAAGCTTTTAAATGGGAAATTATGGGATAAATATGCAGGTTGTAGGATGTGGTTATCTAGTTTTCTTCATAACAGTGATAATAGTACTTTACATTTGTTTCACACTTAAAATTTATCAGGTTTTCATTTACACTCTTCCAGTGCTGGTCACTAATAACCAATTTCACAATTAAAAAAAAAATTCTCTGATTTGAAGTAATCCTTGGTTTGTGAGTTTTGTTTTAAACTATTGCCTGTTGAGTTGTCATAATATGAGTCATAGAGTCTGGGGGTTGCATATTCTAGATCTGGACACACACGTCTGATGATCAAATGCCATCCACAGTAATGGCCTGTAGTGCCTTACCAGCTGTCTGAAAACTCCCAGAGACTCAGATGTCATGCGGTAACTTTGAAAATCCAAGATTGATGAGCTCATCATATTTTTAGTTTTTTCCTTCTCATTAAACATGAAAGGATACAGTGTGTCTGCTGTTGAGTTTTTATTAGAAATGAGTACGGTAGTATGGCCAGATACCCCAGCACTGCCTGAGCCCTGCCCTGCCTGTCAGTCTTCCTCATGGGATACTCACGAAAGCTGTACATACAAATAGTAAGGAGTAAGAGTCAGATAACACTTTATTAATAGTGTAAGCATTTTTATGTTATTGGTAGGTACAGAGGTATAAAAATGGCATGGGGGCAGCTTCTGACCTCCTCTAACTTCACAAGGAGGAAGAAGGATCAAAAGCAACAGCCCAGGGCTGATTCCTATGAGGTGGACATGCCTCCTCTCTCCACCGTCTTTACCAATTCTCACACCAACTGCCCCTCCCATGGCACTCTCCACTTCTCTGCTGAGTTCAGTAATTCATTGCAGTGGCCACACAGAACTTACAGACAATACTCACGATTATGGGGTTTGTTAGGGAAGTAACAGGTTACAATTCAGGTTCAGGAACACTCAGGATCAAGTTCTTCAGTCAAGACAGCCTCTTAGCTGTACCTGCAGGCAGTTCTCTCCCTGGCCCTTGGCTCCTCGACCTCTGCCCTGCTGGGGCAAGTATTACAAAGCTCTTTTAGCTCTGCCAATAAGGGCCTGGAGGCACCCTACTCCACCAGTAAGCCTCGGCCCAAAGGCGCTAGCTCTAGCTGTGTGGGTTAGCAAACCTAGTTCCACCAAGTGCCTGGAGACACCCTACTCCACTAGCAAGCCTCCTGCCCAAAGGCACTCAGCTCTCTCCCTCACTCTGTGGGCTGGGCCTTCTCCTGCCAGTCTCCTGGTTCTGCTGCTGCTGTTTCTCTGCCACTGCTTCTTGCTGTCTTCAGTGTTACAGCTCTCTCTCTCTCTCGGACTTCTGGTTCCAGGAGCTTCGCAGCTCAGGGATCCTGGGTCCAAAAGACGCACTCCACTTCTGGCCCTTCTTCCTTTGTGGTGGTGAGATCCTCTCCTCTCGTCTCTGGGATGGCTCATTTTAAGCCTAGTGTGATGGCAAAACTGACCAGTCCCCTTGGTGGGCCACAATTGCTTTATTTGCACAGTCCCACCCAGTTACTTGGCTGGGAGTTACAAGACCATGGCAAGAAAGGCCACACAAAAGCGACTCATCACACCACAAGAGGCCAGGCAGAGACTGGGTAGAAGCAATTTAGGCTTGAAGTTCCTGCCCTACCACCCCATGCCAACCTAAACTCTCCTTTTTGTTTCTATTTTTATTTTGTTGTTGTACTTTAAGTGAAAGTTTACAATTCAAGTTAGTCTCTCATACAAAAATTTGTACATACATTGTGATGTGACCCTAATTGCTCTCCCTATACTGTGACAGTACACTCCTCCTTTCCAACCCTGATTTCCCGTGTCCATTCAGCCAGCTCCTAACCCTCTCTGCCTTCTCATCTCACCTCTGGACAGAAGCTGCCCATTTAGTCTCATGTATCTACTTGAGCTAAGAAGCACATTCTTCACGAGTATCATTGTATGTCCCACAGTCCAAGTCCCATCTTTGTCTGAAGAGTTGGCCTTGGGAATTGTTTTAGTTCTGGGTTGACAGAGAGTCCAGGGGCCATGCTTTCCAGGGTTCCTCCAGTCTCAGTCAGACCACTGAGTCTGGAAGAGAGCCCCTTGGTCTTCTTACCCAGCTAAGCACAGAGTGGAGGAGGGAACAAGATCAAGGCCTTCATGCCTTTTCGTGTGTGGAGGCTCCACCTACAGGTGGGACAAGCTGGGAGACATGGGGTAGAGGGGCCTGCACTGGAAGGAGGGAGGGAAGAAGCATCCCCTCCTTAAATGCTTACTTGGAATTCCTGGAACAATTTAGTAAATGATATCTCTTCCAATTAAAATGTGTATATTTCTTGAGAGCAAGTACCCATCTTAATCATCTCTATGTAGTCCTTTTTCAGTAAAGTTTATTGAATGTAAAAGATGCTCAGTAAATATGTTGAACTAAAATAGAATGCAATTAAGATTCATAATAACTTACTTTTGTATCCTGTATGTCTATTACAAAAAAAAGTTAAAATGTACCATGACGTGGAAGTTCTAAATGTTCTCTTCTTTTTTTTTTTAAAAAAAAAAAAAAATAGCAACTGCAGAATAGTTTGATGGAATTTGGAAAACCGTGGAAGATGAATCCAGGAGATGGAGCATTTTATGGCCCTAAAGTGAGTAGCTATATGCTTCAAACAGAGTGAAATTTTAAAGAAAAATAAAAACGGTCCCTAAGCAAACATTATTTAATTTACAGATTGATATAAAAATCAAGGATGCCATTGGCAGGTACCATCAATGTGCTACAATTCAGCTGGATTTCCAACTACCTATTAGATTTAATCTTACATATGTTAGGTGAGTAATTTAATAAGTAATGTAGTATTAATATCCTAATTATTTGTCATTTGAACATTAGCAATACAAATAAACACTTGATGAATGTTTATTATATTGTTGTTGTTAACTGCCATCAAGTTGGCCCCCTACTCATGAGACCCCATGTGTTACAGAGTAGAACTGCTCCATAGGGTTTTCTTGGTTGTAATCTTTATGGAAACAGTTCACCAGACCTTTCTTCTGTGGAGCCACTGGGTGGGTTTGAACCACTAACGTTTCGATTAGCAGCTGATTGCAAACCACTTGCACCATCCAGGCTCCTTATGTGCTATATACTCGATATACATTTGTTAACCTGTTGTAACCTAGTTGGGGATCAGTTTGAATTTTCTGAGGTCATGGTCTAATGGGAGAAGAAAGATCAGTAAGCATAAGAATAGAGATATGAACAAAGTACCATGAACAGTAGTAAGCCAATCTGCTGACTCTCCCTGATGTGGTGCGGGAGACTTCACAAAGATCTAACATTGAATCTGTGTCTTGAGGATGAGGTATTTGTTAGGGAAAAAGGCAATTTCACTGGCCAGGGAAAAAAGGCAATTTCGTCATTGTAAACCAACAACTTTTTTTTTTTTAATTTCTTTTTTTAAAAACTGTACTTTAGATGAAGGTTTACAGAACAAACTAGCTTCTCACTAAACAGTTAGTAGACATATTGTTTTATGACAGTGGTTAACAACCCCACGACATGTCAACACTCTCCCTTCTCGACCTTGGGTTCTCTTATTACCAGCTTTCCTGTCCCCTCCTGCCTTCCAGTCCTTGCCCCTGGGCTGGTGTGCCCCTTTAGTCTCATTCTGTTTTATGAGCCTGTCTAATCTTTGGCTAAAAGGTAAACTTCTGGGGTGACTTCATTACTGAGCTAAAAGGGTGTGCAGGGGCCATACTCTTGGAGTTTCTCCAGTCTCTGTCAGTACAGTAAGTCTGGTCTTTTTTTGTGAATTAGAATTTTGTTCTACATTTTCCTCCAGCTCTGTCTGGGACCCTCTATTGTGATCCCTGTCAGAGCAGTCAGTGGTGGTAGCCAGGCACCATCTAGTAGTACTGGACTTAGTCTGGTGGAGGCCATGGTAGATGTGGTCCATTAGTCCTTTGGACTAATCTTTCCTTTGTGTCTTGTTTTCTTCATTCTCCCTTTAAGTGGTGAGACCAGTGAAGTATCTTAGATGGCTGCTGACAGGCTTTTAAGACCCCAGGTGCTACTCACCAAAGTAGAACGTAGAACATTTTCTTTATAAACTATGTTATGCCAATTGAGCTACATGTTCCCCGAGACCATGGTCCCCACAGCCCTAGCCCAGTAATTTTTTTTTTTTAATTTCTTAACATAAAATTGTGTGTGTGTGTTTATGTATACAGTTCTATGAGTTTTAACACAGGTATGCAGAGATGTAACCACCACCTCAATTATGATTCCATCATTACAAAAATCTTCCTTGTGTGTCTCCTTTCTAGTTACACCCTCCTCCCACTCCTGTCCCCTGGCAACCACTAATATATTCTCTATCACTATAGTTTTGCCTTTTCCAGAATGTCACATGGGTAGAACCATACAGTATGCAATCTTTTCAGACTGGTTTCTTTCACTCAGCATAATGCCTTGGAGATTCATCCATGTTTTGGTGGGTTATAAATAGTTTGTTCTTTTTTATTGCTGACTGCTATGCCATTGTATATGGAGCCCTAGTGGTGCAATGGTTAAAGTGGTTGGCTGCTGAGGTCAGCGGTTTGAACCCACCAGCCCCTCCACAGGAGAAAAGACCTGGTGATCTGCTCCCATAAAGATTTCAAACCAAACTAAACCCGTTGCCGTTGAATCGATTCAGACTCATAGTGACCCTGTAGGGTAGAGTAGAACTACCCCATAGGGTTTCCGAGGAGCGGCTGGTGGATTCTAACTGCTGACCTTTTGGTTAGCAGCCAAGCTCTTAACCACTGCGCCACCAGGGCCCTCCATAAAGATTACAGCCTAGGAAACCCTATGGGGCAGTTCTGCTCTGTCAACACTGATGCTATGAGTCCGAGTCACCCCTACGACACACAAAACAACAACGTACCATTGTATGGATGTACCTTGATGTGTTTTTCCAATCACTCATTTAAGGACGTTTGGGTTGTTTCCACTTTTTGGTGATTATGAATAGAGCTGCTATAAACATGCATGTATAGGTTTTTGTGTGAATATGTTTTCGTTTCTCTGGGGTAAAGACCTGGGAGTGGGATTGTTGGGTCATATGGTAAATGTATGTCTAAATTCATAAGAAACTGCCAAACTTTTCCAGAATGGCTGTACTACTTTGCATTCTCACCAGCAGTGTATGACTTTCAGGTGTTCTACATCATTGTCAACACTTGCTATTTTCAGATTTTGTTTCTTTTTTCTTAAGCCATTCTAATAGTTGTATAGTAGTATCACATTGTTGTTTGATTTTGTATTTCTCTAATGGCTAATGATGTTAACATCGTGTGCTTATTTATCATTCATATATCCTCTTTTGTTAAGTGTCTTCTCAAGTTCTTGCCCATTTTTTAATTGGCTTGTTTGTTTGCTTATTGTTGAGTTTTGATGATTATTTATGTATTCTAGATAAAAACTTGTTGATTGATATGTGATTTGCAAATATTTTCTCCCAATATGTAGCTTGTTGTTTCATTTTAAACAGTGTTTTCACTTTCCCTTTCATCTTGAGTTTTTAATTTCAATGAAGTCTAAGTTATATGTATCTTTTCTTTGTATGGACCATGCTTTTGGTGTTATATCTTTAAAATCTCTGCTAAACTCAGGTATGAGGATTTTCTCCTATGTTTTATCTCAAAAGTTTTCTATCTCAAAAGTTTAAGTTTTACATGTGCATCTAAAATCCATTTTGAGTTGACTTTTGTGTAAGATGTGGAGTTTAGTTCAGGGTTCATTTTTTTTATCTAGCTGTTCAGTTTTTCCAACATCATTTGTTGAAACGTCCATCCTGTCTCCATTGACTTGTACTTTTGTAAAAAATCAATTGGACATATTTGTGTGAGTCTATTTTTGGATTTTCAGTTCTGTTCCATTGATCTATGTATTTATCCCTTTGTCAGTAGCACACTGTCTTGATTACTGTAGCTTTATATTAAGTCTTAAAATTGGGTAGTGTGAATCCTCCAACTTTTTTTTTTTCCAAGATGTTTTGGCTTTCAAAATGTTTGCCGTTGCTTTTAATATATCTACAGAAAAATGCTACTAGGATTTTTATTTAAATTGTTTTAAATCTACAGGTCAGTTTGAGTAGAATTGACATCCTAATTATATAGAGTCTTCTAATCCATGAGCACGGCATGTCTCTCCACTCATTTAGACCTGCTTTGATTTCTTTCATCAGTTTCTGTATTTTTCAGCATGCAAGTCCTGTACACATTTTGTTAGATTTACATTTAAGTATTTCATATTTTTGGAATAATTGTAAATGGTATTGTATTCTTAATTTTGGTATCCACATGTTCATTATTAGTATAAGGAAATAGAACTGATTTTTGTATATTCATCTTGTATCCTGAAACTTGCTGAGCTCACTTATGAGTTCTAGAAGATTTTTTTTTTTTTTAGATACCTTGGAATTTTCTATGTAGACAATCATGCCACCTCCATTAGGGACAGTTTAATCCTTCCTTTCTGATCAGTATACCTTTTATTTCCTTCTTTTGCATTATTGAACTGGCTAGAACTTCCAGTACTGTGTTGAATAAGAAGCATGAGAGCAGATACACTTGCCTTGTTCTCAATCTTAGGAGGAAAGCATTTAGTATTTGAGAAAGAGCCATTCCAAAACTGAGATTTCTTAACAGGACTGAAATTTCTGGCTAAGGTCTAGGCCAAATCTCTCCTTGTCCTAAGAGACTCCATTTAAAATTTCTAAATAAAGCTTCTGCCGTATAATGCAGCCTGACACTTCTGTAAAATTTTCCACTCTACCGCTGACCTAGATGCAAGCAGTTTCTACAGAAAATATGTGGTTTTGCCCACCCTATTCTACTTGTCCAAAAGTTCTAAGAAGATGAGCTTGTGGTTAGAAATGGCCAGTGTAAAGAGAAGATTATTGCAGGTGTTAAACATGTGACGTTAGTAGTCAGCTAATTCTCAGAAAATGCCCCCTTCACTCCCTCTAAAAACATGTTTTTCTAACCTGTGCCCGAGTCCTTACAAAACCGGATTCCTTTTCCATAACCTTGTTCTAACATCCTCTCTAAGCTCTGTAAATGTCAACCAATCACAAACGTTTTAGTTGTATCCTTCTGTTTCTAAGTCTTTGCAAGTGAACAGCTCCCCGAAGTACTTTCTTCTGATTATTCTGACACTGTTTTCCATTTTATAAAATGATTTTTCACCATAATAAAACTCTTTTTAAAAAACATAAGTAAATGTGTGGTTTGTTCCACTGCAACATGTTTCACCATCAAGTATGTTAGCTGTAGGTCATTTGTAGATGCTCTTTATCATGTTGAGGAAATTCCCCTCTATTCCTAGTTTTCTGAGAGTTTTTATCACGAGTTGGTATTGAATTTTCTCAAATGCTTTTTCTTCATTAATTGATATCAGTATATGATATTTCTTCTTTAGCCTGTTAGTATGGTGGATTGCACTGATTTTAAATATTGAGCCAGCCTTGCATTGCAATGATAAATCCCACTTGGTTGTGGTGTATCATTGTTTTTGTGGATTGCTGGATTTGATCTCATCTTAATCTTTTGTTGAGAACTTTTGCATTTATGTTCATGTAGGATACTGGTTTGTAGTTTTCCTTTTTTGTACTTTCTTTGACTACTTTTAGTGTCTGGGTAATGCTGGCCTCATAAAATGAGTTGGGAAGTGGTCCATCCTGGTCTGTTTTCTAGAAGAAATTAGGTGGAATTGGTATTATTTCTTTTTCAAATGTTTGGTCAAGTTTGTCAGTGAAATCATGCAGACCTGGAGGTTTCCTTTTAGGGAGGTTTTTAACCATGAGTTAATGGCTAGAGGACTAGTCATGTCCTCTGTTTCTTCTTGGTTGAGTTTAGGTAGTTCATGATTTTCAAGGACTTGATCCATTTCATCTAAGTTGTTGGATTTATATGCATAGAGTTGTTTGTAATATTACCATATTATTTTTTTAAATTTCTATGAGGCCTTTAGTGACGTCTTCTCTTTCATTCATTATACTGGTAATACGTGTCTTTTATCTTTTTTTCTTTGTCAGTCTGGCTAGAGATGATCAATTTTATTGATCTTTTCAACTAACTAACTTTTAATTTCGTTGGTTTTCTCCATTGTTTTTCTGTTTTCGATTTCATTGATTTTCTACTCTTTATGATTTTTCCCTTCTCCTTGCTTTGGGTTTATTTTGATTTTGATTTCATTTTTCTGGTTTCTTAAGGTGGAAACATGGATTGTTGATTTGAGAACTTTCTTCTTTTCTAATATAATAATTAAATGCAGAGGTTTATATTATGTAAAGGGACAAGTTAGTAATATTTTAGGCTTTGTGGGCCATACAGCCTTTGTTGCAAATACTTGTAGGAGGAAAGTAGTCATAGACAATACATAAACAAATGGGCATGGCTGTATTCCAATAAAACTTTATTTACAAAAACAGGTCGTGGACTAGAAATGGCCCATAAACCAGAGTTTACTGACCCCTGATTTCATGCTGTAAATTTTCCTCTAAGAAGTGCTTTAGATGCATTCTACAACTTTTGATATGTTGTATTTTAATTTTAATTCAATTCAGAATATATTCTAATTTCTCTTAAGACTTGCGCTTTGACTCATGGGTTGTTTTGAAATATGTTAATATGCAAGTGTTTAATGATTTACCAGTTATCTTTCTGTTACTGATTTCTCATTTAATTTTATTATTGTCAGAAAACATTTTCTATGATTTCAGTTCTTTTAAATGTGTTAAGGTTTGAATGTTCCATATACATACACTTGAATGTTCTGTTATTGTTAGATATAGTCTTTCATAAAATTCAGTTGGATCTTGTTGGTTGATAGTGTGGTTCAGTTCTGTATCTTTGCTGATTTTCTCCGCTTTTCCTACTGATGACTGAGAAAGGAATGTTGAGGTCCTCTGACTATAACTGTGGATTTGTCAATTTCTCCTTTCAGTTCTATCAGTTTTCCTTCATGTATTTTGAAGCTCTGTTGTTAGATGTATCACATTTAAAATTTTTATATCTTCTTAATGAACTGATCTGTTTATCATTATGTAATGTCTCTCTTTAATCCTGATAATTTTTCTTTCTCTGAAGTCTACTTTGCCTAATACTAATATAGCTACTCCGACTTTCTTTTGGTGTTTGCACAGGACACCTTTTCCCATTGTTCAACCCTTAATCTGTGTCATTATGGTTTCATCTAGACAGCATATGGTGGATCTTATTTTTTTTTTTTCCAAAAAGAGTCTTTAATAGTTGAAATTAAAAGAGTAACATTTTCTTGTTTTAGCTAATGAAGCAATGCATATATAAATGCATATATAAATTAATAATGTCCTACAAATAAAAAACCAAAAATCCGTTGCCATCTAGTCTATTCTGATTCATGGTGTCCCACACATGGTAGCCTTTGGGTCGTATTATTTTTTTTAATCCATTCTAACAATCTCTTTTAATTGGTATGTTTAGATGATTTACTTTTTTCCCTAAATGAGCCTATAATTTTGGAATAATTTTAGATTTATAGAAAAGTTGCAGAGATAGTACTGAGAGTTCCCTTATGCCCTTTATCCAATTTCCCCTAATGTTAGCATCTTACATAACCGTGGTACATTTGTCAAAACCAAGAAAGTAACACTGATGCAATATTATTAATTGAACTGCAGGCTTTATTTTGATTTTATCAATTTTTCAACTAATGCCCTTTGACTATTCCAGGATCCAATTTAAAATCCCACATTACATTTAATCCCCTTGTTCTCTTAGTCTCCTTTGGTATTTGAGAGTTCCTCAGTCTTTCCTGTTTTTCATCAATGTGATAGTTTTCAAGAGTACTGGTCAGGAATTTTGTAGAATGTCCCTCAATTTGGGTTTGTCTGATGTTTTTCTCCTGATCAGACTAGGTTTATATGTTTCTGGAAAGAATACCACTGAGGTGAAGTGTCCTCATCACATCATGTAAGGATGTACATGATATTAGTATGAGTTATCTCTGGTGGTATTAAGCCCTGATCACTTGGTTAAGATAAGGTTTCCCCAGTGTAGGGATACTATTTTTCCTTTTCTGTACTCTGTTTTTTGGAAGCAAGTCATTAAGTCCAGCTTACACTTAGAATTCACCTAGTGGATAGGGGAGTAACTACATATATTTTTTGTAATTCTTTTCTAAGACAGATTTGACCCTCTTCCTCCATTTATTTATTTATTCAGTCATTGATTTATATCAGCATGGACTCGTGAATGTTTATTTTATACTTTTGGTTATAATAATTTTTTTTTTAATTTTGTTGCTCAAATTATTCAAGCCTTTGCCATTGGAAGCTATTTTATGTTGGCCCCTATGTCCCTTTGACATGCTGCATCCTTTTTTCTCTCTTTCTTTCTTTTTTTTTTTTTTAAAGCAGTTCTTCGCTCATTGACACTACCAGATGCCCCAGGCTCATCTTGTATTTTCGCTGACCCAATGTTATGGATTGAATTGTTTCCCCCCAAAATGTGTGTCAACTTGGCTAGACCATGATTCCCAGTATTGTGTGGTTGTCCACCATTTTGTGATCTGAAGTGATTTTCCTATGTATTGTAAATCCTACTTCTGTGATGTAAACGAGGCAGGATTAGAGGCAGTTATGTTAATAAGGTAGGACAAAATCTAGTTGTATGTTGAGTCAGTCTCTTTTGAGATATAAAAGAGTGAATGGAGCAGAGAGGAAATGGACTTCATACCACCAAGGAAGAAGAGCCAGGGGTGGAGAGCATACTTTGGACCTGGGCTCCTAGACCAGGGGAAGATTGATGACGAGGACCTTCCTCCAGAGCTCACAGAGAGAGAAAGCCTTCCCCTGGAGCTGGCGCCCTGAATTCAGACTTCTAGCCTCCTAAACTGTGAGAGAATAAATTTCTGTTTGTTACAACCCATCCACTTGTGGTATTACTGTTGTAGCAACACTAGATAACTAAGACACCCACCTTTTTTTTTTTTTTGGTAAATATATATATAAGATAACATTTGCCCCTGACCTAGCTTTTGAATCAGACATTTGTTCAATGATAAATGATGACTGATATGCCAGGTAATTTTTGATTGTATCCTGGACATTTTGAATGTTAAAAGGTGCTAGTCTTGTTTAAATCCTAAGGAGATTGTTGATTTTTTTTTTTTTTATTTGTATTATCAGTCAGTCTGCTTGGATAGAGTCAGGCCATAATTTCCAAGCTACCATTTGTGGGCTATGGTTCCAATGTGAATTTAATTTTCAAAGTCTTTGTAGTGATATTCAGATCTGTTCTGTGTGTGCCACACAACAGTCAGGTCCCATAGTTCAGTTCTCAAAGCTTTTTTTTAATTGTACTTTAGATGAAGGTTTACAGAACAAACTAGCTAGCTTCTCATTACACTTAGTACAAGTGTCGTTTTATGACATTGGTTAGCAACCCCACGACATGTCAACACTCCCTTCTTGACCTTGGGTTCCCTATTACCACCTTTCCTGTCCCCTCCTGCCTTCTAGTCCCTACCCCTGGGCTGGTGTGCCCCTGTAGTCTCGTTTTGTTTTATGGGTCTGTCTAATCTTTGGCTGAAGGGGGAACCTCAGGAGTGTCTTCATTACTGAGCTAAAAGAGTGTCCAGGGGCCATACTCTCAGGGTTTCTGTAGTCTCTTCAGACCAGTAAGTCTGGTGTTTTTTGTGAGTCAGAATTTTGTTCTACATTTTTCTCCAGCTTTATCCGGGACCCTCTGTTGTGATCCCTGTCAGAGAAGTCAGTGGTGGTAGCCGGGTGTCTTAGTCATCTAGTGCTGCTACAACAGAAATACCACAAGTGGATGGCTTTAACAAAGAAAAATTTATTTTTTCAGAGTAAAGTAGGCTAAGCATCCAAATTCAGGGCGTCAGCTCCAGGGAAAGGCTTTCTCTCTTTGTCGGCCTTCTCATCAGTTTTCCCCCAGACTAGTAGCTTCTCCATGCAGCGACCCCAGGTCCAAAGGACATGCTGTGCTCCTGGCACTGCTTTCTTGGTGGTATGAGGTCCTGAATTCTCTGCTTGCTTCCCTTTCCTTTTATCTCTTGTAAGGTAAAAGGTGATGCAGGCCACACCCTAGGGAAGCTCCCTTTACATTGGATCAGGGATGTGACCTGGGTAAGGGTGGTGTTACAATCTCACCCTAATCCTCTTTAACATAAAATTACAATCACAAAATGGAGGACGACCACACAATTCTGGGAATCGTGGCCCAGCCAAATTGATACACACATTTTTGGGGGCCATAATTCAAACTATGACCTTGGGCACCATCTAGTTGTACTGGACTCAGTCTGGTGGAGGCTGTGGTAGTTGTTGTCCATTAGTACTTCCGACTAATCTTTCACTTGCATCTTTAGTTTTCTTCGTTCTCCCTTTAAGGAATGAGACCAGTGGAGTATCTTACGTGGCTGCACACAGGTATTTAAGACCCCAGACGCTACTCATCAAAGTAGAATGTAGAACATTTTCTTTATAAACTACGTTATGCCAATTAAGATAGATGTTCCCCAAGACCATGGTTCCCACAGCCCTCAGCCCGGCAATTTGGTCCCTCAGGGAGTTTGGATGTGTCTATGGAGCTTCCATGACCTTGCTTGTACAAATTCTCCTGGCTGCCCAGTATTGTGTACTGTCACCCTTCAGCAAAGTTACCACTTATATACTGTCTATTTAGTGTTTTTCCATTCCCTCCCCTCCCCTCCCTTGTAACCATCAAAGATTGTTTCTATTTGTGTGTAAATTTTTTCATGAATTTTTATAGTGGTCTCATACAATATTTCTCCTTTTTCATTTTGTTATACTTTAAGTGAAAGTTTACAATTCAAGTTAGTCTCTCATACAAAAATTTATACATACATTGTTATGTGACCCTAATTGCTCTCCCTGTACTGTGACAGCAC
>NW_004443955.1:11097222-11098574 GCF_000243295.1 Trichechus manatus latirostris
AGAGGTTTTTCCCAAATCCGGTGCAGAGTGCAGAGATAGGAGGTAAAGGGGAGAGAGGTTTTTCCCAAATGGGTTTTTTTTTTTTTTTTTTACCTTGCCGTGAAGCTGCGTGCATGTACTTATCCTAGCCTCTTGAGAGCTGCTCTTCACTGGTTCGGAGTGTCCAAGCAGAATCTCTGCTGCCGGGTCTCTCTTGATGTGGAAACTGCTTTTCGAGCAGGCGCACAGCACGGCTGTTTGCCTGCTTCACTGCGGCCGGGTGTGGCTGTGTCTCTGCTATGTCGCCGCCACGGCTCTAGCGCTCCTCACCTCTTCCAAACGATCTTCCTCTCCGGTGTGACTGAGATGGATTTCTTAACCTTGCCTTGTTCAGGGATGCCAGATGTTCACATAGACTCAAATCACTTGTTTTTCCAGGTCTTTGTTGTAAGAGGGATATAGGAAGCATCTAACTAGTCCACCATGTTGACCACGCCTCTCTCCTGTTTGTTCCTTTTTGATTGACTTATTTCACTCAGCATAATGCCTTCCAGATTCATCCATGTTGTGAGATGTTTCACAGATTCATCATTGTTCTTTATCATTGCACAGTACTCCGTTGTCTTTATGTGTCATAGTTTATTCATTCATCTGCTGATGGGCATCTACGTTGTTTCCATCTTTTTGCTATTGTGAACAATGCTGCAGTGAACATGGGTGTGCATATGTCTGGTCATGTGACGTCTCTTGTTTCTGTAGGTTGTATTCCTGATGGTGGGATTGCTGGATAATATGGTATTTCTATTTCTAGCTTTCTAAGGAAGCGCCATATTGTTTTCCAAAATGGTTGTACCATTTTGCATTCCCACCAGCAGTGCATAAGAGTTGCAATCTCCCCATAGCCTCTCCAACATTTGTTATTTTCTGTTTTTTTGGTTTCGTGCCAGTAATGCCCGGGTGAGATGGTATCTCATTGTGGTTTTGATTTTGCATTTCTCTAATGGCTTGTGATCGTGAGCAATTCCTTATGTGTCTGTTAGCCGCTTGAATGTCTTATTTGGTGAAGTGTCTCTTCATTTCCTTTGCTTATTTTTTAATTATTATTTGTCTTTTTGTTGTAGAGGTGTTGGATTTTCTTGTAGATTTTAGAGATTAGACCTTTGTCGTATTTGTAATAGCCAAAAATTTTTTCCCAGTGTGTAGGATCTCTTTTTACTCTTTTGGTGAAGTCTTTTGATGAGCACATGTGTTTACTTCTTAGAAGATCTCAGCTCTCTAGCTTACCTTCTGGAGTTTGTGTGTTATTAGTTATGGTTTGTATCCTGTTAATGCCATGTATTAGGGCCTCTAGTGTTGATCCTATTTTTTCTTCT
>NW_004443955.1:11099737-11167970 GCF_000243295.1 Trichechus manatus latirostris
ATGTGATGCTGAATTTTATTGGCTAGAATTTTTGCATCTATATTCATGAGAGATATTGGCCTGTAATTTTCTTTTTTGTGGCATCTTTGCCTGGTTTTGGTATCAGGGTTATGCTGGCTTGATAGAATGAATTCAGAAATATCACTTCCTTTTCTATGTTTTGGAATAGTTTGAGTAATACTGGTGTAGGCTATTCTCTGAATGTTTGGTAGAATTCTCCAGTGAAGCCATGTGGGCCAGGGCTTTTTTTTTTTTTTTTTTTTTAATTACTTTTTAAATTGCTTCTCTTGTTATGGGTCTGTTCAGATTTTCAACATCATTTTGTGTTAGTTTGGGTAGGTAGTGTGTTTCTAGAAATTTGTCCATTTCTCCTAGGTTTTCAAATTTGTTGGAGTATAGTTTTCATAATACTCTGTTATTATCCTTTTTATTTTAGTTGGGTCTGTTGTAATGTGCCCCATTTCATTTCTTATTTGGGTTATTTGCATCCTCTCCTGTTTTTCTTTTGTCAGTTTGGTCAGTAGTTTTTTGATTTGTTGATCCTTTCAAAGAACCAACTTGTGGTTTTGTTGATTCTTTCTATCTCAATTTCATCTATTTCTGCTCTGATCTTTATTATTTCCTTTCTTCTGGTGGCTATGGGCTCGTTTTGCTGTTCTCTTTCTGTTTGTTCAAGTTGTGTAGCTAATGTTTTGATTTTGTCCTTTTCTTCTTTTTTGATGTGTGTATGTATGGTTGTAAATTGACCTCTGAGCACTGCCTTTGCTGTGTCCAAACTGTTTTGGTATGATGTGTTTTGATTCTCATTTTATTCTAGGAATTTTCAGTTCCATCTCTGATTTCTTCTGTTATCCAGTGGTTTGTAAGCAGGGTGTTATTCAGTTTCCATGCTCTTCCTATTGTTAGTTTCTACTTTGATGGCATTATGGTCAGAGAAGATACTTTCTATTATCTCAGTGTTTTGGATTTTGTTAAGAGTTACTCTGTGGCCTACGATGTGGTCTACTCTGGAGAACATTCCATGTGCCTTAGAAAAGAATGTATACTTTGCATCTGTTGAGTGGAGTGTTCTATATATGTCTATGAGGTCAAGATGGCTGATCATGTCCTTCAGATCTTCTGTATCTTTGTTGAGTTTCTTTCTAGATGTTCTATCCTTTACTGAGAGTGGTGTGTTGAAGTCTCCTACTATTATTCTGGAACTGTCAATTTCTCTTTTCAGTGCTGTTGGAGTTTGTTTTATATATTTTGGAGCCCTGTCACTGGGTGCCTAGCTATTTATTATGGTTATGTCTTTATGATGGATTGTCCCTTTAATCATTGTGTAGTGCCCTTCTTTGTCTTTTATGGTGGATTTTGTTTTAAAGTCTATTTTATCTGAGATTAGTATTGCCACTCCTGTTCTTTTTTGGTAGCTGTTTGCTTGATATATTTTTTCCACCCTTTGATTTTTAATAAATTTATGTCTTTGTTTCTAAGGTGTGTCTCTTGCAGACAGCATGTTGATGGATCCTGGTTTTCTTTAAGCCGTTCTGTCACTCTGTGTGTTTATGGGTTAATTTAGACCATTTATGTTCAGTGTAATAATTGATAGGTATGAGTTTATTTCTGTCATTTTGTAGTGATTGTTTTTTGTTGTGCAGACATTTTCTTTGTTCCTTTTACCCTCTTGTGCTGAATTCTTTTTCTCAAAGCCTTTTGTATGCTGTTTAGGGTCAGATCCATAAATGCACAATTCAGAAGTGAGGCCAGGAGTTCAGACACTACTTTATTCAATAGCTCTTTTACATTCTGTCCTCTCTCTGATTTCCCTGATACTTTTTCCTTCCCTTGAGTCCCTTTTTTCAGTCAGTTCTTGGACCAGAAAGCTGGGGCTTTAGCTTCCCCCTCTGCCAGGCACTTTCCATGACTACATCTGTATCAGAGACCAAGCATCAGGAGATCAGAGAGAAAGTAAATGCAATGGGGTCCACCCCATGCTCTTAGGATCAGAGCTTCTCTCTGGCCAGAGAGAAAGATTCATCTCCCTCAGAGTTTTGGGTGCGTATTCAGTCTCTGCCACCTCTGTGCCACTGTGGGAATGCCTGGGGGCTGGGACGAAGAGAACTGCAAAAAAGAGGAAAACAAAAACAAAAACAGGATTTCCCCTACTCTTCCTGAAACTTAGGAGTTATGTTTCTGGCTCTTTGGGCAGAAAGCCAGAATTTCTCTTTAAGCTCTTCTGTCTGCATCTGGTGCATACTTCCTAGTCTGGGGTTTCTTTTGTGTCCAAGCCATGCAATACTGGAGCATAAAATTATGGAAAATGCACTTCTGGTTTAGTGGCACTTAGAAATCTGGTTTCCTTTTGCAATCCACTTGTTACCAGTTACTTTTCAGAGTCCTCAGATAGCTCCTCTGTGCATTCTCTCTGGGGTTTATGTTTACATGCAGTGAGAGAGAGAAAGTGGAGTGTGCTTACTCCATTTTGCCTGGAACCAACTTCTTTTTAAAGTGCCTTACCCCATTCTAAGAAGCCCTGGTGGCACAGCACTGGTTGCTAACCAAAAGGCCAGCATTCAATCCCATCAGCCACTCTGTGGGAGAAAGATGTGGCAGTCTGCTTCCATAAAGATTACAGCCTTGGAAACCCTATGGGGCAGTTCTTCTGTACTATAGGGTCGCTATGAGTCAGAATTGACTCAGTGGCAACAGATTTGGTTTTTGTTTTTTTACCTCATTCTGAATTAGACAAAATCACAACATCATCACTGTCCTCACCATAGCCAATTTTAGATATGATAAATTTCCATTTCCCGCAGTGCATTGAATTTTCTTTCCCTCAACTATTAGTAAAGACAAAAAAGGAAACATTATTGGCATATTTTAAATCCAATATTTTTAAATAGAGTATATTCCTAATAAGATGCTTATGATAAATGATCTTATAGATTGATCTCAATTTTGTGTTCAAGCACTAAAAATATAATCTTATTCTATTTGGATTTTCCATATTGTGTTTTGGTTACTAATTACAAAGTTACAGTAAGAGTTAGGTTCTGGAGAGAGGTTAAAAAGCTAAAGGAATAATTGAAGTGTTATATTACAAGTAGATCGTTACACCAAGACATGAGAATAATAAAAATGCTCAGGAGGAGGAAGGAGAAAACACAGACCTTTGAAAAATAAATTTTGGCCTCTTGGAAAAGATACTTGTTTATAAAACTTTCTTTCCCCAGTAACCTGCTAAAATGAGCAAAAAGAATAGGGGCAGGGTAACTTTATTTGTGCTGACGTGACACAACTCATTCAACAAAACATGAAGACTATTGGCCATCTGCATCATGGATTAAATGTACTATGCACCAAAGTGGAAGAACTCCTGGGAGTTGACCCCCAACTTTTCACCTGATGGATACAATGCAGTTAGTATGACTATGAGAATTCCCACTAGTTTCTCCCGATCCGGAGGAGCAAGGGCCAGAAGTGTTGACAACTTTGGTAGGACAGTACTTGGTTCAGAATCAGTTCTACAGCAAAAGTTGCTCAGGACCATCAGAATCAAAGTGGAACTTGCCATCCAAAGAGGAAGTAAGTGGAGGAGAAACAGGTCAGCCAACCCAGCCATCCAGCCATCCTAGCTCTTGTGTGAAAAATGAAGAGCAGGAGAGCAAAAGTAGAAGTAGTAGTCTGTGGATCAGGTAAATGATGATGATGATTAGAACAAGGTGACAGTAATAGAGATGAAAAGAGTGGAGGTATTTGGGATGTATTTTGAAGATGGAACTGATGGGATTTGTTCATGGCTTAGGTGTGAGGGGAGAAGGATCATCACCATACTCGAGTAAGTTTTTTTCTTAAGAAAGCCAGGGTGGTTTTGCATTAAAAAGTATAAGAATCGTCATTCATTACATTCAACAATGCTGAAAGGCATTGGATAAAATTTAACAGTATTGTACATTCTTGTGGCATGAAGAGACAGAGATTTTCTTTATCATAAAGACATTTATTAGAAAACAGGAATAAATGTCTCAATATAGTTGGGAAGTGATGAATATACCTACTCTTTCTACTGTTCCTTAAAATTGTTCTGGAAGTACAAATATTTGAAAGAAAGAGATAAAAACTATCACTATTTTATGATGTTAAGATGTCTAGAAATCCAATAGAATCAAACAGAGAAAAATTGGAAGTAATAAGAGAGTTAAGTAAGGTAAGAGAGTTGAGTAAGCTCAAAATGCAAAGATCGAATTTCTTTCATATATATTAGCAATAACCTGTTAGAAAATACAATGGAATAAAACATTTCAGAAGCAACAACAATGAAACAAAATATCTAGGGATAAATTTAATAAGAAATGTGTAATATTTACATGAAGTATATCATTAAATGTTATCAAAGGCTATAAAAGATTTGTTTAAATTAAGATTTTATACCACATTCTTAAAGTTGAAAGAATCAATATTGTGACGATAATCTCTTCCAGTTTATCTGTAAATCTAATGTAATTCCAACTAAATCCCACTGGGATCATTTGGGGGTACATGACATTAAGCCTAATGTTCATGTGAAATCATAGATGTATAAGCATAGTTTATGTCATTATTTGCCCTTCTTGAGGCTAAACCTGATTTAAATTCTTTTAGCATAAATGATGAGACAAATTTCTGGATACCCAGGGACCTGTGAAAGGGTCATCCTAATTCTCTTTCATTCCCTACACAAAAATATCATTATATAACATTGAGGAAGTTACCATACTGGTTTCAGCTTATGAACTGAAGACTGAACTCAAGCCACCTCCCACCTTCACCCCAAAGCTTTCTGTGTGATCTAGGCAGAGGATTTTGTCTGCAGTCGAGGATCCTGCTTCAAAGGGAGATGGTGCTCTGTTTATAATGGTTCTTAGTAGAAAAGATTGACAGTGATGATATCCAATTATAACTCATTTCAGGTAGGTTTAATGAATGGGTCTATTTATTTATTTATTTGTTTCTTTGTTTTGTATGTGTCTTTCAGTAGTAGCCTGCTGGTACAATTTTTAGATAAAAATTTCTTATAAGAACTTTGTAAACATCACATATTACATTTATTGCAATAATGTAAAATTTGTTTTTCTGAGAAAAGTGTGCACAGATCTTGAGCTGGCTTACTTCATTACAATTAACAGTCAGAGTTTGCCTTTTCCATCTTTTTCCCAAGTGAAGGAGGGTATCATTAAATTTGAGGTGCATGTCAAGGGAGTGTTTCAGGCCATAAAGGGAATTTGACCAATGGACTTGTGGAACAAATTTTAAAAAATTAAGTTTCCAATTAGGGGATGGTGGTTAGTGGCAGTAATGGGATTATCTGGATTAAACAAGATTGGCCATAAATTGACATTTGCTGAACTCGAGAGAGAGTACATGGGAGTTCATTATGCTATTCTCTCTACTTTTGAATGTTTTCAATGTTTGTCATGGATTGAATTGTGTCCCCCAAAAATGTGTGTATCAATTTGGCTAGGTGATGATTCCCAGTGTTGTGTGGTTGTCCTCTGTTCTGTGATTGTAATTTTACATTAAAGAGGATTAGGGTGGGATTGTAACACCACCCTTACGCAGGTCACATCCCTGATCCAATGTAAAGGGAATTTCCCTAGGGTATGGCCTACACCACCTTTTACCTTACAAGAGATAAAAGGAAAGGGAAGCAAGCAGAGAATGGGGAACCTCATACCACCAAGAAAACAGTACCGGTAGCAGAGCACATCCTTTGGACCTGAGGTTCCTGCACAGGGAAGCTCCCAGACCAAAGGAAGATTGATGACATGGACCTTCCTCCAGAGCTGACAGAGAAAGCCTTCCCCTGGAGCTGATGCCCTGAATTTGGACTTGAAGCCTTCCCTTGGAGCTGATGCCCTGAATTTGGACTTGTAGCCTACTGTACTGTGAGGGAATAAATTTCTCTTTGTTAAAGCCGTCCGCTTGTGGTATTCCTGTTAGAGTAGCACTAGATGACTAAGACAGTCTCTAATGAAAAGTTTTAAAAATCAAAGATTAGCAAACAAAGCAATCTTGTTCTGAGAAAATAAGATAAAAACTGAAACAAACCAAAAGAAACAAGGTTCAAGGGAGAGATATCCAGAAATACAAATCTAATCTATAGTCAAAACACTGTGAGAAGAACCTACTCCTTTCATCCCCAAAGCACTCTGCTGAGATCTGGAGGTTGGCTAGTGACCCTAGAAGCAGACAGTACACGCAGGCCCACTTCCCTGGCTGTGTTACTGTGGGATATCTGCACCTGGTCCACATCAAGCCCTGCTTGATACCTTGACCATGGTGAGCCTGGGTTCCGCTGGACTCCTGCTGACTCCCCAGAAGGGACTCCTGAAAACCCTCAGGGAAGTGAAGAGAGTCTATGACCCAGCTCCTCTTCTCTGGGTGGCATTCCCCCAACAGTGGCCATCCTGCCCCAGCACTACACAGCTAGGTGTGCATGCACTTGCTACTTAGTTTACTTAAAAACTAAACAGTAGTGAAACTACAAAGAAAAGCGAGAATGGGAGGCAGAGAGATATGCCTGGGGAGGGGTACACAGGAGGCTTTAAAGGTATTGGTAATGTTATATTTCTTAGCACAGTTTTAAACGTTTATTCATTAAACAAGACATAAATGTTTTGACCAATCTTTGCAACAAATGATACATATCACAATAATTTTTTAAAATTGAAAAATAGTGCTATTTATGAATGAAGCACTATAGGTCAAATACAGACCTAGATGAGGATAAAGTATATGAGAAATGAGGATTTCAAATCTGTGAGGAGAGAGTGAAATATTCAATAAATGACACTGGAAAGTTGACTGTCCATTTGGAGGGAACATGTGAAATTCCATATTTTACAATAATACAAAAATTAATTATATATGGATAAAAGATACTTTTTAAAAAAACCATCAAAGTAGTAAGAGAAAATGTAGGAGAATCTCTTTATTACCTTGGGGAAACTCCCTTCTTTGCATAACATTAATGCCAAAATTCTTAAAGAACAAGACTGGTAGATTTGACTTCTCCGAAAGTAAAATCTTACAACAGCAAAAAATAGTATCAAAACAGATAAAACACAAATAAATAAACTTGTAAAAAGTATTTTTCATGTATGTATTAGAAAATGAGTTAATTTACTTTACAAATTAATTACCCCTCCCCCAAAAAAAGAAACAGTAGAAAATGAACAAAGGTTACAAGTAGGCAATTAATAAATACGAAATATAAATAATCATTAAACATGTAAAATAAATTCAACTTAACTAATTATAGCAATGCAAATTTTTTAAAATATTTCCTTTTCTATATAACCCACAAAACAATTTAATCCCAGGGACATCTAGCTCAATTGACATAACATAGTTTACAAAGAAAATGTTCTACATCATACTTCGGTGAGTGGCATCTGGGGTCTTAAAAGCTTGCGAACAGCCATCTAAGATACGTCTACTGGTCCCACCCCATCTGGAGTAAGGAAGAATGAAGAAAACCAAAGACACAAGGGAAAGATTAGTCCAAAGAACCAATGGACCACAACTACCACAGCCTCCACCAGACTAAGTCTAGCACAAGTAGATGGTGCCTGGCTACCACCACCAACTGCTCTGACAGGGATCACAATAGAGGGTCCTCGACAGAGCGGGATCAAAATGTAGAACAAAATTCAAACTCACACACAAACACGAAAACTAGACGTACTGGTCTGACAGAGAGGGAGAAACCCTGAGTGTATGGCCCACAGATACTCTTTTAACTCAGTACTGAAGTCACTCCTGAGGTTTACCCTTCAGCCAAAGATCAGACAGGCCTATAAAACAAGCAATAACACATGTAGTTCAACCATGTATACAAGACTGAATGGGCACACCAGCACAGGGGCAAGGACAAGAAGACAGGAGGGGACAGGAAAGCTGGAAGAATAGAAATGGGAAACCCAAGGTCGAGAAGGGAAGAGTGTTGACATGTCATGAGGTTGGCAACCAATGTCACAAAACAATATGTGTGTTAATTGTTTAATGAGAAACTAATTTGCTCTGTAAACTTTCACCTAAAGCACAATTAAAAAAAAAAAAAAACTAAAAATAAAAATTTAAAAAGAAAAAAAAAAAGTAACAGTTTATCCCATGAATTACCTTTAGTGTTTCATGGTAAGATGAGAATTTAGATGCAGAAACTTATTTTCTTTTTTTTGTGTTTGTGTCTTTGACAACTGTTCAGTAAAGTACCTGTGGTGTAACTCAGAGTCAAAATGATGTCATTTTTTTTAAAAATCTGATTTGTAGGACTGCCTGTTAATATCAGTAAATCTAGCCTGTAGTTTAGAACAAAGGCAATCAGTGGAGTTGTAAAGAGATAGTGATCTGATGTTACTTAGATTTTCCTAGATACTTTTATTATCTAGTGTTTTAGTAGTATTTTGTTTCCTATTGGTTCATAAAAGACATCAGAGTTTGAAAGAAAAGACTTATTTCTAATAAATGGTACATTATATGCTTGAAGATGATTTATAAAGAAGCTATCATTTTACCTAGTTTGGGGAAATAACTTTTAAGTATATCATCAGAAGATAAAGTTATTACTAAGTTTTAAGAAAATATTTAAATGTGTAATTTTTAATTTTTTTAGTAAAGATGGGGATGATAAGAAGAGACCTGTGATCATACATCGAGCCATTTTGGGATCAGTGGAAAGAATGATAGCTATTCTCTCAGAAAACTATGGGGGGAAATGGTAAGTGACATGGAAAAGAAAAGCTATATGTCTATTATTCTTATTTTATTTTATTTTATTTTTGGTGAAAATGGAAACCCTGGTGGCATAGTGGTTAAGAGCTACGTCTGCTAACCAAAAGGTCGGCAGTTCGAAGCCACCAGGCCCTCCTTGGAAACTCTATGGGGCAGATCTGCTCTGTCCTATAGGGTTGCTATGAGTCGGAATCGACTTGACAGCAGTGGGTTTTTTTTTTTTAATGGGTTTGGTGAAAATATGCACAGCAAAACTCACTCCCATTCCTCATTTTGATCAGTAATGTTGATTAGGTTCTTCATATTATATCACCATTCTCGTTATGTCTGTTCTAGTTGTTTCACTTCTATTTAGTTAGTCTCCCTATCTTCCCAACCTTCTCATCTGTGCTTTAAAATAGCTGTTGGTCTTATATAGATAATTAAAAAAAAAAAAAAGCAAACATAATACTCAAAGGTGGCAATCTTTACTTTTCAGAATAAACTATTACTTAGTGTAAAGCTGACTTCGGGGGTAGTTTCAATTCAAGGTTTGAAGCATAACTCAAGGCCTTAGTCTCAGGAACTCCTCTAGCCTCAGTAGGTCCATCTGGATTCTTTAAGAATTTGAAGTTCTGTCCCACATGGTTCTGCCTTTTTATCAGGATTCATCTACTGTATTCCTGATTAGAATGCTCAGTAGGGGTAGCCGGGCACCATCCAGTTCTTCTGGTCTCAAGGTGGAGGAGGCAGTGGTTTATGTAGACAGTTAGGCCTGTAGTCCAGTTCCTTCTCTGATTCTTGGGCTTCCTTCTTCCTTTTTTGTTCCAGACAAATAAAGACCAATAGTTGTATCTTAGATGGCTGCTCGTAAGCTTTTAAGACCCCAGATACTACCCACCACACTAGGAGGTAGAATATAAACTTTAATAAATATGTTATGCCACAGGGATCACAATAGAGGGTCCCAGACAGAGCAGGAGAAAAATGTAGAACAAAATTCTAAATCACAAGAAAAAGACCAGACTTGCTGGTTTGACCAAGACTGGAAAAATCCCAAGAGTATGGCCTCTGGACACCCTTATAGCTCAGTACTGAAGTCAGTTCTGAGGTTCACCCTTCAGCCAAAGATTAGACAGGCCCATAAAACAAAATGAGTCTAAATAGGCATACCAGCCCAGGGGCAAGGACGAGAGAAGGCAGGAGGGGACAGGAAAGTTGGTAATGGGGAACTCAAGGTCGAGAAGGGGAGAGTGTTGATGTGTTGTTGGGTTGGCAACCAGTGTCACAAAACAATATGTGTATTAATTGTTTAATAAGAAATTAGTTTGCTCTGTAAACCTTCATCTAAGGTACAATAAAAACATTAAAAAACAATGTTATACCAATTGACTGGATTGTACCATAAGACCACAACCCTAAGCCCTCAAACCAAGAGAACTAATCCGATGAGGTGATTGGTTATGTCTAATTAGTATCAGTATCTGTAGCTCCCCTCCTTTTTTTGGTTTTTGTTATTGTTGCAAAACCAAATACAACCTCAAATGACCACTGTCATGGATTGCATTATGTTCCCCCAAAAATGTGTGTGTCAGTTTGGCTGGGCCATGATTCCTGGTATTGTGTGATTTTCTTATATGTTGTAAATCCTGCCTCTATGATGTTAATGAGAGAGGATGGGTGGCAGTTGTGTTAGTAACGCAGGACTCAGACTACAAGATTGGATTGTGCCCTGAGACAATCTCTTGAGATATAAAAGAGAGAAGTGAGCAGAGAGACAGGGGGACCTCATACCACCAAGAAAGCAGTGCCAGGAGCAGAGAGTGTCCTTTGAACCTGGGGTCCCTGCATGGAGAAACTCCTAGTCCAGGGGAACACTGATGAGAAGGCCAACAGAGAGAGAAAGGCTTGCCTTGGAGCTGACGCCTTGAATTTGGACTTTTAGCCCACTTACTATGAAGAAATAAATTTCTCTTTGTTAAAGGCATCCACTTGTGGTATTTCTGTTATAGCAGCACTAGATGACTAAGACAACCACCAAACACATGAAAAGATTCTCAGCATCATAGACCGTCAGAGAGATGCAAATCAAAACCACAATGAGATACCATTTCACTCCCACTAGGATGGCTAAGATTAAAAAAAAAAAAACAAAACAGAAAATAACAAATGTTGGCAGGGATGTGGGGAAATTGGAACCCTCATCCATTGCTGCTAGAATGCAAAATGGCATGGCCATGTGGAAAACAGTGTGGTGGTTCCTCAAAAAACTAAAAATAGAACTACCATATGACCCACAATTCCATTCCTAGGAATATACCCAAAAGACTTGAAAGCAGGGATTCAAACAGAGACTTGTACACCAATGTTCATTGCAGCGCTATTCACAATACCCAAAAGGTGGAAACAACCTAAATGCCCATCAACAGATGAATGGATAAGCAAAGTATGGTACATACATATGGTGGAATAATAGTCAGCCAGAAGGAGAAATGAAGTCTTGATACATGCTACAGTATGGATAGCGCTTGAAGACATTATGCTGAGCGAAGTATGCCAGTCACAAAAGGATGAATATTGTATGACCTCACGTATATAAAAAGACAAGAAAAAGCAAATGTATAGAGACCAAAGTTTACTAGCGGTTACCAGGGGTAGGAGGGAAAGGGAAAAGGGGGGTTAATGGTGATGGAAAAATCTCGTTGATTAAGGGTAGGGTTGCACGGCCAATATTGTCGTTGCTGTCAATAAGTAGACATATGTAAAAAGTTGAATTGGAAAAGTTGTGTGATAGTTAATATTTATAACAACGACAAAAAAGAAAAAAAAAGCTGCTGAGGCTGCGTATGTACAACCAAACAATTCATGGGATTTGGTTTCTTGGTTTGGTGGTTTAGGGTCATGGTTTCATGGAATATCCCAGTTGATTGGCCTAATAACATGTTTAGTGCTTCTGTTCTACCTCTTAGTTCGATGTGTAGTGCTTGAGGTCTTAAAAGCTTACAAGTGGCCATTCAAGGCACAACAGTTGCTCTCTATTTGCTGTATATATTCTCAACAACAACAAAATAAATAACATTATTTAAAGAACATATATAACCTAGCATTTGCCCAGTAATCCCTTTTCTATATGTACACCTTATTGAAATCAGTTACATCAGTCATGCTGTGGAAACTTTACCCATATTCAGTGCCACCTTTCCCATTTCTATAAGCCAAAAGTGACTACTACTTAGAGAGTACTTCTCCCTCTTTTCCCCCTCCTGCCCACCCCTGGCAACCACTAAGGAACATTAGTTTCTGTATATTTACCTATTCATTTTATTTCATAAAGTGAGAACACACAATACTTGTTTTTGGTTTTTTTTTTTGGTGATTGACATAGTTCACTCAACATAATGTCTCCCAAGTTCATCCACATTGTAAGATGTTTTAGAAACTCATTTTCCTTTATGACTGAGTAGTATTCCATTGCATATGTTGTTGTTAGGTGCCGTCGAGTGGGTTCCGACTCATAGCGACCCTGTGTACTACAGAACAAAACACTGCCCGGTCCTGCGCCATGCTCACAATCATTGTTATGCTTGAGCCCATTGTTACAGCCACTGTGTCAGTCCATCCCGTTGAGGGTCTTCCTCTTTTTTACTGACCCTCTACCAAGCGTGATGTCCTTCTGCAGGGATTGATCCCTCCTGACAACATGTCCAAAGTATGTAAGACGTAGTCTCCCCATCCTTGCTTCTAAGGAACATTCTGGTTGTACTTCTTCCAAGACAGATTTGGTTGTTCTTTTGGCAGCCCATGGTATATTCAACATTCTACACCAATACGACAATTCAAAGGTGTCAATTCTTCTTCGGTCTTCCTTATTCATTGCCCAGCTTTTGCATGCATATGATGCGATTGAAAATACCGTGGCTTGGGTCAGGCGCATGTTAGCCTTCAAGGTAACATCTTTGCTTTTCAGCACTTTAAAAAGGTCTTTTGCAGCAGATTTGCCCAATGCAATGCGTCTTTTGATTTCTTGACTGCTGCTTCCATGGGTGTTGATTGTAGAGCCAAGTAAAATGAAATCCTTGACAACTTCAATCTTTTCTCCGTTGATCATGATGTTGCTTATTGGTCCAGTTGTGAGGATTTTTGTTTTCCTTATGTTGAGGTGTAGTCCATACAAAGGCTGTAGTCTTTGATCTTCATCAGAAAGTGCTTCAAGTCCTCTTCACTTTTGGCAAGCAAGGTTGTGTCATCTGCATAACGCAGATTGTTAGTCTTCCTCCAATCCTGATGCCCTGTTCTTCTTCATATAGACCAGCTTCTCAGATTATCTGCTCAGCATACAGATTGAATAGGTATGGTGAAAGGATACAACCCTGATGCACACCTTTCCTGATTTTAAACCACACAGTATCCCCTTGTTCTGTTCAAACAACTGCCTCTTGATATGTGTATAGGTTCCTCATGAGCACAGTTAAGTATTCTGGAATTACCATTCTTTGCAGTGTTATTCAGAATTTGTTATGATCCACAGTTGAATTCCTTTGCATAGTCAATAAAACACAGGTAAACATTTTTCTGGTATTCTCTACTTTCAGCCAGGATCCATCTGACATCAGCAATGATATCCCTGGTTCCACGTCTTCTGCATCTGGCCTGAATTTCTGGCAGTTCCCTGCCAATATACTGCTGCAGCTGCTTTTGAATGATCTTCAGCAAAATTTTACTTGCATGTGATATTAATGAAAGTGTTTGATAATTTCTGCATTCATTTGGATCACCTTTCTTGGGAATAGGCATGAGTATGGATCTCTTCCGGTCGGTTGGCCAGGTAGCTGTCTTCCAAATTTCTTGGCATAGACGAGTGAACACTTCCAGTGCTGCATCCACTTGTTGAAACATCTCAATTGATATTCCATCAATTCCTGGAGCCTTGTTTGTTGTCAATGCCTTCAGTGCAGCTTGGACGTCTTCCTTCAGTACCATCAGTTCCTGATCATATGCTACCTCTTGAAATGGTTGAACGTCGACCAGTTCTTTTTGGTATAATGACTGTGTATTCCTTCCATCTTCTTTTGATGCTTCCTGCATCGTTGAATATTTTCCCCATAGAATTATTTTCTATTGCAACTTGAGGCTTGAATTTTTTCTTCAGTTCTTTCGGCTTGAGAAATGCCAAGCGTGTTCTTCCCTTTTGGTTTTCTGCCTCCAGCTCTTTGCACGTGTCATTATAATACTTTACTTTGTCTTCTCAAGCCACCCTTTGAAATCTTCTGTTCAGTTCTTTTACTTCATCATTTCTTCCTTTTGCTTTAGCTACTCGACGTTCAAGAGCAAGTTTGAGTCTCTTCTGACATCAATTTTGATCTTTTCTTTCTTTCCTGAAAATTGAAAAAACCATTGTATATACGTACCACATGTTACTTATCCATTCATCCGTTGATAGACACTTAGGCTGTTTCCATCTTTTGGCTATTGTGAATAGTGCTGCAATGACCAATAGGTGTGCGTATGTCTGTTCCTGTCACTTTTATTAGGTCCTTAGGCTATATACCTAGGAATGGGATTGCTAGGTATTATGGCAGCTCTACCTCTAGTTTTTTGAAGAAACACCAGACCGTTTTCCACAAAGGTGGTACCATTTTGCATTCCCACTAGTAATGGATGAGGGTTCCAGTTTCTCCACATCCCCCCCAACACTAGTTATTTTCTGTTTTTTGTTTTTTTTTTTTGTCTTAGCCATCCTAGTGGGAGTGAAATAGTATCTCATTGTTGTTTTGATTTACATTTCTCTGATAGATAATGATGTTGAGTATCTTTTTATTTATCATTTGACTACTTGAATATCCTCTTCGGTGAAATTTCTGTTCACATCCATTGCCCAGTTTTTGATTGGGTTGTCTTTTTGTTGTCAAATTGTAAGTTTTCTATATATTTTAAATATTTGACCCTTATCAGTTATAAGATTTTTTTTCCCACTCTGTAGGTTTTCTCTTTACTCTTTTGATAGTGCTTTGATGAACATAAGTATTTAACTTTTATGAGATGTTTCGGGAACCCATTTTGTTTTCTGTTGCCCATGCATTCGTTGTTGTGTTTGATAATCTATTGAAAAAAATTAGGCCCCAAAGCTTTTCTCCTACATACACTTGTAAGAACTTTGCTTTTAGATTTAACATTTAGGTCTTTGATCTATTTTGAATTAGTGTTTGTCTATTTTTCTTAAAAATCATGTCTCAAAAGATAAAATTAGTAGGAAAAAATTAGAGGCTCCTGTCTTATAATTAGCAAGTATCCAAACAGTAAATAAACAATTCTTGTTGCATTTGTCATATCAGAAAATACAAGACAGTGGCATAATACTATACCACTTACCTTTTGGGGAACATAGTTATCTTTTCACCTATTTCAAGACCTTCAAAGATCTAGTTGTCTGAAAATATAAAGTCGACACTGCCAAGGTACCTCCTCTTGCTGTACTGCCTTCTTGTCTCCTTCAACTCATATTATTTGTCTCATAAGGATTCCCTGTGACCATGGACTTAGGAGTAACACATACAAACCTGGTTTACAAATGACCCTGAACGATATGCTGGTATAAACCCAAAGATGATGGTTACAACAGCACAGCCCCATTTAGGAATAACAGTGGGGAAAGGGAATGTCCTTGATTGCAGACTTTTTTTTTTTTTTTAATATGTTTTAGGTGAAAGTTAACAGTGCAAATTACTTTTTCGTTCAAAAATTTATGCACAAATTGTTTTGTGACATTGGTTGCAATCCCCACAATGTGTCAGCACTCTCCCTCTTTCCATTTCCACTGGTTCTCTGTGTCTGTCCGTCCAGTTTTCCTGTCCCTTCCTGTCTTCTCATCTTTGCTTTTGAGCAGGTGTTGCCCATTTAGTCACGTATACTTGATTGGACTAAGAAGCACGTTCCTCATGTGTGTGATTGTTTGTTTTGTAAGTCTGTCTCATCTTTGGCTGAAAGGTAGACTTTAGGAGTGGCATCAGTTCTAAGTTAGCAAGGTGCCCGGGGGCCATAGTCTTGGGGATTCCTTCAGTCTCTGTCAGACCAGTAAGTCTGGTCTTTTTTGTGTCTGTGTGAATTTGAGTTTTGTTCTACATTTTTCTCTTGCTGTGTCAGCGATCCTCTATTGTGATCCCTGTCAGAGCTGTTGGTGGTGGTAGCTGGGCACCATCTAGTTCTGGGCTCAGGCTAGTGGAGGCTGTGGTTCATGTGGTCCACTAGTCCTCTGGAGGGATATTTTCCTTGTGTCTTTTGAGAACAGAATTTTGAGTGCTACATCTTGTAGTCAGTCCTCTTTGCCTGGAAGGAAAAATGGCCAGAAACATGGAGTTACACTGATACATGTGTTCTGGTTACTGCTTTGGTCACAAGGTCAAAGATTTAGAAGTAATTTAAGATTGAAAAATAGATGACAAGTAGATTTGGAAAGAAGAATGTGGGTGATTGCTCAGAATGGTCATAAAGGTGGTATTGCCTATCAAAAGGCCCTCATTGTTGAGGAGGTTTTCAATATTCAGATACAAGATGACCCATTCTATTGTTATTGCCAGCCTCTTTCCTGCCTTACTCAGTGGACCATGAACAAAGTGGCCACTAGGGCAGAGATATAGGACGTGCATAGGTTCAACAACATGGACATCCCCTCACTAATTTCCATCTGGCAACACTTCATCTGAGGACTCAATTTGCCATCAGTAGTGGTCAATCCTGATCCCCTAATATGGTACCATAATCAAGGAGGACCAGCCAGCCATCTGGTGACAGGTCGATTACATTGGATCTCTTTCATCATGAAGGGCCACTGATTTGTCCTCACCAAAAAAGATACTTATTCTGGATTTTGCTTTGCTCTTGTTTCCTGTCATGCTTCTGTACCATGTACGCCTTATTCACCATCAGAAAGACACAATGCTTCTGACCATGGAAGTGATTTTGTAGCAAAGGAAGTAAGGCAGTGAGCCAACATGATGGGATTCCCCTCAGAAGCACTCAGAAGCAACTGGCCGTATTAGCAGTTATGGCACCAACTGGCAGATAACACATCTTGTGATTTGGAACATGCTGCAAACCAGCAACCACTTGTGACACTTTTGCCTCTCATCTCATTTTTAAGAAACCTACTGAGCACCTGATCGTGCAGCTTAGCTCTTCAGGATCTACTGCCCTGAAGTGGTGACTATTGCTAGGCACAGTCCCTGCAGCTCCCATTGTTGGCACTGGGCACTGGATGCTACTGCTGCCGGGGTCACTGTTCCATCATTCTCTGAAAGCTCCATGTCTCTCCAGCACCCTTGCTGGGACTGATTCTACATGGTGCCTCTTTCTGTGTGCCACCCTCTTTCAAATCAACATGTCTTGTTAGTATATCTGATTGGCAGAATTTAGATCACATGGATGCACTCCAGTATCCACATCTAGGAAGGCTGGGAAAGCAAATTTCTGAGCAGGAAACATACCACCGAAAATTCCCCCAAGCATAGTGTTCAAAAGGTCCTGGCCAACTAGGGTATGTGTATCCTTTATATTTTATTTGGGATCTTAGAGAAATATACTTGGGTTTCATAGAATTTCCTAAGCTAGTAAAGTTACACATAAGCAAAAAGCATAGTTATGAATATGTACGCTTTATAATTATGAGTTTAACATGTTTATATTTCTTTCAAGTTGATTCAGATTTAAAAGAAATGGGAAATAACATAGGTGAGAGATGGTTGTTTCTTGCGCCAGAGTGGTAGCGGTGAGAGTGGTAAAAAACTAACAATAAAGATGGAGTGGGAGACAGGAGATGGTGTAAATGCACTAAATGTGTCATCCTTCATTTTAGGGAGTTAATAATACTCTCCTCAGTTGATAAATCAGGAATTCACATACCTCTCAGTGTTATGGTGGAAGTCTCCTGAAGAACTGATAATAGAAATGGTTAAAATATGGTTCTCTTGGGAGAGTAGGACTGGGGGTGGGGTGAGGACAGAGCTCAGAAGGAAACATTTACTTTTCATTTTTATACAGTATGCTTCTGTTTTATCATTGTTATTATTTTGCTTTTGTAATTTAAGAACAAATGTATAAATATATACATTCTTAAAGTGCCATCTGGTAATAGTCTCCATTGCATTTCCTTCCAGCTTTAAGCTAAATACTCATTATGATGAAGAAGGCAAGCATTTCCTATTACAAACATTGCTTAGACCCATCTTCCTTCTTTATTTCTAATTAAACATTTAGTTATGAGATAATTGTAGATTCACATGCAGTTGTAAGAAATAAAACAGAAAGGTCCAGTGTACTCGTTACCCACTTTTCCCCCAGTAGTCACATCTTGTAAAACTGTATACAGTATCACAATCCACCAACCTTATTCAAATTTTACCAGTTTTACTTACACTCATTTGTGTGTGTATATATATTTAGTTCTAAAAATTTTATGACATGTATAGATTTGTGTAACCACCACCAGTCAAGATACCTGAAAGTCCTATCACTACAAGGGCCCCTCATGCTATCCTTTTATTACCACACATCCCCCGCCCCACCCTCGTCCCTAACTCCTGGCAATCATTAATCTTCTCTCTATCACTATAATTTTGTCATTTCAAGAATGTTACATAAATGAAATCATACAGTATGCAGCCTTTTGAGATTGCCTTTTTTCACTAAGCATAATTCCCTTGAGTTTCATCCAAGTTGCTGTGTGTACCAGTGGTTTGTTCCTTTTTATTGCTGAGCAGTATTCCAGGGAATGTATGTATTTATATATTTATTCTTAAGTCACCACAGTTTGTTAAACCTTCCACCTGTTGAAGGACATTTGGGGTATTTCTAGTTTTTGGCTATTAGAAGTAAAGCTGCTGGGAACATTTGTGGAAGGTTTTTGTGTGAAGTCTTCATTTCTCTGAGATGAATGCTCAGGAGTACAGTTGCTGGTTTTATGCTAAGTGCGGGTTTAGCTCTTCCATCTATCTGCCAATCCATTCTTCCCTCCCTTTTCCAATAAAAATTTGAAATTTCCCCCTTTATCTACCCTACTGTATTTTATCTTTCAATATAGTTTGGTTTTCTTCCCCATCACTCTACTGCAACTGCTCTCTTGTGGAGTCTTTAAGAAAAATCTTTTGTTATTTTTAATCATATAATAAGTGGTCATCATTAGATTTTGAAAATACATATTTTATATATTTTTTCAGGCCTTTCTGGCTGTCTCCTCGTCAGGTAATGGTCATCCCTGTGGGGCCAACTTGTGAAAAATACGCACTCCAGGTAAAAGCAGAGACATTTAAAGCATAGTACCTAATAATCTTGGCTTATATTCTATGGAGGTCATTGACTTGGAATGTCATTCATGCTTTAAAACACTGCATAACTGACACATTAATTTAACAACCCATGTGTTCAGTAATAGGGAGTAACACCTTTAGTCTGATTTGAGTGTCTGTGTAGCTGTATCATAACTATATTGTTTCTTAATGTTTTTGAAAAATTAGCGTTTTAAATATCTTATATTTAAATACTCTTTCTCACATGGCTCTATTAGGGTAGAATGTTTTATTATCTCTTGCTGGATAACAAATTACCACAAAACTTAGGAGCTTGAAACAACAAACATTACCTCACAGATTCTGTGAGTCAGGAATCTGGGAGCAGCTTTGCTGGTTGATTCTGGCTCAGGGTCTCTCATGAAGTTGTCAAGCTGTTGGACAGGGCTGCAGATGTCTGGGACTCACTCACATCATTGTTGGCAGGTCTTAGTTCCTCACTGGTTGTTGCCCAGATACTTCAGTTCTTCACAACATGGGCATCTCCATGGTCTGCTCAAGTATCTTCACAACTTGGCAGCTGGTTTACCACAGTTGAGAGACAGAAGCTGCAGTTTTTTATAACCTCATCCCAGAAGTGGCACATTCTCACTTCTTCTCTTTTCTATTGGTCACACAGACCAACTTTGTCCAATGTGGAGGGAACGGGGGAACTACACAGGGTGTGAATACCAGGAGGTGGGGAACACTGGAGTCATCTTGGAGGCTGACTACCACAAATAACGTAGTGATAAGTGTTTTATTTTCTTCTAGGTATCCAGTGAATTTTTTGAAGAAGGATTTATGGCCGATGTTGATTTAGATGATAGTTGTACACTAAATAAGAAAATACGAAATGCACAGCTGGCTCAGTATAATTTCATTTTGGGTAATTTAAGTTTCTACATATTTTTCCAAATGCCCTTTTTTTTTCACTGTAATTCCAAAATACTAACAAAATAAGGGATATTATATAACTTCTTGATTATCACAAGTTTATTTAATACTTACACACAAAAAAGAGTCTGTGGTGCCCTGGGTTAGCTGTTCCTAAGAACTCATTTTTATTTGCTAGAAGAAGGTTAGAAAGTTTCACAAGAATCCTGTTGTATAGTATTATTTGCAATAGTAAATAATAATATCTCAAACCAACAATGAAAAAAAAAAGATGTGAAAAGATCTCATCAATAGAATTATACTCCTTATGTTTCAGCTACATGTCAGCGCTGAGATATTTTCCCTTGTCTTCTTTTTGTTATATTAGATATCTTTGCCAGAGCCCTGGGGGTGCAGTCGTTAAGAGTTTAACTGCTAACCATAAGGTCAGCAGTTCAAATTGACTGGCCACTCCTTGGAAACCCTGTGGGGTGGTTCTACTCTGTCCTATAGGGTCTCTATGAGTCAGAATCGACTCAATGGCAATGGGTTTGGTTTTTTGGTTTTAGAAATCTTTGGAATTAAACTAATGAATGGAAAAGATTTCAAATTTAGAATGATCAAAAGAAGAGAATTTAGGTGAAAAAATAAATATTCTTGGGGCATAAAGAATAATAATTCAGCAGTGAGTAACAATGCAGAAACTAAAGTTTTGGCTTTAAAGATGATTCAGAAATCAAGAGAAACTGATGTTGATATGCCTTGTGGATATGGTATTGATATCTTCTGTAAGCTGAGAGATTCTGTAGAAGGAAAAATAAATATGCATAGAGTTGTCCTCATCAACAATTTTTCATTGATGTTTCTCTCTGTAGTAGATATTGTGGTGTTCCAATCAGGCTTCTTATGGTAAGTGACCGAACTTTCAAATTAGCTTAGACAGAAATGGAATTTTTTTTAGAAGGGTATTGGAGTATCTTATGAAATGAAAGGTAGAGTTAAAAACAAAACAAAACAAACAAAAAAAACATTAAAAGAACAACTGCAACCAGGAGCTCAACCCTTACCAGGACTGTTTCTCCCCGTTTCTAGTCCCTGTTTCTCCCTGGTTCTTTATGCTTGTCTTAAATATCTACTTTATTCTCCTTATCTGCTGACCAATTTCTTCCACATGGCAAGAAACATGGCTGCAGATTCCTGTATCATCTCACAGTACAGGTCACAACCCAGCCTGTTGCAGTCTCATCAATTTTGACTCATAGTGACCCTATAGGACAGAGTAGAACTGCTTCATAGGGTTTCCTAGGCTGTAATCTTTATGGGAGCAGATTGCTAGGTTGTCTCAGTCATCTAGTGCTGCTATAACAGAAATACTGCAAGTGGATGGCTTTTAACAAAGAGAAATTTATTCTCTCACAGTCTAGTAGGCTACAAGTCCAAATTCAAGGCATCAGCTCCAGGAGAAGGCTTTCTCTCTCTGTCAGCTCAGGAGGAAGGAGGTCCTTGTGATGCATCAGTCTTCCCTTGGTCTAGGAGCATCTCAGCACAGGAACCTCAGATCCAAAGGACGTGCTCTGTTCCTGGCACTGCTTTCTTGGTGGTATGAGGTTCCCACGTGTCTCTGCTCACTTCTCTCTTATACCTCAAAAGAGATTGGCTTAAGACACTATCTAACCTTGTAGACCTCATCAGTATAACTGCTGCTAATCCATTTTATTACATCATAGTGATAGAGTTTACAACACATAAAGGAATCACATCAGCTTACAAAATGGTACACAGTCATACAATACTGGGAATCATGACCCAGCCAAGTTGACAGATATTTTGGGGGGACACAATTCAATCCATGACACAGGTTTTTTCTCCGGTGAAGTGGCTGATGGATTCCAGCTGCCAGCCTTTCGGTTAGCAGCCAAGCACTTAACCACTCTGCCACCAGGGCTCCTTATGGGCCACTAGAGAGAACAAACTTTTTACTTACATTCCAGAAAATTCCTGTTGTCCTGGCATGGGTCTGGTGTCCACCCCTTGACTCAGCAAGTATGCCAGGTGGAGTCAAGGGAGTCTGTAAGAGAATTAAAAAAAAAAAGTTGCTCTTGAGTCAGTTCTGACTCATGGTCAGAGTAGAACCATGCTCTATAGGGTTTCCAATGGCTGTTTTTCTCAAAGTGGATCACCAGGCCTTTCCTCTGAGGTGCCTCTGGGTGGCCTTGGGTGGCCTTGAACATCCAACCTTACAGTTAGCAGTCAAGTGCATTAACCATTTGCACCACCCAGGGACTCTGTAAGAGAATCCCCCAAAACCACTGCCATCGAGTTGATTCAGACTCATAGCAACCCTATAGGACAGAGTAGAACTGCCCCATAGGGTTTCCAAGGTTGCAAATCTTTATAGACGGAGACTGCCACATCCTTCTCCCACAGAATGGCTGGTGGGTTCGAACCACCTACCTTTCAGTTAGCATCCAAGTACTTAACCACTGCATCCCCAGAGCTCCTTGTAAGAGAATACCAAAAAAAAACAAAAAAAAAAAACCATTGCTGTAAAGTGTATTGCGACTCATAGTGACCCCACGGAACAGAGTAGAACTGCCCCATAGGGTTTCCAGCAGTGGCTGGTGGATTCAAACTGCCGACCTTTTGGTTAGCAGCCGAACTCATAACCACTGTGCCACCAGGGCTTCTATAAAAGAATAGCAGCCCCTATTTATACCCCAAGACCACAATAGCTGTTCTTTCAAGTGGACAGTAGAGAGATGGTGTTAGAAGTCATTCCTTCTCTCAAGAAACTTATAATCAGAGGATTAGCCTGTTGGCCCTTAGATTGATATTTAGTGATTAATTCTGAAGAAAAGCTCAACTAATGAGATGCAGTGTCATATGACTGCTGTTTTACTGTTAAATTGCTAATTTAAAATGTTTATTTCCCTTCCTTTTCTACAGTGGTTGGAGAAAAGGAAAAGACAAATAATGCTGTAAATGTTCGAACAAGAGACAACAAAATTCATGGAGAGATTTCCGTAACTTCTGCCATGGATAAGTTGAAGAATCTCAAGAATTCACGTACACTGAATGCAGAGGAAGACTTTTGAAGTCCTTTCCTTGTATTTGCTTCTATATAACCTTGTTTTGACCCTTGAAAATGTGTTTTTCTTAACCATTTAACCTGTTAGTACTTCTTCTAAGAACTTTAGACTCACTGATGGGCACAGTTAGAAAGGAGATAGTGAATGAGTAGCTGATATGAACCAATTGTTTAATTCACTAATGTGCTCTGAGGACAATTTAAGAGGAGAAGCTTGGGACGTTTTCAAGAAATCAATGCCTTGAGAGACTTAAATAGGAAACCGTTATCATTGAAAGGGGGAAATACTAGGAAATGAGGATTATCAGATGTCATTGCTAATATTTATGATTTTCAAAAATAGGCTTCAAATAAAAATCTGCAAAGTTTTTTTGAATATGGGGAAATATCTTATTTTCTAATAACATTATGTCTCAGGTATTTTTATGGTTGCTTTTACAAAAGCTCACACTTTGGGGATAAAGTTTATTCCCAAAATTGGAATCATTGCCTAATTTGTTCTAACTAACCAACAACTACAAAAAAGCTAGTGCTGAATATTGGCTTACTGACAAAGGACTCTGAACATCAAAGAAATTCAGTGTTGTGGAATCTACTGTTGTTCGCACTGTAGGTTAAGAGTTGCCTTGTTCATCTTCAGAAAAACTAAATTCCCAAATAAAATGCATCACACAGTGTTTCCAATGATTCAGCTTTGGGCTTATACCACAATAAGCTGCTCCCCTAGAGTTAAATTACTTTTTTTGATGAAATGATATTCCACTGATTTATAGACTCAGATGAATTTCAGATTTAAACTGTGAGGAAGAAGAATAATTAAAAAGGGTTTATGTCAATAGAGAATTTAGCTACCAATCAAGAAGTACCTATTTATTTGGCTAGGTACTGTGGAATTCAAAATATATTTAAGACATCTTCCCTCCTCTCAACACACTTACAGTTAGCTTCCTGAGGGAAGTGGACAGTGAAACAGTTGGTAAACAAAATAGTATTATATATCAGAGCTGTATAGCACTATATGGTGCAAATTGTGGAACATAATCTTTTAAGCAAATATTTGAGGGCTTATTTTGTGTCAGGCACTATTTTGTGTATTTTTTTCATTCATCAAACAGGCTAGTGAGGGAGTGGGAGGTCAAAACACCCAACAATATCTGCTGTTGTGGCAGGTAAGTGGGAAGAGAGAAACATGTCAACAGCACAGTACGGAGTATGTGTGATGGAAATATGAACCCATAGGGAGCCTGACAGCCTGGAGTACAGCTCCTGTCCCCAACGCTGGCCACCTCTAGGGAGAAGCCCATGCTTTGAATGCTCGTCTCATAGAGCTCTTGTCCCAGTCCCTCTAAGCCTTGAGATTTGCTGGCTATCTGTCCTGTCTCTTCCATTCTTAGAGGAACTTTCTGGAAGTAATGCCTATCTTTAAGGAGTTGGCCGGAGCTGAGGCCTAAGGCGGGCCACAGAGATGTCTGCTGGGCACCGACCAGCACCAGCCCTCAGGTCCAGTGGAGTGCGCCCCTCACAACCCGCCTGTCAAACCTTGGGTGGCTTCCCTTACTGTGTTTGGCCCACTAACAATCTGTTTCTTCATCTGTAAAATAAGTAGGAGATTAAACCACCCAAAACAAAACCCTTTGCCGTGGAGTCGATTCCGACTCATAGCGACCCTATAGCGACTCTATAGGGTAGAGTAGAACTGCCCCATAGGCTTTCCAAAGAGCGGCTAGTGTATTCGAACTGCTGACCTTTTGGTTAGCAGCCAAACACTTAGCCACTGCGTCACCAGGGCTCCAAGTATGAGATTAAGTGCTATAATGTCATCAAAACCTTCACATAGTACCTAGCATGTGATGACAATTTTTATCTCTAACATATAACCGTTCAAATAAAAATGGTGGCCAACTTTCCATATTTGCCCTCTTCAGCTTTCAGTAGCTTCCAGTGTGAATTTCAGCCCCATGGTGACATTCCTGGTCTCCAGCAGTGGAAGGAGAGGTGGGCGTCTCTAGTTTAAGAGGGTAAGGGACGTTTGGGAACAGAGGACTCTCACAGGGTCGCGGCCGCCCACAAACCCAATTCCTCTTGAAAACGTCTCCGCGGGGCAAGGCAGAGGTGGAACCATGACAGACATCATCCGAAAATCCGACCAGAAGCAGACCAAGCCGTCCCAGCCACCTTGCGCCTGCGCCGTAGGTTCCGTGGGCCCCGCCCCTCGGACGAGCCCCGCTTCTCGGCCCGGGCAGTGTGCGCGCGCCGGCAAGATGGCGGCTGCAGGGGGTCAGTTGTCGTCCCTTCGCTGCTTCTGCTGTGTGTTGCTTTTCCTCTCACAGTTCTACATCTTGCTGGGCGGTGGTAAGTGCAAGAGCCAGGGTCCACACCGGGTTGCGGGCTGAGTGGCGGAAGCGACCCCAGGAGCTGGGGGAGGCGCCCTGACTGGGCCCGCGGGCAGAGGGCGTAGGTAGATTGTGGAACGGAGGGTGCGTCCCAACGGTCTTGTCCGAGGCAGCCCTTCTGCTCAGGGACCCCTGAGCTGCTGGCTCGGCCGCAGAGGCCTCGAGCGGGACACCGAGGGCTCGGGGCTCTGCCAAGGAAGCAGAACTGGGTCCCAGTACCACCCTTTGTTTCCTAGTTGCCCAAGGATCTAAATTGGTGTTGACCCTACTGGCGTTGCGCCATTCAGTCTTACGAGCAGTCAAGCTGTGAGGTTTTCATGAGCAGTTAGCGGCCTAGTGTACACCCTGCCTGTTAAACACAAACCAAAGTTTTCATAACCCAGGATAACATATTTCTCTAATTGTAGGATCCTTAAATTTAGAGCATTTGCAGCAGCTGGCTTAGTCAATAAAGGACCCGGGTCCAGCACGAACATTCACAGTAGTTCCCAGGGCAGCAGGCACTAGACATTTTGTATTCTAGTAAATGTGCGTATTTATATCTAGTGGTTTCTCTCCCTCTTTGTAAAATAAAATGTCTTTTAGTATGCAAAATCAATTTACGTTTTTGAATATATTTTATTTTAGGTTATGTGAACTAAGGGCAAGATGCACGTTTTTCTGTAGACAGTTATTTGAATACCTTTTGACATTTCTGCCTCGTTTCTTTTTGCGGTTCCACAGTCTTCATTTCATCTCCTTATTTCACGTTTCTATCATTTTATCCATTGGAGTAACTTTATAACCAAAGCTTCTTTCAGAAACTTTCTTCTGCTTCTTGAAGTCTGTTCCTGATGTTGGCTATTAAATGCTCCCCCAAGGCAGTGTGAAATGGAAGGATAACAGAGAGAAGTATAGAAACTTGGTGTGTAGATCTGGTTGTGCTGCTGGGAACTTGAACAAGTTATTCACCCTTTTAGCTTCTGTTTCCTCATCTTTAAGGTGATGGGTTTAGCCTGACACCCTGAAGTCATTTCGGCTTTGTGATTCTAAGTGTCCAGGACCCAGATACAGTAGTAATATGACAGAATAGAAGAAGGTATTTTGTAGGATTACCCATTTAATATAATGACTTTAAGTAGGACCAGTTTTAAGCAGGCATTTGTGTGTTTTGCTGAGTGCAGCCTTTGTTTCTGTAGTTTCATCCCTCCAGTGTTCCACTATTTCAATGAATTGACTGGCAGAGGTGTTTTTCTGATTTTTATTTGGATTTAAGAAAGTAGTAGGAGGCAGCAACATACTTGAATTTAAAATGTAGATTATTTTATAGAGAAAATAATAAGAATTCTTGACTCTTCTGGATGTTTGTGAAAGCCCCGCTTCCGTCAAAATCCTTGCAATTTTGATCCTTTCTTAACTGATGAAAATATATTGTATGCCTGGGTAAGTTGGCCAGGGGAAAAAATTGCAACCCTCTGAACAGGTTATTAATATAGACAATTATTTTGAACTTTGGTAATATGTAAATGTTATTCAAGTACCAATGTGGAATAATGACAAAAATTTTCCAAAGTTAATACTGATTTATTCGTGGTTAGCTGGTGTCTGTGGCTTCATTTCCAAATTAGTGAATTAACTGAAAAGAACATAGGATTGGAAGTCAGGAAATTTGTTTTTCATCTTGTAAAATGTTAGGTAGATTTTTTGAGCCCCTAACTTGTACCCAGCATTACATTGCATATCCATTAGTACCTTTAATTTTCACAGCCATTTTGGGGACAGTTATTAATTACTTCTACCAGTGAGGTGCTTGGCTCTTGAGCTTTTGCCCCAGGTCATACAGCTGGCCAGTGACAGAACCCTGCCTCGGTTACAGGTGTCTCAACTCCAGCTCGGTGCTTTTTCCATTCCATTGCACTAGAGATCAATCGCTACTATTCCGCATAACTATAAAATTAAATAAGGTGTAGACCTGGCCTTCCATCTGGTTCCTGTGTAGCAAGGCCACCATTTAGCTGTGTTCTCCAGAACACTGACATGCACAGTGAGTCAGCCTAAGTCCTCATAAAGGGTATTCCTGAAGGTACTAGAAGAACCAGTTGCAGTACTGTTTCCCTTGTAAATTCGCCCCCAGCAAAAAACAATGTTGTGTTTTGATGATAAAGCTATAACTCTTCCTCTTAACATTTAGTGTGTACTTGAATCACACACTGTAGCCGCTCTTTAATGAGATCCATCCATTGCAACAGGATCTGGCATGGCACAAGTGTGTAGTTAGGGGTACACTTAGGGCTTTAGTGACTGAATGTGCAGAAGCCCGGACTCTTGTTCGTTGACTAGACCCCAGCACAGAGTAGTACATATAGTTGATACACGTGTCTGAGGCTGCTGTGTCTTTTTTGCATGTAGATGTTTGTTTATGGTAAGTGATGAAGAGACCCAACTCCTCCCCACCATGATACATGCATGACACTAGGCACGTGATTATATAAGTTCATTTAAGTCTGAGATACATTTTACATCTTTTGCGTCCTTTTTTTTTTTAATCAGGTTTATTGAAGTATATTTTACATATGATAAAATTTTCCCTTTTTAACGTATAGTTCTATGACTTGACAAATGCATGCAGTTGTGAAACCACCACCATAATCAAGATAGAACAGTTCCATCACCACCCTGCCAAGTCCCCTGCTGCCCTTTGTAGGCACCACTTCCCCCATTCCCAGCCTCTGACAGCCACTGATCCCTTATCTGTCCCTATAGTTTTGCTTTTTCCACAATATCGTATATATGGAATCAAATAGCATGTAGCCTTTTGGATCTGGCTTTTTTTGCTTAGCATGGTATATTTGAGATTCATCTAAGTTGCTACACTTTATATGTTACTAGGGTTTTAACTTAGACACAAAACCTTCATATTTATATAGAGTGAATTTGTAAAGAATATCCAGATGTCTGCTTGGCATCGCAACTTGGATGTTATAGGCATCTCAAACTTAATGTATCTAAAATACAGCTCTTTGTTCCCTGCTGCCTACATCAGTCAGTCAAACAACAAAAAAGCAGCCCTGTTTCTTCCTTAATTTTGCTTGAATCAAAGTCTTGATTCCTCCCTTTCTCTCAGCCCCTCATCCCGCTCATCAGCAAGTCTTACCAGTTTTATCTGTAGAACATTTGAATTGCCTACCTTTCTCCACCTCCAAAACCATCCCCTAAACCCGAGCACCATCATTTCCTCTGTAGAGACAGTCTGAATGCTGCCACATAGAAACTTTCTGTGTGTTCTAGATCTGCATTGTCCCAATATGACAGACACTAGCCGCTCGTGGCTATTGAAAACTTGAAATGTGGCTAGTGCAGCTGAGTAACTGAATTTTTTATGTTTTTTAAGTTTAATTAACTTAAATGGAAATAGCCACATTTTTCCTGTGACCAGAATTACTCCTTTAAAGTGTACATCCAACAAGGTTACTTTCCCATCTCACTCAGATGAAAATCCAAACCCCCCAACTTGCCCTGCTGGACTGTGCATGACGTGGCGCCTGCCTGCCTCTCTGTTCTTCCTCTCGGCCCCTCTCACTAGCCTCCTGAGAGTCCTTTGAGCTCTTTCCTGCCTAAAGCCCTTCATTCTTCATCTTCCCTGGGCCAAGAACACTTCGTGTAGGTGGATGTTTGTTACTGCCAGCTTTCAGGTTTATGTATCATCTCAAAGATTTCTTGTCTTAGGCCCTATTGGCTAACGCAAACATCTTCCCCATTGTTCTTTCTCTCACTGTTTGTTGTTAAGTTCTTCATAGCACTTTTTACCATGTGTAGTAATTTTGCTCATTTACTTGTTTAGAGCAGGCTCTTGTCTGTCTTAGTCACCACAGTAGTCCCAGTGGAACATAGTAGGTGTTCAGTAGTGTGTGGGCTGAAGGATGAAGGAGTCATGTGCTCAGAGCAGCAGCAGCAGCCTCATGGCCCCACCAGCACTCGAGTGACTGCTCAGTGGCACATCCAGGAAGCCCCTCCTCCAGTGGACAGGGGGCATCCTCCTACGCATGTCATTCCTTGTCATCTTTTCATTTCTTTCTACCTGTAACAGCCGCCTCTCAGGTTTGACTAAGGATTTTAATAAGACTTGTTTTTGGTTTTTTTTTTTGCAATTTTGTATTTAATGAAATAAAGTTCTCAGGGTTTGAATCTCAGATCTCTACCAGTTTCCAGTAGACGTCTTTCACTTTAGCATTACACGGGTCTCTAGCTGTATTTTGAGACAATGGTGGGCTCTTTTCTTTGCTGGTCAGCTGTCACATGCCGAACCTTTTCAGCATAGACAGTCTACCCTCTGACATCTCATTGCTAATGATCATGTTTCTTAACCTTAGAAAATGATTGTTTTCTTCTGTTATTCTGATCAGTATTGTCAGAGAATAAGCTTCTCTCTCACCTTGCATAGAAAGTACCGAAATCCCACCTTATGTGACGAAGTGTCCAAGCAATGGTTTGTGTAGCCGACTTCCGGCCGACTGTGTAGACTGCAAGACAAATTTCTCCTGTGTCTATGGGAAGCCTGTCACTTTTGACTGCACAGTCAAGCCTTCTGTTACCTGTGTTGTAAGTACCACAACTTACTTATTCTAAATAAATTCATTGTAAACTTCGAGTTACAGTATAGTTCAGACTTGACCATCGGGGGAAAATTCTGAAAGTGCTCTGCATTTTGTAAGTAATATTTTAGGAATAAAGTCAAATTTATCAGAAGACTGAAATTTCATTTCAAAGCAAGATTTGGTTGCAAGAGTTTGGATGACAGTTTTTTGACATGAGGATAAACTGGAGCAGTTAACAGACCTCTTACAGAAAGTTGGAAATAAGAAAAGCTCAAGCGTACTGTTTGCGCATTAAGAACGACGCTGTTACAGTCATCACATTTACAGCCGAGCTCTGATATTTTGACCTAGAGAGGAAGGAGCCTAGAAAGCCTGTCATAGTCAGTGTTCCTTAGAAAGTGCTGTAGAATGCCTGCCTCACAGCTCCATGCGCTCCTGTTAGAACCACAGACACTTGGAGGCAGCCCCAGACCTGCTGAATCTGAATAGGTTGGGGAGACAGCTATCTGTATTTTTAACAAGTGGACCACATAGCTATTGCACATTCCCTTGTCTGGGAATTCTGTCCTAGGATCTGAGCAAGATAAAGAGTAGAAGTTAGTACTGAAGCAGTGTTTTACTCTTGGCCCTGCTGTAACTAGCTGTATGGTTTATTAATCTCTTTTATAAAACAAGAGGATGCGTCCAGAACAGCTTTTCCTAAAGTGTTATCATGGAACCCTTGTTCTGGGAAGTAGTCCAGGGGCAAAAAAGAGATTCCATACTCTCTTCTATTATGAATTTCCTTTGACACAGCAGTTCTGGCATTTCCTTCACTCATTTGAACCAAATACCTTTTCCACCCTCTATATTCTTTGGAACTTGGCCTGCGAAAGGCTAGATTGGAAGGTTCCTTCCACCTCCAGGCTCTTTCTGTAATTCTCCTGAAGTCAGCATCAGAAATTAGGGAGGTGTTACGGATTGAATTCTACCCCCCAAAATGTGTGCCAACTTGGCTAGGCCATGATTCCCAGTATTGTGTGATTGTCCGCCATTTTGTCATCTGATGTGATTTTCCTATGTGTTGTAAATCCTACCTCTGTGATGTTAATGAGGCAGGACTCTTATCTACAAGATTAGGTTGTATCTTGAGTCAATCTCTTTTGAGATGTAAAAGAGAAATGAACAGAGAGATGGGGACCTCATTACCACCAAGCAAGAAGAGCCAGGAGCGTGCACGTCCTTTGGACCAAGGGTCCCTGTGCTGAAAAGCTCCTAGACCAGGGGAACATTGATGACAAGAACCTTCCCCCAGTGCCATCGCAGAGAGAAAGCCTTCGCCTGGAGCTGGCACCCTGAATTCAGACTTCCAGCCTCCTAGACTGTGAGAGAATAAACTTCTTGTTAAAGCCATCCACTTGTGATATTTCTATTATAGCAGCACTAGATAACACAGGAGGCTTCACTCCAAAGGGGAAGTAAACTGTTATGCTGTCTCATGCCTGGATTTGGTTTTTGTAAGCTTAAGTATTTGCCATTTTCATATATCAGCCTTACCCTTTAAGGCATACTGAAATATCGAACTTAGTTGCAAGATAGTCTTCACGACTGCCCTTAAATTACCAGTGAATCTTTGTTCTGTGTCTTAAATAGAGTTTTTTTTTTCTTAATTACCTAATAGCCAGACCTATTTATTTGAGGGCACATGGAAACTCTATGGGGCAATTCTACTCTGTCCTATAGGGTCGCTATGAGTCAGAATTGACTCGACGGCAACGGGTTGGGTTGGGTTCGGTTAGTAGATACTTACTAAATAATGAGGAAACTATCTGATGTCTAAGGGGAACTTTTCCATGATGAAGCCTCCTATGTCGTTTACCTCAGCTTCTTTGGCATTCATCTTGATCTCTTCCTTAAGTGTTCCAGTGACAAGTAAACACTGTTGTTAGTAGAAAATAGGCAGAGGATGAAGAAACAAACAACTGTAGAGAGCTTAGGAAAGTTTCTGAACTTCTTGGTCACGGTCCGTGGTACAGTCCTCTCCCCGGCTGAGATAGGCCCTGGATAGGATTCTCCCTCTCCTGCTTTTCATCCGCTTCCCTCACTCTGACAAGTACTGGTGGGTCCTATGAAATAGCAGGTGCCCGCTCACCTCAGCTGTGTACCCTGACGTCTGTCCCAGTAGACCCTGGTGATCTGTGAATTGGGTTTCAGGAGACATGGGTCCCAGAACCCTGTGACTTTGTCATGTAGGCAAATTGTGCTCTTTCCTTACTTGTTTAATGACAATCTGTAGGGTCCCTCCTTGGTAAATCAATGACCATTTCAAGAACAGTAGTCCATGACCTGCACGCACCCAGGCAGATACAGGTTCCCTTGCTCACTCCCCCGTGCAGGCTTTCGTGCTCTCTCCTTCCTCCCCACCCACGATGTTTTGAACTTGCTCTTCTAGCTCCCCTCTCTCCATGCACATTGACTAGGACTCACTGGCTAAGGGAATCTTGCCTGGAGTCTGCTAGTCAAAGAAATTGTTTGGATAACTACCGCATTAAGTACTATATAAATAGAAATAAAACCTTGCAATCCCCTCCGTATCATATAGCTACGGTTCCAATGAAATGATGACTGTCAAGCCAGTTAGGCCACCTGGAGATGTGCTGGGCTGAAATGTTGCTTTGTGTTATTCAGAGAAGATAGCAGTCCACTAGTGTATCTGTAAAAATGGTGTGGGTGTGGCATCTGACCTTCTCTAACTTCACAAGGGGGAAGGAAAATGAAAATCAAGATCAACAGCCCAAGGCTGATTCCTATGAAGTGGAGGTCAGACAAGCCTTCTCCTTCCGCCATCTTTACCAGTTCTGACACCAACCGTCCCTCCCATGGCGCTCTTTGCTTCTCTCTTGGGTTCAGTAATTCACTGCAGTGGCCATACAGAACTCACAGACAATATGATTATAGCGACCCTATAGGACAGAGTAGAACTGCGCTATTGGGTTTCCAAGGAGTGGCTGGTGGATTCGAACTGCCGACCTTTTGGTTAGCAGCCAGACTCTTAACCACTGCACCACCAGGGCTCCCATAATTATCAAATTTATCAGGAAAGTAATAGGTTACAATTCAGGTTCAGAAATGCTCAGGATACAGTTCTTCCATCAGGACAACCTCTTCTTAGCTGTGGTCACTGGCACGCCTCTCCCTGGCCCTAGGCCTCCGCTCAAAGGCACTCAGCTTTCTTCCTATGTGGGCCGGGAAGCCCACCGCACCATCTCCCACTGCTGAGTCTCTGCTACTGGGTGTCTCTTGCCACCACTTCTCAGCGTCTTAGGTTTACAGCTCTCTCTCTCTCAGTCTCTTGCTTCCAGGAGCTTCTCAGCACAGGGATTCTGGGTCCAAAGGGTGTGCTGGGTCCTGACTGTTCTTCCTTGGTGGTGGTGGGATTCTCTCTTTCCTGCCTCTAGGGTGGCTCATTTCAAGCCCAGTGGGATGGCAAAACTGACCAATCCCTTTAGTGGGCCACAATTAACATATCTGCACAGTCCCACCCAATCACCTGGATGGGAGTTACAAGACCATGGAGAGAAAAGCCACACAAAAGCAGTCCATTACACTGCAGTTTCTGAAGCAGGTATAATTTCTTCACATGAGTTCTGTGTTCCTTTAGTAATGACAGCTATTTACAGAGGGAAAGGTGACAAATCTTTTTACAATAGATGAGCTTTTGAAGGGGTTAATTGTGGTGAGGAGAAGGTGGATTCAGTAAATATTGGGATGCCTAGGTAACTATCTAAAAAAAAAAAAAAGTTGGATACCCGTCTTTTTATATATCAAAATAAATTCTGGATAGATCAAAGATTTAACGTACAAAATGAAACCCTGAAGAGCCAGAGAAATTTTTTTTTTTTAAATAATCCCAAAGTGGGAAATGTTTTTCTAAATTTGAAATAAAATGTAGAAGCCATAAAGGAAGAATTGATACATTTGACTACTAAAAATTAGAGATTTCTAATGGTGCTAAAAAGGCACAAAGGCAAAAGACAAATGACAGACTAGGAAAAAGTATTTCTAATATATGTGGCAAATAATGCACTAATATCTGTAATTAATAAAGATTTCCTAAAAGTCAATGAGAAAATAATGACAGTCTGTAGAAAAATGGACTTAGAACATAAGCAGTGGTTCATAGGAAAGGAAATGCAAATGGACTTTCAACATGAAAACATTGTTTAATTTTTCTCATAATTAAATACAAACAAATGCATTTTTAACCTATCATAGTGGTAAAAAAAATAATAAAGTTTGATAACACTCTGAGTGAGGGTATAAGAAGACAAGTTAGTGAGTGGGCAAAGGATTGAACCTGTTGGAGGCAATTTGTCATCTCTGGCAAGCATACGCATATAGTCTTTGACCTAGCAATTCCATATCTACAATTCTTACAAATATTCTTGCACATGGACGTAAATAAGTGTGATAAGGATATTCCTAGTAGCACTGTTCATCAAAGCAGAAGATTTGAAACAAGCTAAAAGTCCAAGAGATAACATTTTAAATGATCATGCACCCATGTAATAGAGTAAATACATTGCAGCCATTAAAAAGAAGTAGGCAGCTCTAGGGATATGTACTGATAACTTCAAAATTAAGTGAGTAAAAATCAGTGGAAAAGTTAAAATTTTAAAAAGGAAATATGATACAAATGTCCATGTGTACAGACTAGAATAGACTGTCCCTGGAAGTGCATGGGGTCCTAGTAAGCAGGTACAGGTGAGCAGTGCTAAGCGCTGGGAGGGCAGAGGCTGGCCAGGGGCCTGGAGGCCAGGTGAGGCAGGCTTACTCTTCACCTTCCTGTTGTGTCGTGAAATTTGTACCATGTGTATGTATTACCTAGTTTTCAAAAACATAATTTGTAAACTGTTCTGAATGCATCACTAAAAATATGCGGACATATAAAAAACAATGTAACCTCAATCAGGTGGTGCGTTACCCAGTTTTAAACACTATCCATAAAAAGCAGTTTTGCATTGATCAAAATAATGAATATGATAACTTCCAGAGATGATTGTGTGACCGTTTAAAATGATTTTGAAAAATATGTTACTATATAACGTGAATAAGGAGCCCCGGTGGCACAGTGGTTAAGTGCTCCACTGCTTACCAAAAGGTCGGTGGTTAGAACACACCAGCTACTTCACGGGAGAAAGATGAGGCTCGTCTGCTTCCGTAAAGATTACAGCCTTGAAACCCCTATGGGACAGTTCTGTGCTGTCCTGTAGGGTCACTGTGAGTCAAAATTGACACAGTAGCAACAGATTTGGGTTTTTGGTTATGTAATGTGAAAACCAAAACCAGTTGCTGTCCAATCAATTCTCACTACAGCGACCCTATAGGACAGAGTAGAACTGCCGCATAGGGTTTCCAAAGCTCAACTGGTGGATTCGAAGTCCCGACCTCTTGGTTAACAGTTGTAGCTGCTAACCACTGCGCCACCAGGGCTCCATATAATGTGAAGTGGGGTTAAAAATGGATACAAAATGCTTTCAGTATGATTCCAGTTATGTAAACGTATAAACAAAAAAAATTGAAAGAAGATTAAAAATGGTTATCTCTGGAGAGGTTACAGATTATTTTGTTTTATAAACAAAACAAAAGAAAAACATTTTAAATGGAATTGAAAAAAGCCAAATCTCTGGTCTCAGAAACTAAGGGCCAGCAGTAAACACTTGCTGAGCCCCTTACATGTCTTGTGGATTTTCCTAGTTGAGGGTGATTCTCTATGATCTACCTGTTGGTTGGTCATGCTGGTGCTCGTGGAGGTGGGAGCAGCAGTAATAGACCTGGAGTGCTGGGCTGGACCATGATTGGAGGTGTTAGGGAAGATGGGGACTCAGATGCATAACAGTGTGTTGTACATACAGGAACATCAGGCTGGTGGTTAGGGGATCTGAGTTCTACTCACAACTTGTAGCTCAGTGACCTTAAACACATGCACTTACATATTCCTTCCAGCTATCAGTGGCCCTATGGATTTATAAAACAAGTTTTTATTTCTTTTTTCTCTATTAACAGAAGTACACATGCTCATTATTGAAAATTTAAGCAAAAGTGTGGTGTAATCTGAAATAACCTTTGTTAACATTTTGTTGTGAATTTATCTACTTTTTTTAGACATGTATTTTTCGGTGTATATTTTTATGATTATAGGATCATACCATATGTACTTGTTTTGCTTACACATATTGTTTGGTACCTCTTTTTCTGATATTTAGTACCAAGTTATAAGTGTTTTAGAAGCTTTGTGTCATATGACTGTTTAGTTTTATTGACATATTAACAAATTACTGTCTTATGATTTATTAACTCTGTGTCCTTTGGTATATAGAATGAAGAGTCCAGATCCCAAAAGAACTTCATCATCAACATGACTTGCAGATTTTGCTGGCAGCTTCCAGAAACAGATTACGAGTGTTCCAACTCCACCAGCTGCATGACAGTGTCCTGTCCTCGGCAGCGGTATGCTGCCAACTGCACAGTGCGGGACCACGTTCACTGCCTGGGTAAGTCAGAGTTCAGGCAGAGAGTTTCAGGACGTGTGTGAGCAAAACGTTGTTTCTCTAAGTTTACTTAACTGTAATCTGAGATTTGAGGATTAAATTTAAATTATTTTATCAGCAGCCTTTTAGTTATTCCAGGCCTCATTGATGAACTTTATAAAAGGCATCCAGAAGATTTGCACTTCATAAGTTTTTAAACTATCCTGCGTTTTAAAACTTTATTGGCTAAACAAAACTTATTATCCTCATGTATTTTTCTTTTATTATATTTTTAAATGTAATATTTGATAAAAGGAAAAGTATGTAAGCTGTAAAGCATAATCACAGTAATTGAATTTTAACCAAATTAGCTAAAATAGTACCAACACTATTGTAACTGCCTGGGTACTTTTCCTTCATCCAGTTGCTCTGCCTTCTATAATAACCCATTGTAAGATTTTATCACAGTTTATGCATTCTCCTGTGTATTTGTAATAGGTATAATTTCTTGCTGTTACAGACTGTGCTGCGATTAAAGTTTTTGTACATATTTATTGCACATGTGTAAGAGTTAGGTAGTATATATTCTCTAACATATATCATTTTGCAAAATGATTGTATCTATTTACATTCCCACCAGTAGGACACAATAGTTCTTAATAATCCAAATTCTCTCTAATACTTGTTGTCCTTCTTAATTTTTATCTTTTTCTTAGAGATTTCTAGGAATTTGTTTTTATTTTGGATACTAATTATTTGGTTTCCCTGAAAGCCCTCTTTCATATAGTGACCTTTTTTTAAATTGTGCTTCTAGGTGAAGGGTGACAGAGCAAATTAGTTTCTCAGTAAACGATTAATACACATACTGTTTTGAAACATTGGTTGCTAACCCTGTGACGTGTCAGCACTCTCCCCTTCTCGACCTTGGTTTCCCCATTTCTCTTCTTCCAGCTTTGCTGTCCCCTTCTGCCTTCTTGTCCTTGTCCCTGGGCTGAAGGGTGAACCTCAAGAGTGTTTTCAGTACTGAGCGAAAAAGGTGTCTAGGGGCCATGCTCTCAGGTTTCTCAGTCTCTGTCAGATCAGTAAGTCTGGTCTTTTTTTTTTTTTTTTTTTTGGTGAGTTACGCTTTTGTTCTGCATTTTTCTCCAGCTCTGTCCGGGACCCTCTATTGTTATCCGTATCAGAGAAGTCGATGGTGGTAGCTGGGCACCATCTAGTTATGCTGGACTCAGTTTGGTGGAGGCTGTGATAGTTGTGATCCATTAGTCCCTTGGACTAATCTTTCCTTTGTGTCTTTGGTTTTCTGCGTTCTCCCTTACTCCACATGGAGTCTTCATTTCTTTATGGTATCTTTTGATGAACAGAACTTTTAAATTTAATGACTGGAAGTTATTAATCTTTTTTAGTTTACACTTTTTGGTTATTGTTTAAGAAATATTTTCCTACCTCAGAATCATAATTTCTTATATTTTCTTTTAAAAATTTTAAGTTTGGCCTTTTACATTTAGGTCTCTAATCCACCTGGAATTGGTTTTGGTGTATGGTTTGAGGTAGGGATTCAGTTTCACTTATTTTTCCACATGGATAACCATTGTCTCAGTACCTATTCCCTTTTGATCTACAACATGACCTCTGTCATACATGAAGTGTTTAAATGTCCGTTGTTCTTTTTCTGTGATCTCCTTTTCCGATGGACTGATTTGTATATGTCAGTACCACACCGGCTTAATTACTATAGCTTTATCGTGAGTCTTGATATCTGGTAAGACATTTTACATTCATTAAGCTGTAACCCTTACTGAACTGGTTTAAACATTAAATCTATGCTTATAGGTGGTAAAGACTTTCTTTTTACTATATGTTCTTAATAATATTTATAGAGATTCTTATAAAAAGAGTTGATTTTTTTTATATTTAAAATTATGAGGCCATTACTTACAGTAAAGTCTCTGTGTCAGAGTATTTGTGTATTTCTATGTGGAATATTTTCCTCTTTTTAAGGTAACCGTACTTTTCCCAAAATGCTGTACTGCAATTGGACTGGAGGTTATAAATGGTCTACTGCTCTGGCTCTAAGGTAAGCTTTGTTACCAGTATATGTTAAAGATGCCATTTGATTTCTATGGGATTAGCAGAATTTTCCAAAACTGAGCTCAGCCAAGCTACTCCTTGACTTGGGTCCTACCACGTGTGTCATATACATTCTGGGAAATGTAGGGCTACAGGGAGATGTTTAGATGACCAGAGCAGTGCCTTGGTGTAATTTAACGGCAGGAATGTTAGCTTTTCTCCCAAGATGCTTGTGCACTCCAGAGATGACACAATTGAGCCATTATTATTGATTATTAGAACCAATCAGGAATTCTAATCCTAAATGTACTATGAATTGGAAAATGCCTAACTTCTTCACCACAGATGATTTAAAATAGGTAGATTTACAATGTGTATTTTTAAATTTTTTCACCACTTGTCTGTCAGTTTGTTGTACTGTGGTGGCTTACGTATTGCTGTGATGCTGGAAGCTATGCCAGCAGTATTTCAAATACCAGCAGGGTCACCCATGATGGACAGATTTCAGCAGAGTGCCAGACTAACACAGACTAGGAAGAAGGATCTGGAAGTCTACTTCTAAGAGAAATTGGCTAGTGAAAACCTTATGAATAGCAGCAGAGCATTTTCTGATATAGTGCCAGAAGATGAGCCCCTCAGGTTGGAAGGTACTCAATACAACTGGGGAAGAGCTGCCTCCTCAAAGTAGAGTCAGCTTTAATGACATGAATGGAGTAAAGCTTTGGGGACCTTCATTTACTGATGTGACATGACTCAAAATAAGAAGAAACAGCTGCAAACATCTGTTAATAACCAGAATGTGCCATGTATAAAGTCTGAATCTAGGAAAATTGGAAGTTGTCAAAAATAAAATGAAACGCTTGAAGATCGATATCCTAGGCATTAGTGAGCTGAAAGGGACTGGTATTGGTCATTTTGAATCGATAGTCATATGGTCTACTATGTCATGAATAACAAATTGAAGAGGAACGGTGTCACATTTATCATCAAAAGAACATTTCAAGATATATCCTGAGGTACAGTGCTGTCAGTTATAGGATAATATCCATATGTCTACAAAGAAGACCAGTTAATACAACTATTACTTAAATTTATGCACCAATCACTAATGCCAAAGAGGAAGAAATTGAAGATTTTTACCAACTTCTGCAGTCCAAAATTGATCAAACTTGCAATCAAAATGCATTGCATTGATGGAGATTACTGGTGATTGTAATGCGAAAGTTGGAAACAAAGAAGAAGGATCAGTAGTTGAAAAATATGACCTTGGTGATAAAAACTATGCCAGAGATTGCATGATAGAATTTTGCAAGACCAGCAACCTACTCATTGGACATACCATTTTTCAACAACATAAACAGTGACTGTACACATGAACCTCACCAGGTGGAATGAATATACAGGAATCAAATTCACTGTGGAAAGAACAAGTCAAAACAAGGCCAGGGGTTGACTGTGGAACAGACAATTAATTGCTCATATGCAAGTTCAAGTTAAAGCTGAAGAAAATTAAAACAAGTCCGTGAGAGCCAAAGTACAACTTTGAGTATATCCCACCTGAGTTTAGAGATCATCTCAAGAATAGGCTTGACTCATTGAACACTAATGGCCAAAAGACCAGACAAGTTGTGGGATGACATCAAGAACATCGTACATGAAGAAAGCAAAAGGTCATTAAAAAGATAGGAAAGAAAGAAAAGATCAGAATGGATATCAGAAGAGACTCTGAAACTTGCTCTTGAATATACAGTAGCTAAAACAAACATAAGAAATGATGAAGTAAAAGGAACAGAACAGAAGATTTCAGAGGGCAGCTCGAGAAGACAAAGTATTATAATGAAATATGCAAAGGCCTGGAGTTAGAAAACCAAAAGAGAAGAACATGGTTGGCTTTTCTCAGGCTGAAAGAACTGAAGAAAAAATTAAAGTCTTGACTTGCAGTATTGAAGGATTCTATGGGCAAAATATTGAACGACATATGAAGCATCAAAAGTAGATGGAAGGAATGAATACACAGAGTCACTGTACCAAAAGAATTGGTCGACGTTCAGCCATTTCAGGAGGTAGCATATCAAGAACCGATGGTATTGAAGGAAGAAGTCCAAGCTGCACTAAAGGAAATGGTGGAAGACAAGGCTCCAGGGATTAACAGAATGCCGACTGAGATGTTTCAACAAACAGATGCAATGCTGGACGCAACCACTAGTCTGTGCCAAGAAATTTAGAAGACAGCTACCTGGCAAACTAACCAGAAGAGATCCATATTTGTGCCCATTCCAAAGAAAGGTGATCAAACAGAATGCTGAAATTATCGAACAATATCATTAATATTACATACAAATAACATTTTGCTGAAGATCATTCAAAAGAGGTTGTAGCACTACATTGACAGGGAACTGCCAGAAACTCAAGGTGGATTCAGAAGAGGATGTGGAATGAGGGATATCAATGCTGATGTCAGATGGATCTTGGCAAAAAGCAGAGAATACCAGAAAGATGTTTACCTGTATTTTACTGACTATGCAAAGGCATTCGACTGTGTGTGGATCATAACAAATTATGGATAACATTGTGAGGAATGGGAATCTCAGAACACTTTGAATTGTACTTATCAGGAACCTGTACATAGACCAAGAGGCAGTCGTTCAAACAGAACAAGAGGATACTGCATGGTTTAAAGTAAGGAAAGGTGTGCGTTGGGGTTGTATCCTTTTACCATGCTTATTCAGTCTGTATGCTAAGCAAATAATCTGAGAAGCTGGACTATATGAAGAAGAACACAGCATCAGGATTAGAGCAGGACTCATTTGCAACCTGTGATATGCAGATGACACAACCTTGCTTGCTGAAAGTGAAGAGGAATTGAAGCACTTAACTGATGAAGATTAAAGACTGCAGCCTTCAGTATGGATTACACCTCAACATAAGGAAAACAAAATCCTCACAACTGGACCAATAAGCAACATCATGATAAATGGAGAAAAGATTGAAGTTGCCAAGGATTTCATTTTACTTGGATCCACAGTCAACACCCGTGGAAGCAGCTGTCAAGAAATCAAACGTATTGCATTGGGCAAATCTGCTGCAAAAGACCTCTTTAAAGTGTTAAAAAGCAAGGATGTCACTTTGAGAACTTAGGTGCACGTGACCCAAGCCATGGTATTTTTAATTGCTTAATATGCATACAGAGCCCTGGTGGTGGAGTGGTTAAGAGCTCAGCTGCTAAACCAAAAGGTTGGCAGTTCAAATCCACCAGCTGCTCCTTGAAACCCTATGGGGCAGTTCTACTCCGTCCTATAGGGTTGCTATGAGTCAAAACCAACTTGACAGCACCTAACAACAACAATATGCATGCTACAGCTCAACAGTGAATAAGAACAGTGAAGAAGAACTGATGCCTTTGAGTTATGGTGTTGACAAAGAATATTGACTATACCATGAACTGCCAAAAGAATGAACAGATCTTTCTTGGAAGAAGTACAGTCAGAATGCTCCTTAGAACTGAGGATGATGAGATTTCGTCTCACGTAGTTTGGAGATGTTATCAGGAGGGAGCAGTCCCTGGAGAAGGATATCATGCTTGGTAAAGTAGAGGGTCAGCAAAAAAGAGGAAGACCCTCAGTAAGATGGATCAACGCAGTGGCTGCAACAGTGGGCTCAAACATAACAATGATCATGAGGATGGCACAGGACTGGACAGCGTTTCATTCAGTTGTACATAGGGTCGCTATGCGTTGGAACCGATTCCATGGCACCTAACAACATTTTTATTTTTTAGTAACTTCCTTCTTATTATAAAAAATAATGTAATGCTTAATGCTGAAAACCTGGAAAGAAAAATGAAAATGACAGAGAAAAAACATGAAAAATCACCTATAAATTAAAAAGTTGTGCCGTCTAGAGTTGAAGGCATAGAGTTGCAGCCCCAGATCTCTGAGGTTTGCAGACTAGCATAGGGCAGGATTTTTCACCCTGTTGACATTTTGGACTAGATAATTCTGTGTTGTAGGATTCCGTCTTGTGAACTGTGGGATGTTTAGCAGCATTCCTAGCCTGTACCCACTAGATGCCAGTAGCACTCCTAGTCATTACAGTCAGAGCTGTCTCCAGACATTGCAGATGTCCCCGAGGGGGCAAAGTCGCCTTTTTTTTTTTTTTGTAGTTTTTTTTATTGTTGTAGTTTAAATGAAGTTTACATTTCAAGTTAGTCTCCCATACAAAAATTTATAAATACCTTGTTACCCTAACTGCTTTCCCCATAGTATGACAGCACACTCCTCCTTTCCACCCCTGATTCCACATGTCCATTCAACCAGCTGCCAACCCTCTCTGCCTTCCCATCTCTGCTGTGGACAGAAGCTGCCCGTTTAGTCTCTTGTGTCTACTTGAGCTAAGAGGCACACTCCTCACGGGTATCACTTTATGTCCCAGCAAAGTCGCCTTTTATTGAGAACCATTGCATTAGGTTTTGAGCTGGGGAAGGAGAAGGGTCCTGCCTGGCAGAAAGGTGTAATATATCAGTAAACGAGAAGTCCAAGATAGAAAATAACAAAAATAAGGTAAGTGGCTACAGTCTTTGTCAGAAATGGTTCAGACTAGAATTTAACATCTGCTTCCTTTTTTTAAGTATACTTGTAATTTTTTAATAATTTTAGATTTAGAGAAAGTTGCAAAGGTAATGGAGAGTTCCCATACAACCCTCACCCAGCTTATCTTACTATTCACCTCTTACATTACCATGGTACATTTAACAACTTAAAAAAATTAAGAATAGTTTTCTTCTCAGAGTTCAGTATAGTATCTTTAAAAATAATTACTGTATGTGATATAATATGCAGGTTTGCTTCAAAAAGTCTGAGGTAGGGGAGGAGTGAAGGTATAGACGGACCAGCGTTGGCTACGTATCGATATTGTTGGAGCTGAGTCATGGGTTCGGTTCTCTTTTTTTACCTTTGTATAAGTTTGAAATTTTCAATAAGAAAAACTTAAAAAGAAATACAATGAAAAGTTGTCCTAATATTAGATTTCAGGATTCGAAAGAACCTTAGAAGTCAGTTATTCCAAACACAAAATTTTTAGAGATGAGTGACTGAAAAAGTTAGAGACCTTGATCCTGGTCACCTGGATTGTGTCTGAGCTGACTCCAGCTCCTGACTCCTACTTCCATGTCTTTCTGTTGAGTGGGCTTCCTGCTTTGTTCTCTTGAATCTACCATTTTCAAGATTAAAAAGCTGCAAGATCAGTTCTTTATCTTTAAAGGAGAAAACATTTAGATTTCAGTACAGCGAAAAAGTATGTTTACTTTTGACATTTAAAAAGTCTTACCTTTGATTATCTGATAGTATAAAATTGTGAAATAATCATTTGTGTTATAGTTAAAGTTGATAATATTCTGAGGCCTTTTCACAAATTTATTTAGTACAGTTACTGAAACACAGGTTGGCTGCTGTTGATTTGGAGAAGGTCTTATGAATTGCTTGTTTTATGTTGCAGCATCACCCTCGGTGGATTTGGAGCTGACCGTTTCTACCTGGGCCAGTGGCGGGAGGGCCTCGGCAAGCTCTTCAGCTTTGGTGGCCTGGGAATATGGACGCTAATAGATGTGTTGCTAATTGGAGTTGGCTACGTCGGTCCAGCAGATGGTTCTTTGTACATTTAACTGGTTATGATATTCTTCAGGTATGCTTCAGAGAGGAGCCGCTTAGAAAAAGTCCTTTTGCCTGTAGAAAGTAATGTGACATATAGTGATGTGTTTGTTTTTAATGTACAGTATCTGTACTTTGCCTGCCTTAATCAAGGTGAAATAAGTAAAAAGTCATTGAACCATGTTTATTTGGAATATATTTTTGCTTGCCTGAAATATTTTTTTTCTGTGAAAAAATTTAAACTTGCTTAGTTAAACTAGAAGAACAGATTCTGCAGTGATTGAAAATCCATTTCATGCCTGTGACTTTAGTTTTGTATTGCTTAAGTCAAAAGTCTGTTACCTATCTCTGGCCTGAATGTAATCTGCCTTGAAAAGGTCTTCAGCTATGATTTCAGAAAGTCCAAAGTGTTTTTATTCTGTTAGCTAAATAAAGTTATCTACCTAAACTTCAGCCATCTTTAAGTTCTGCAGTATAATATCTACGTACTCTGGTCTTTATCTGTAACTGTTTCAAGTAAGCTGTAGAACTTCTGTGTCTCGATGCTGTGGTTTGAGTTTTGTTAGTAATATAAATAGTTGTACAAGTACTGAAAAACTAATAAAATGACAAGTTACCTTAAGAAATATTGTAGGTCTGTATTCTCTATATTTTCTATATTTAAATATTATCTTGAATAATCATAACATCTTTATTAAGTATAAAGTTTATTTTTCAGGGCATTACACCATTCCAACAGAAGTAGTCATAACTGGCTGGTTTATTGACACACAGTGAAAGTATTAGAAAAATGTATCCTGCTGTCAAAAATGTTTTTGAGTCTTTATAAATCTGTTGTACACCATTTATTAGAAAGAAACAGTTATTAATCCAAAGTGGGTTTTACTCAGTATTTCTCTTGAAACATTTAAAAATATTTAGCATTTTTCCTTTCAAATTTTGTATCTGAGTATTGTGTATGTGTGGTAAAATATACATAACAAAACATTTGTCATTTTAACCATTTTTAAGTATACAGTTCAGTGACATTAATTATATTCACCAAGTAGTGCAACTATCACCACCATCCATTTTCAAATGTTGTCAGCCTCCTAAGCAGAATCCAAGTATTATTTTCTAAATATCTGCATGTATTAAAAACAAGAACACCGTTAACCAACCTATCAGATCTAGAAGCTGTAAAATATCTTTCAGGAATATCTCCATAAATTGCATGGGCAGAAAACATTTTCTTCATGAAATTATTTATTAATTGGCGTTTACTTGAAAGGGGAATTGAACGTGAGCACAGAATCTTTTCTGATGAGAGGTGTTGGTATAGCTGAGTAACATTTCCAGCTCTGGTCATTAGGTGGCGCATCCTCATTATATGTGCTTCACCTTATATTTCAGAAACGGCCAATCTTAAGCTGTTTTCTAGGAACTTGTCACAGAGCACAGGCAGTGCTTCAGGATGGCGGTAGCCCATTTTCCTTGTATGTTTCTTTTCAAGGGCAAACATGCACTTTTTCTTTCCCATTAAGGGTACAGGAGACTTTCTGGGTCGAGCAGGTTATTTCTTAGAAGAGGTCGTGTTTACTGCAAGGAAGCAGCCCCGTTGCTAACGGTAATAAAAATTGCCCCTGAAGTCTTCCATGTTATCTGCGGGAGAAAATCGCCAGCATTTCCGTGCTGAGCTGCCGCACAAGACGGAGCCAGGACGTGGTGGGAAGTCACCGGCTGTGCACGCAGCTCAGAGACGACATGTGGAGCAGCTGTTGTGACGATTGATCTCTTTATGGCTATGGGGCCTGAATTTAATAATGCAAAAAGGTGAAAGCTGAAAGGCTCAGAATTCTTGAAAGGGTCATGTATGAATGAACTTGTTCTCACATCCTAAAAAGCTTGCACAGCTAAAGGATGTAAGCAGATGAGAGAAACTTCATACAAAGGATTTGGTGGAGCTGATGGACTTCTCAGAACCAGCAGGAAATACTTGATTTCCAAAGACAGCTTTAATTTATGAATGATGAACTCGGTTGCTGTCAAGTCAGTTCTGACTTATGGTGACCTTATGTACTATAGAACGAAATATTGCCCAGTGATTTAGGAAATAATGTTGGAGTTATTGTTTCCTTTCGTTGAGCATAGAGAATATGACCCAGCTGGAGCTGGGCTCACAAGGACACATCAACCGGGCCCTGAGACAATAGCTAAGATACTCTTGGAAAATGTCTTTTAGGGAAACTTTCACATAAAGCCAATCAAACAACACAAAAGACTTTCCACTCTTATCTTTTTCTATTAGCATTTAGTGAACAGAAATTTGTTGGACAAATGAAGACCCTCCTGACTCTTGTTAACTGAAACCTGTACCAATGATTGTTGAGAAGGACTATTCAAAATGTAGGATCACAGTTTCTAGCTAATCTGAAAAGCTAAGCTTTCAATGGTTTTGCCTATTTGTAATGTTAATATATACCGATGGCTCTGTAACTGATCTTTGGCAGACATGGCTGTGGCAGCATGCTTGTCTGTTTCCCCATTCTTGCCTGTTTTGTAATATTCTTTGGACTGGGGCAGACATGGCTGTGGCAGCATGGGTATCCATTTTCCCGCTTTTGTCTCTCTTGTGGTATTTCCTTGAACTTGGACAGACATGGCTCTGGCAGCATGGTTGTCCATTTCCCACTTCTGCCCTTTTGAATATATGCCAAATAAAACTTACTTTTTGCTTTACTCAACTTTATGATGTTTTTCCCCTACTGCACCAGTCCTGCGCCACCTTCGCAATCGTTGGTATGCTTGAGTCCATTGTTGCGGCTATGGTGTAGTGCCTTTCAACCTAGGAGGCTCATCTTCCAGCACTATATCGTAATATTCTGTTGTGATCCATAGCTTTTCATTAGCTAATTTTCAGGAGATGAATTTGTACATGGCCCCTAAAAGAAATTGTAATAAAACTACTTTCAAAGGGTACTGGGGAGGTTGGATGTGATCTGTCAAATCTGTGGGCCTCTGCTGGCAGCAGAATGTCACGTTTAGGTCTTACCTCCGGGCTGTTTGTGCCTTGAGCTTTGACTAGGGGATGTTAGATAGGGAACCTGTTTTCACAGCTTGGGACCTTGAGAGTTCATATCAGTCAACCCCAGCAGAAGCTTCTCTGGAAATGCAGAATTTATCACTGCAGCAGGCCATGTGTCATTACTTCAGCTTAAGAATCCCTACCTTGCTTTGTCAGCCACTCTTCTACCTGCCCCAGTAATTCCTCATTGTCCGTGCTGTTAATTTATTTCTATCTCCCCCCATTGTCCCTGGCACAATGCCTTAAACACAGTGACTCTTGAATGTGTTTGCTGAGTGAGTCGATGCCATAGTGTCAGGGCTCATGTGGGAGTGATGATTGCAGGGACGGGCTGTGAAGGTAGCTGCAGGGAGATAATATGCAGAAATGGGCTTCGAGTCCATATTTGGCCGTAGCACCAAGTTAATCAGATTTCTGTAAATTGGTAAGGAGCAGCTTTGATTTATGGTGCTTATAAAAAGAAATTCTAAAAACAATCTCAATGCTTCACAATTTAAAAATGTAAAAATGTCTCTATGCCATTCAACTTTGTTTCCCTGGGTTATTTTTTTATGCCTTCTTCCACAAATGGATTTATTTTTGGCACGTCTTCAGCTAAGGAATCTGCAAATGATTTTAGTTCATCATGTAAGCAGTGGGTGGAAAATGAACTGTATCTGATGCAACATTGGGAGAGTTTAAAAATGCGGGCTGATTCCTTCACACTTCTTCTTTCTTAAGCTTCCCTTTGTCCACGCTGTGTCTGATGACAGCACTTACGAGAGTATGAAGTGTCGCAAGAATGTTAGAAGATATGTAAGTTAATTCAATAACTTAGGTGCATTTGGTATAAATTCTTAGAGTTGAAGTACAGTCACGTGTTGCTTAACATCCACAACATGTTCTGTAAAATAGGACTTTATGTGATTTGGATGTTGTGCGAACACCTGGGTCTGTGGGGCACGGGTCTGCCGGGTGCACAGGCTGGGGGGCTGCTGTGTGGTGCGTGGCCTGGGCAGCTTCCACTGCAGACGCCTCAGGTGAGTGCTTGGCCAGTTCTGCTTAGCTTACACTCCCGCAGCCCTGTGAAGTTCACGGCAGGGAGACTGGGCACAGGCCGGGGCAGCAGAGGAGTGGTTTTGGCAATAGCTGGGCCCCTTGATACCTTCCGACCTTGGGTGCTTGGGAGCAGAATTGGGTGCCCACTCCTCCCAGTGGCAGGAGCGCCTGTTCCCACCGGTGGGGAGCAGCTGGGTAGGCTCACTGCCGAGTTGGGCCATGGGCATCCCCCGGAGGGCACGTGCCCAACCTTGGACATATACGCAGTTGGATGTTTCATGGCTGTTACATGGCACGTGACTATTGAAGATGTCTTCTATAAACACAACTTTGTCTTTATGCAAAATAAGGAAACTTTGAGATACGTGGACATAGTTTACTAAGAGGCTCCACAGGGCAGGGCTCTGTGGTTCTCTGCTGTACCTTTCAGAGCCCTGCCTGACATACAGTAGACACATAGTGCCTATTTGTGTGATGAATGAATAATGAGAAATCTCTAGGAATAAGCTAATAACCATCTAAAAGTGTTGCTGAGAACTTCTGGGGAAAGTGATAGAGCGTGGCTTGATCACAGCATCTCCCTTTTCAAACACTTAATGACATGAACAAAGTAGCAAAAACCAGCACCTCCTCCTGGCAATGAGCAAACCTGAGCAGCAGACAAACAACTGACTGTAAAAAACATGAAAAAAGACAAGTAAGCGAAAAAAAAAATCAGGTCTGCAAGACTACTCCACAAATGGTCCAGGTGAATCAGCAAAATCTGGGAACTCTCACTGGTGAGAGAAACTGATTAATTGGGAGAAGAAAGATACCTTATCTTTTCCACTGCTACTGCTGGGGCAAGTGACATGGCTGCTGGGAAGAGGTAAGTGGGAGAGGGCAAGTGGACAACCAGGACTGATTCTCTGATGGATGTGAAGGCTCCATGCAAAACCAGAGGAAAGGCCCAAAGCCCAAGGCTGACCCCCATGGGTCATGAAATCACTCCCTACCCAGGGGAGGGAAAACTAGGACATTTTGAAAATCTTCATAAAGAGGCCAGAGACCAGATATTCTATTACAGATACAGTCTCAGCTGAGTTCTTCCCTGGGCCTCACCCCTGTCTATCAGGCTACGGAATATTAAACAGAACACAATAAATAACTTTCAAACTTCCTCAGAGAGGAAAAATAAATAGAAATTATTTATATGATACCATGAAGTTGTGCACATTAAGCATGAACAAAATAAAAAGAAATGACACACCATTTCACACTCACTAGAATGATTGTAATAAAAAAGACAGATAATAGCAAGTATTGGTAAGGATGTGGAGAAATTGGAACACTCCTGCATTGTTGGTGGGAATATACAATGAGTACAGCCACTTTGGAAAACAGTCTGGCAGTTCTTTGAAATATTACTCAGCAGTTTCACTCTCAGGTATGACACCCAAAAGAAATGAAAATATATGTCCACACAAAAACTTGTTCATAGAATTAAGATACATAAAAAAAAGAAACAACCAAAGTGTCCATCAATTGATGAATAATGAATAAACAAAATGTAGTATATCCATATAATGAAATATTACTTGACCACAAAAAGGAATGAACGAATGAAACATGCTACAACATGGATAAATCTGAAAAACATTGTGTTAAATGAAAGAAGCCAGGTATACTTTAAGGGATCGAACTTTATGACATATAAATTATATCTCAATAAAGCTATTAAAAAAAAGAAGTAGCACAGAAACTATATATACATTCTATTGCAAAGGGAACAAGAGGACACAGAAGAAAGGAAAGGGAAGACAGAATATAGTCTGCAAAAGAAAATGAAGAGCTCATCTTGAAGAAAACATAGCCCAAGGAACAGAAGAAAAATACCTGAAAATTCTTTGTGCTATAGAACACATAGCAAGTGTGTTCTTTCTCTTGGCAAATAAATAACTGAGTTCCTATTATGTGGCATGCAACTTTCTAGGCACTGAAGATAAAAGCAGTAAACACATTCTTTGTTTCATAGGGCTTTCATTCTTGTAAGCACAAAGATATTGATTCCATTGAACCCCTTCCATTGATTTGTCCTCACTGGAATAGACACATATTCTGGATATGGATTTGCCTTTCCTAGCCTTATTCACTGCCTCACACAAGATTGCTTCTCATCAAAGAACTCATTTCACAGCAAAGAAGTATGATACCACCAGGTGGGAGTTCATGGTGAGACAGTGAAAAATGACCCTGATAGTGTTGTTGTTAGGTACTGTCGAGTTGGTTCCAACTCATAGCAACCCTATGTACAACAGAACGAAACATTGCCCAGTCCTGCACCATCTTAACAATTGTTGTTATATTTGAACCCATTGTTGCAGCCACTGTGTCAATCCATCTCATCAAGGGTCTTCCTCTTTTTCACTGACCCTCTACCTTACCAAGCATGATGTCCTTCTCCAGACACTGGTCCCTCCTGATAACATGTCCAAAGTACGTGAAAGGAAGTCTCACCATCCTAGCTTCCAAGGAGCACTCTGGCTGTACTTCTTCCAAGACAGACTTGTTTGTTCTTCTGGCAGTCCATGGTGTATTCAATATTCTTCACCAATACCATAATTCAAAGGTATCAATTCTTCTTCAGTCTTCCTTATTCACTGTCCAGCTTTTGCATGCATACGCGGCGACTGAAAACACCATGGCTTGTGTCAGGTGCGCCTTAGTCCTCAAAGTGACATCTTTGCTTTTCAACACGTTAAAGGGGACTTTTGCAGCAGATTTGCCTAGTGCAATGTGTCTTTTGATTTCTTGACTTCTGCTTCTGTGGGTTTTGATTGTGGATCCAAGTAAAATGAAATCCTTGAAAATTTCAATATTTTCTCCCTTTATCATAATGTTGCTTATTGGTCCAGATGGTCTCTGGTAGTAGCCAACCAGTAATTTTTACCACTAAACATTATAAAAAAGTGCTCACAGAATACAGATAATATTCTTTTTATTCATTTTCTTAAGGCAGAAGTTTAGGCCATTGATTTGAGACATCTTTTATTTTCTAATAGAGATATTTAATACTATAATCTTCCCTCGAACCTTTAGTTACATTTCAGAAATTCTTTTCTGTACAATTAAAAATATTTTGTAATTCCACTCTTGGCTTCCTCTTTGACCCAGGAGTTATTTAAAAATTTACTGATCAATTTCCAAATATATGACGATTTCAAGATATATTTCTGTAATTAATTGATTTCTAGTTGAATTTCATTGTGGTCAGAGAATAAAAGTTGTATGATTTCAATCCTTTTAAATCTGTTTAGTTTTGCTTTGTGGCTCAAAATATGGTTTACCATGTTGAATGTCATATACGCACTTGAAAAGAATGTGTATTTTGTTCTAGGTAATATGTTTTATAAATGTCAATTATGTCAAGTTGGTTGATAGTATTTTTTAGGTTTTCTGTATCTTTGCTGATTATCTGTCAGTTTATTCTGTCAGTTCCTGACAGAGAAGTGTTGTGGTCTCTAACTATAATGGTGGATTTGTGTATTTCTCTTTTCAGTTCAGTTTTTGCTTATGTATTTTAAATCTCTGTTGTTAGCCATACATATTTAGGATTGTTATATCTTCATGATGAATTGACCCATTTATTATTATATAATGTCTCTCTTTATCCCTGATAATATTCCTTGTTCTGAAGTCTATTTTGATATTACTGTATCCACTTCCACTTTTATTAGATATTTGCTTGGTAGATCTTTTCCATCCTTTTACTTTTAACCGATGTTTTTATATTTAAAGTATAGTTTTATTGCTGTGTGTAACTATATCATTTCTCTCTGACTGCTTTCAAGATTTTTTCTTTGTCTTTAGTTTTCAGAAATTTGATTATGATTATCTGGGCATGGATTTCTTTGTCTTATCCTGTTTGGGATTTGCTGAGTATCTTGAATTTGTAAGCTGATGTCTTTTTGCCAAATTTAGGCTCTTTAAAGTCATTATTTCCTCAAATATTTTTTCAGCACCACATTCTTTCTCTTCTCCTGCTGGCTCTCCAGTAACAGGAATGTTAGACCTTTCGTTATTGTCCCACATGTTCTTGAGGTTCTAATCATTTTGAAAATCCATTTTCTCTTTGTTCAGATTGGATAATTTCTATTGATCTATCTTCAGGGTCATTGATTCTTTCCAATGTCATCTCATTTTGCTATTCAGCCAAACCAGTGAGATTTTTTAATTTCACTTATTGTATTTTTCAGTTATAAAATTTTTATTTGGTTTTTCTTAAATTTTCTATTCCTTTGCTTAGAGTTTCTATTTTTTCATTTGTTTCCAAGGTATGTGTATTTGCCTTTTGTAGCATTCTTTTTTTTTCTTTATTGTACTTTAGGTGAAGGTTTACAGAACAAATAGTTTCTCATTAAACAGTCAGTATACATATTGTTTTATGACTGGTTAACAACCCCATGACATATCAACACTCTCCCTTCTTGATCTTTTTTTTTTTTTTTGGTGAAAATATACATAGCCAAAGATACACAATTTCACAAATTTCTTTTATAGCATTCTTACGATAGCTCCTTTAAACTCCTTGTCAGATAATTCTAACATCTGTATCATCTTGGTGTTGATTTCTGTTGACTCTCTTTTCTTATTCAAGTTGAGATTTTCATGGTCTTACTATGATGAGTAATTGTGGCTTGTAACCCAGGACATTTTGAGTGTTATGAGATTCTGGTTCCTATTAAAATATCCTATTTCAACAGTCAGTCAATCTGTTTAGGTTCAGAATGCATGTTCTGGCAAACTTATGGGCTGTGGTTTGAATGCCAATTTACTTTTCAAAACATTTGCAGTGCTGTCTTGGTCTGCCCAGCTAGCCTGCTGCCCAGAGGCTGATATGAAACGAGGGCAGTATTAGACACTCTATCTCAATTCTCAAATCTTTTGATGTGTTGATTCTGGTTGGTCATGCATGGGCAATTTAGGAGTCTACCCAGGACTTCATACACAGATCTAAGAATGCCTTTCTCCAGCTCCCTCCTCTCTGTAACCTTCCCTCTACTGTCTAGTTGTTAGCGGGATAATGCTGCCTCTGTTGCTGTTAGCTTAGTATACCTTGGGGATGGTCAACAGGCCTCCTCCACACAGTCTGTGCAACTGCTCTACCAGTAGGGTTGGGCAGGGGCATGACCTCTTTGCTGACATTTGCTTGGTGTAGGGCAGGTATGGTAGACAGGTCTCCACTCCATAGTCTCCACAATGCTAGGTGAGGAGGGCAAGGGGGTGCTACCTCTGCTCATATTAGTGTAGCATCAGAATGATTGATAGGTCTTCACCCCAAAGTCTCCCCAAAGTCCCCAAGTGGAGGAGGAGGGATTCCTCTTAGTGTTGGGCAAGGATGGTCAACAGTTCTCCGTCCACAGTCATACTCCCAGCAGGGAAGGGGGATGCCTTCTCATTAGTGTAGGGCGGGGATGATTCACAGGACTCTACCCTGCAACCACAGTGTTGAGTAGGGATGGGGAGCAGCACACTTTTTTCGAAGTGTTCACTTGCAGTAGAGTGGATATAGTCAACAGGGTTCTGTCCTGCAGGATTGCCCTTTCCCCAGGCCTTTGACTAGAGAGAGAAAACTTCCCTTGGAGTTTTTTGTTTGCTTTTGTTTTTGTCTGTGCCTGTTGGCATTTCTGGGTTGTGGACTTCATTAGCACTCAGGCAAGGATACATAGGAGACAAAAAACAATAATCACAAGGAGCTCACTGCCTTTAAAATACTGGAAGGAAAAAACAAAAACTGTTAACCCAGAATTCTGTATCCAGTGAAAATATCCTAAGTCTCAATTTCCCTAGCTAGTCTTCCTTTTCTTCTCCACCTTTCAGAGTCTTCTGATGGTTGATTTTTCTATTTTATCCAGTTTTGGTTGCAAATAGTGAAGGGATCAGGTGAAATGTGGTTACTGAAACCAGAAGCTGTGAATTACATTTTATAGTGATTAAAAATAAGAAAAGTCTTATATATTTACCTTCATTTTTACCATTTCTGTTGCTCTTCATTTCTTTGTGTAGATCCAAGTTCCTGTCTGCTATCATACTCTGTAATAAAGAGGAAGACTCCATTTTTGATGTTTGACCAATGACAGCTTTCAAGTGCTGCTCCTTGTCCTTTCCTTTTTGACCCACATCTGGGGCAAAAGTTGATAAGAAAGCCGGTAAGAAAACCTGAATACTCATTCCCTTTGATCCAGCAGTAAGTTCAAGCTACACAAACCCTAGCCTGCAGACTCAAACCCTTACCTTCCCCACACTTCCTAGCCACAATAAAAACCAATGTCACTGACCCTGCTTTGCTCTTACCATTTGGACTGTCTTGTGCCTGTCCTGTTCTTCCCAGAAAGTCCCATTGTGTCAGTAATATCTCTTTTTATATCTTCTTGGTACATGTGACATTATCAATCTTTACACTGACATTATTCCATTGAGGGACCATCCATCCACCCTCTCCATAAAACACTCCTTCTGTCTGAAGAATTTTATTTAAGATTTTTTGAAATGCAGGTTTGCTGTTAATGAATTCTCTCCACTTCTGTTTGTATGAAAATGCCTTTATTTCACCTTAATTTTGAAAGGTATTTTCACTGGGTATAGAATTCTGGCTTAACTTTTTTTTTTCTTTCTGTACATTAAAGGTGCCACTCCATCGTCTTCTGGCTTGCATAGTTTCTGATCAGAAGTGTTCTGTAATTCTTATTTTTGCTCTTCTGTGTATATTGTTCCCTCTTTTCTTTGGCTGCCTTCAAGTTTTTCCATTTATCTTCATCTTTCAGCAGTTTGACTGATATATATGGGTGTGTATGGGTTTTTTGTTGATGGTGTTGGTTTTCTTTTGTTTTTTGTGTTTATTCTGCTTGAGGTCCTCTGAGCTTCTTGGATCTGTGGTTTAATGTCTATTGTTATTTTTGGAAAATTCTTGGCTATCATCTCTTGAATATTTCTTCTGCCCCATTCTCCCTCTTATCCTTCTGTCTCTTTTCCTTCTGTGACTCCAATTACATGTATGTTATATCATTTGACTCTCTGTTTTATTACTCTTTTTTAACAATGTGTTTATCTTTTGCTTTATTTTATTTTATTTGACATTGATTTGGCCTTAAGACCAACGAAGAAATTTTCTTTTGTGATTCACTTGCTCATATAAAGGAAAAAGAACTGACTGCCCCACCACCACCTTTGTGTGTGTGTGTGTGTGTGTGTGTGTGTGTGCTTTAGGTGAAATTTTACAGTTCAAGTTAGTTTCTCAAACATTTACACATATTGTTTTGTGACATTGGTTGCAATCCCCACAATGTGACAGCACACTCCCCCTTGCCACCCCAGGGTCCCTGGATCCATTCATCCAGTTCCTGTCCCTTCCTGCCTTCTCATCTTGCTTTTGTGCAGGAATTGCCCATTTGGATATTTGACTGAGCTAAGAAGCATGTTCCTCACGTGTGTTACTGTTTTATAGGACTGTCTAATTTTTGTCTGAAAAGTGGGATTCAGGAGTGGTTTAAGTTCTGAGTTAGCAGAATGTCTGGGGCCCATAGTCTTGGGGATTCCTTCAGTCTCTTGTCAGACCAGTAGGTCTGTTTTTTTTGTGTGTGTGTGAATTTGAATTTTGTTCTACATTTTTCTCCCACTCTGTCCTTGACTCTCTGTTGTGATTCCTGTCAGAGCAGTCAGTGGTGGTAGCTGGGCACCATCTAGTTTTTCTGGGCTCAGGCTGGTGGAAGCTCTGGTTTAAGTGTTCCTTTAGTTCTTTGGGCTAGTATTTTCCTTGTGTCTTTGGTTTCTTTCATTCTCCTTTGCTCTGAATGTGATGGGAACAATAGATGTATTTCACATGGCCTCTCACAAGCTTTTAAGCCCCTAGATGCTACTCACCAAAAGTAGGATGTAAAACATTTTCTTTATCAACTATGTTACGTCAATCAACCTAGATGTCCCCCGAAAGTATGATCCCCAGCCTCCAGCCACAGCAACTCAGCCCTTCAAGGTATTTTGGATGTGTCTAGGAAAATTCTATGCCTTTGCTTTGGTCAAGTTGTACCGACTTCTCCTATGTTGTGTGTTGTCTTTCCCTTCACCAAATTTGATACTAGACTGCTTTCTAGTTAGTGATTTCCCCTCCCCCTCCCTGCCCACCCTCATAAACATCAAAGAATATTTTTTTCTGTGTGTAAACCTTTTCTTGAGTTCTTATAATAGTGGCCTCATACTATATATGTCTTTTGTGACTGACTTATTTCACTCAGCATAATATCCTCCAGATTTATCCATGTTGTGAGATGTTTGGTGATTCATCCTTGTTCTGTATTGTTGTGTAGTATTTCATTGTGTGTATATACCATAATTTGTTTATCCATTCATCCGTTAATGAGCATTTAGGTTGTTTCCATCTTTTTGCTATTGTGAACAGCACTGCAATGAACCTGAATGTGCATATGTCTATTCATGTGACGGCTCTTATTTCTCTAGGGTATATTCCTAGGAGTGAGATTGCTGGATCATATGGTATTTCTATTGCTAGCTTTTTAAGGAAGTGCCATATTGTTTTCCAAAATGGTTGTACCATTTTACTTTCCCACCAGCAGTGCATAAGAATTCCAATCTTCCTGCAACCTCTCCAACGTTTGTTATTTTCTGTTTTTTTGATTAGTGCCAGTATTTTTGGCATGAGATGGTATCTCACTGTAGTTTTGATTTGCATTTTTCCAATGTCTAACCATCATGAGCATTTCCTCACGTGTCTGTTAGCCACCTGAATGTATTCTTTGGTGAAGTGTGTGTTCATATCCTTTGCCCATTTTTTAATTGGATTATTTGTCTTTTTGTTTTTGAGGTGTTGAGTGTTTTGTAGATTTTAGAGATTAGACCTTTGTTGGATATGTTGTAGCCAAAATTTTTTTTCCCAGTCTGTATGTTCTCTTTTTACTCTTTTGGTGAAGTCTTTTGATGAGCATAAATGTTTAACTTTTAGAAGATCCCAGTTATCTATCTTATCTTCTGGTGTTGGTGTATTGTTAGTTATGGTTTGTATCCTATTTATGCTGTGTTTTTCACAGTACTCTGTTATGATCCTTTTTATTTCAGTTGGGTCTGTAGAAATGCCCCACATTTCATTTCTTATTTGGGTTATTTGCATCCTTTTCTGTTTTTCTTTTGTCAGTTTGGCCAGTGGTTTGTCGATTTTGTTGATCCTTTCCAAGAACCAGCTTTTAGTTTTGTTTATTCTTTCTATTGTTTTCTATTTTCTATTTCATTTATTTCTGCTCTGATCTTTATTATTTCCTTTTGTTTGTGGCTGTGGGCTTCTTTTGCTGTTCTCTTCCTATTTGTTCAGTTGTGTAGCTAATGTTTTGATTTTTCCCTTTCTTTTTTTTTGATGTGTGCATCTGTTTCTATAAATTGTCCTCTGAGCCCCACCTTTGCTGTGTCCCAAAGATTTTGTTATGATGTGTTTTCATTCTTGTTTGATTCTAGGAATATTTTGATTCCATCTTTGATTTCTTTTATTATCCAGTGGTTTTTAAGCAGGGTGTTATTCAATTTCCATGCGTTTTTTTCCTTGTCATCTTGTTATTAATTTCTACTTTGATGACATTGTGATCAGAGAAAATGTTTTGTATTATCTCAAAGTTTTGGATTTTTTTGAGGGTTGCTTTGTTGCCTAAGATGTGGTCTATTCTGGAGAATGTTCTGTGTGCATTGCAAAAGAATGTGTACTTTGCAGCTGTTGGGTGGAGTGTTCTATATATGTCTATAAGGTAAAGTTGATTGATTGTGGCCTTTAGATCTTCTGTATCTTTGCTGAGTTTCTTTCTAGATGTTCTGTCCTTCACCCAGGGTGGTGTGTTGAAATCTCCTACTATTATTGTGGAACTGTCAATTTCTCTTTTCAGTACTGTTAGAGTGTTGTTTTATGTATTTTGGAGCCCTGTCATTGGGTGTGCAGATATTTATTATGGTTATGTCCTCATAGTGAATTGTCCCTTTAATAATTATATAATGCCCTTCCTTGTCTTTTGTGGTGGATTTTGTTTTAAAGTCTATTTTATCTGTGATTAGTATTACCTCTCCTGCTCTTTTTTGGTAGCTGTTTGCTTGATATATTTTTTCCATCCTTTGATTTTTAATAAATTTATGTCTTTGTTCCTAAGGTGTGTCTCTTGTAGACAGCATATTGATGGATCCTGTTTTTTAATCCATTCTGTCACTTTCTGTCTCTTTATGGGTGCATTTAAACCATTTACATTCAGTGTGATTATTGATAAGTGTGAGTTTATTGCTGTCATTTTGTAGTGCTTTTGTTTTTTTTTGTGGTGCTGATGTCTTTTTGTTCCTCTTACTCTCCTGTGCTGAATTCCTTTTGTTTGTGGGCTTTATTTTTTCGTTTTTGTAGATTTTGTGTTTACTGAGACTTTGTTTTTCTTGTTTATTTTGATTAATACATTTGTTAACTTTCTTTGTGGTTACCTTGAAATTTACCCCTATCTTCCTAAGTTTAAGCCAGTCTTTTATTACTTGATATTGCCTTGACTTCCTTTCCATTTGAAAGATCTATACCTACACCGTTTATTCCTTCTTTTCTTGTTCTGACATTGTCATTTACAGATTGACCTCTCTGGTTCCCTGTTGTAAATCTTTTAGTTTTGTTTTATCCTTGAGAGTTCATTACCTACATTGGTATCTGGCTGATGCTGTCTTGCACCCTAGATTCAGGTTGTCTGTTGTTGTTTTTTCTCTAACCAAAGGACTCCCTTTAATATTGCTTGTAAATTTGGTTTGGTTTTTATATATTCCCTTAATTTCTGTTTATCTGGAAGTGTCCTAATTTCTCCATCATATTTGAGTGAGAGTTTTGCAGTATAACTTATTCTTGGTTGGAAATTTTTTTCTTTCAAAGTTTTATGTATATCATCCCATTGCTTTCTTGCCTGTATGGTTTCTGCTGAGTAATCAGAGCTTAGTCTTATTGTTTCCCCTTTGCACGTGGCTTTTCATTTTTCTTGAGGTGCTCTCAGGATTCTTTCTTTGTCTTTAGTTTTAGCGAGTATGATTATGATATGTCTTGGTGATTTTCCTTTGGAGTCTATCCTATATGGGGTTTGTTGAGCTTCTTGGATGGTCAGCTTTTCCTCTTTCATGATATTGGGCAATTTTTCTGTCAGCAAATCTTCATTGATACACTCTGTGTTTTCCATTTTCTCCCCCTGTTCTGGAACTCCGATCACATGCAGATTTTTACTTTTGACTATATCCCATGTCATTCTCAGGGTTTCTTCATTTTTCTCATTCTTTTCTCTGGTTTTTCCTCAAACAAATTGGCACCTAAGGATTTGTTTTCAATTTCTATGACCCTGTCTTCCATTGTTTCAAATTTGCTCCTAAAACCTTCTATTGCACTGTCCGTTTCTGAAATCCTGTTGTTTATCTTTTGGATTTCTAATTGCTGTTTTTGTATGATTTCTAGTTATTTGTTTATTTTGACATTTTGTTCCTGTATTATTTTCTTGTAGTCTTCCATTGTTTTCTCTGTATTTTCTATGATTTTATCTATTTTTTCTTATTTTTATCTGCATTTTCCTTCATCTCTTGGAGAGCCCTGAATATTAGAGTTTTAAATTCCCTATCAGGTAGTTCCAGTGCCTTTTCTTCTACCCAAAGGTCATTTGGTGTTTTATTTTGGACGCTTTCTGGAGCCATCCTGTCCTGTTTTTTTTAATATGTTTTGGTAGTGTCTGCTGTCTTTAGGACATTCAGCTATTATTTTCTTTGTTTATTGATTGCAGATTTGTTTGTTTCATCCTGCTTTTTGTTTTATTTGGTTATGTCTGGGCAGGCAGACTGGGTGTGCTTTGTTGCTTGCTCATCTGTGAGCATGATACTCTCACCACCTTGTCCAGGTGGGCAGGGCCAGTTGCTCAGATACGGTGCAGCAGGGAAGGTCCAGCAGGGAGCCAGGGATAGGTAGTTTGTGGCACATACTGGAGCAGTTAGAACGAGACCAGGGGGTAGTGCAGGTAGGATCTGGTGGTCTGTACCTGTGCCACTCGGGGGTGTGGCACTCCATTTATGGTGCAGATAGGCATAAAGGGAGAGAGAGGATGTGATGTGTAGAGTTAAGTGGATGAGAGAAAGAAGAGAGAGAAACAGAAGCAAGAAAAAGGAAAGAAAAGAAATGGAGGCAAAAAGAAGAAAAAAGAAAAAGTGAATAAAATGATGGCACGATAGGATTTGGTGTGTAGGGCCAGGAGACACCTGACAAGGCCATGTACCAGTGGCTCTCTACCCGAGCAGTGTGGCTTAGCCTGTAGAGAAGGGGCATGGGTGGTGCACAGGGCTAAGTGGTCTGCAGAAAGGAAAGAAAAGAAGGGAAAGATAGAGAAGAAAAAAACCAAAACAAACAAAAAAACAAAAACAACAAATAAATATGGTGCTGGGGGAGATGGCCATTGGGGATGAGATGAAATAGGGTTGGCGGCAAGCTGATGTCTCTCTTGCCAAGCAGCATGGCACAGCCCATCAAGAATGGGTGGAGGCTGTGCAGGGTCTAGATGGGAGGGAGAAGGAAAAGAAAGAAGGGGAAATACAAAAACAAAAATAAAAAATATGGCACTGAGGGAGCTGGCCTGTGGGGATGGCACAGACCTGGGGAGGTCATGTACCAGAGGCTCTCTATCCAAGTGGTATACCACAGCCTGTCAAGAAGAGGGGAGCAGTGCATGGGGCTATGTGGGTGGTAGAAAGGAAAGGAAGGAAGAGAGAAAAGAAACAACAACAAAAAGAAAAAAATAAATGTGCTGAAGGAGCCTGCCAGTGGGGGCGGCATGGACTTGGGGAGGCCAGGTGCTGGTGGCTCTCTAGCTGAGCAGTGTGGCACAGCCTGTCAAGAATGATTGGGGACAGTATATGGGGCTTGGTGGATGGGAGAGAGAAAAGGAAGGAAGGGAGAGAGATAAGAAACCGAATAAAAAAATAAATAAATAAAATAAAATAAAAAAAGGCACTGAAGGAGTCTCCAAGTGGGGTGGGGTGGACCCTGGGAAGCTGTGTGCCAGTGGCTCTTTAGCTGAGCAGTGTGGCATGGCCCATCAAGAAGGTGTGGAGATGACACACACATCGACAAGCAGGAGAAAGGAAAGGAAAGAAGGGAGAGAGAGATAAGAAATTGATGGAAAATAAAAGAAAAAAAATGGCACTCAGGGAGACTGCCAGTGGGGTGGCACAGACCTGGGAAGCCACATGCCAGTGGCTCTCTAGCTGAGCGGTGTGGCACAATCCATCAAAAAGGGGCAGAGATGGCACACGTGGCTAAGTGTTCAGGAGAAAGGAGAGGAAGAAAGGGTGAGAGAGATAAGAAACTAAAAAGAAAAGAAAAGAAAAAATGGCACTGAGGGAGCCTGCCAGTGGGGTGGTGTGGACCCAGGGAAGCCATGTGCCAGTGGGTCTTTAGCTGAGTGGTATGGCACAGCCCGTCAGGAAGGGGCAGAGACAGCACATGTGACTACATGTGCAGGAGAAAGGAGAGGAAGGAAGAGTGAGAGAGATAAGAAACTGAAAAAAAAGAAAAAATAGTAAAAAATGGCACTGAAGGAGCCAGCCAGTGGAGGTAGGGCAAATCCGGATGGCAAGGAGCTGCTGTCTCTCCGGTGGAGCGACTGTGGCCCATTGGAAAGCAGCGGAGGCTGCACAGAGGGAAGAGGGGTGGGAGGTGGAAAGCATGTATCCCTGGTTATCTGGTGCTCTGTCTCCTGTTAGGAGCTCTGTGAAGTTGCCTTCCCGTACTCCCTGACAGCCGTTCTTGGTGGCTGAGGTCCAAGACAGCGAGTCCATGCTGTGTTAGCTGGTGGGGGACCTCCACTCGATAGCTCTCCTCATTCTCTGTTCTCTGTTTCTTATTCCATTCGGTGCTTGATTGAGTTCTTTATCCCTTCATTTGACGTTTAGGGTTCCAGGATTGACAACTGTATCTGTTTTACTTAGTTTTTCTGGTCTTTGCTGTAGAGGGACAGCATGGTGCTTCTGTCTATAGTGCCATGTTGGCTCTGCCTCCTTCACTTGTTTTTTTTTTTTTTTTCCTGTCTTTGTTGTAAGAGGGACAGCACAAAGCATTTGACTATTCCACCATCTTGGCCCCTTGTTACTCTTTTTTGTGTGTGTTTCAGTTTGGATCATTTCTGTTTTCAAGTTTGTTGATTTTCTTCCATGTTAGTATCCATTCTACTTATGTACTTATCAAGAGAATTCTTCATCTCTCATATTATTTTCGAGCATTTCTATTTGACTTTTTCTCATTATTTTCCTGTTCTGATGAAATTCCCCATCTGTTTGTGCTTATTGCTCCCCTTTTCCACTAGATGTATTACATATTAATTATAGTTATTTTTAAGTCTCTGATATTTCCAACTATCTGAGTCATATCCAAGACTATTTCTTTTGATTGCTTTATCTTTACATTGTTTTCTTTTGCTTTTTGGAAATTATAATTCTTGACTGAATGTCAGATATTATGTGAAACAATAGTACAAACTGCAGTAAATAATATTTGCACCTGCAAATGAGCATGCCACTTCTGTCTGGCTTTTCTTTACTAGCTTGAGTCAATATAGTAGAGTTGAACTGGGTTTGGGTTTTATGATTGCTATTGCTACCTTTAGTGCATACAAGCTTTCAAATTACTCTAAATGTAGGATGCTTTTACATTGTGTTTAAAGTAGCTGCTGGGGTCCCAGAAGGTTTTTCTCAGTGTTCCTCATATTCCCCTTAGCTTTTAGCTGTTCCTGCATGTCTGCACCAGAGAGGGACTCTCTTTCCATGCTCTTGCCACCCCTTCAGGGATAGGGTGCTGTTACTTATTACTCAGTGCTAGGATAATGGTGAGGGAGACGGGTTTCTCTGTTGTCCTGGTCCAGTCTCATTCTTAGACAGAAGCTAAGCCTGGATGTGAGGCTTCTCAGCATTCCTGCCCCTCCTTTCCATGCCAGCTAAATTCTGCCCTGTGTCTCTGGTTGATCTTGGACAAGAGTTTCCCACTCCTCCTCCCCTCAGTGGTAGCAGACCCTCTACTTGGTATTTGTGTAGGATCCTAGACCCAGAATGATTTCTTGGTTTTCCCTCAAAAGTAGGAAGTTTTTGCTTTTACCTTTTTCACAGCAGCATTGGATCTTTCCTATGGGGCAAGAGTTTTCCTTTCCCTCTCCCAGAGGCAGATGGGTTTTGCTCCTTTGCTTTCCTCAAAAGCAATGGATTTTTTCCTGTGCCCTGTAGATGAGAGTATTTGGTGCCCCTCCCTCAGCATCTTAAGGCTTTTGCTTTGTAAGAGAAAAGGATCTGGCGAAAGTGGATGGGGCTCTGTGCCTGTCATTCAACATCAGCAGATCTCCTCCTGCACACCCACATGCCTGTGCAACTGAGGGAGGCTCTCCCCAGTCTCCTGCCCTGCTCCTAATATTTCTCTTGAGTACTCATTGGAAGCCCATGGAAAAGACATTATGAGTGTCTGGGTTCCCCAGCTACTCCAAACTTACGTACTAGCCTACCCTTGGCCTTTAATAATATGTTAATATTTTAACTGATATCTTCTCTGGGCTCAGGAAAAGCATGTGGGACTAGAAATATTGCAGTGACCATTTTTGGAAAATACAATTTACTGCAATTAATCTCCAGTCCCTCAAGAAATGGGAAAAAAAGGGAAATGGAGAAAAAGGCATGTAAGAGAGAGCTGGCCACAACCTCCCTTGAAACCCCTTCTTAGTCCCTCAGAGGTTTCTAATAAGAACTTTTTGGCTAAGATAGGACAATTAAATCTCCAGTTAATCTTTTGTTTGCAATATTGACAAGTGTCCCAGTCAAAAGTCTCTCTCCCTCTCCCCCTCCTTTTTTTTTTTTTAGTTTGTGTTTTTAAGGATTTGTTAATCCTAGGTCTTTTTTAGGATACTGCCAATTAGATTTTCTTAACCAAGGTTTTGCATCTCCTGGCCCTACCACAAGATGGACTGGTTGGAGGAGATCTGAGAGGCCTGGAGTGTACATGCCTAGCACAAATCTGAATTCAGTTCTAAACTTTTTCCTTTCTGATCTGGGATTTGGGGAATCTTTTAGGGAGACAAGGTTAAAATCTGAATTGAGTTTAGATGTTTCTTATGCTAAGAAAGTATGTAGACTGCTGGGTATTCAGATTTCTTTTTCTATTTGTTTTAAGAAGCCTCTAAAATAACAATCTTGGCTAGGTCAAAAGTTCCCGAAACCCTGAGGGACTGAATTGCTGGGCGGAGGACTGTCTCGGGGAACATCTAGCTCAATTGGCATAACACAGTTTATAAAGACAATGTTCTACATTCTATCTTGGTGAGTAGCGTCTGGGGTCTTAAATGCCTGTGAGCAGCCATGTAAGATACTCCACTGGTCTCATCCCTTTGGGTGCAAGGGAGAATGAAGAGAACAGGATACAAGGAAAAGATTAGTCCAAAGGACTAATGGACCACAGCTACCAAGACCTCCACCAGACTAAGTCCAGTACAGCTAGATGGTGCCCAGCTACCACAAATGACTGCTCTGACGGGGATCACAACAGAGGGTTCTGGACAGAGCTGGAGAAAGATGTAGAACAAAATTCTAACACACAAAACAAAGACCAGATTTACTGGCTTAAAGGAGACTAGAGAAACTCTAAGAGTATGGCCCCAAGACACCCTTTTAGCTCAGTGGTGAAGTCACTTCCAAGGTTCACCATTCAGCTGGGGATTGGACAGCCCCATAAAACAAAATGGGACTAATGAGGCACAGCAGTCCAGAGACAAGGGCTAGAAGGCAGAAAGGGACAGGAAAACTGGTGATAGGAAACCCAAGGTTGAGTAAGGACAGTGTTGATGTGTAGTGAGGTTGTTAACCATTGTATAGGGCAACATGTGTACTAACTGTTAAAAGAGAAACTATTTTGTTCTGTAAGCCTTCATCTAAGGTGAGAATAGCAGCACAACTGGAAGAGCGTAGTTGATGTCACTGAATTGTGCATGTAGAAAGTTTTGAAATGGTGTATCTTTGGCTATGTATATTTTCACCAAAAAAAAAAAAAAAAAGGCCTAGAAGGGAGAGGGTTGACACGTCGTGGGGTTGTTAACCAATGTCATAAAACAATATGTGTACTATTGTTTAATAAGAAACTATTTGTTTGTAAACCTTCACCTGAAGTATAATAAAAAAAAAAAGTTCCCTAAAGTGGTCACTGTGAGTTCAATTTTTTCTTCATGAAATAATGTCTTACAGCAATAATCATATGAGTTAGAATTATGTGAAAATATGAAGTAAACAGGGGTTTGGCCCAAAAGTGGCACAGACTTAGCCTGAAGCAGTCCCATGAGAACTACAGTGGTTGATAAGAATGGTGTATCTGCAATCACAAGTCTCCAGAACCTGGCCCAAATCCAGTTGTTATCAGCTACGGACCCAATGAACATCCTAGTATCTGTCTGCTTGCCCAATGTCTTGAGTGTTGTGAGGGCCATGAACAATACGAGTCCTGCCCACATAGGTCTCTGGGAGAGAACCAGAGTACCTTACTGAGCAAGTGACCTAGGCCAAGAAAAAACACACCAAACACTTGACTTCACAGTAACATCGATTGAAACCCATTAACTAGTACAAAAACAACCCCATCTGTCATAGATTAGACATATTTTTTCCTGGTTCTTCTACATGTATCCTTGCACATTGTTCTCCCTACACATTAGATGGTATATAAACCCACACCCCACACTGCCCTGCATGGACCTCTACCCAGGTGACTCAGCATGTCGCTGTTCCTCACAGGAATCTTGGCACCAATCTCTGTCTGTAAATTCCCTAATAAAGCTATATCTGATCAACGTGGCTTTTTCTGCCTCTTTTTTGTGGAATGCAACCTGTGCACCTCTGAGCCACTTCTGTCGCTGGTCTGGTGGAATGCAACAAGTGTTCATCTATAGGAGGGCAGACATAAGCCTTTGGAGCTGGCTTGTGGATGGACTTATTGGACTTACTGCCCTCTCCCTATAGACTTCCTCTTACAGATAAACAACACTCAGTTCACTGAAGGGTTTAATGAAATATATGGGGCTCAGGTTCAGCCTTGAAACTTACCTTGTCATTGCAGGCAGGGTGGTCTCAAGCAAGTGGTGACTTAAGGGGTCTCAGATGTGCATGTGATTACCAAGTCAGGCTCCCAGTCTGCGGTACTGAGGGTCTTGGCTGAATCATGGTGGAACCATAGTTGAAGCCCGCCAACCAAAGACCACCAGGAACTCATCTTTTGTCAGAAAACAGAAGTTTATTTAGCTTGTTGCAGCAAGAGAGAAACTACCTTCCTGATGGGCCTGAATCCTCAGTAGTTCTGACTTTATTAGGTTGCTGTCATTTTCCACTAACTGCATGGAACTATTGGTAACGGGTATACTAAGGGAACCCTCACTGCAATGACAGCAGAGGACAGCCACAGACAGAGCCATGGCCTCAGCTTCTTTTGGCACCCCCACCTCAGAGGTACAGCACTGGCCCTTCTGCTGAGCTCCTTGTTTCTGCTAAATCACCCCTTCTCCTTGGTCCCCCAGCTGTCAGTGTAGTAGCTGAGTCTGGGCTACCTTAGCGTCCCTTTTGCTCATATTCCTCTTCTAGTTCCCCATACCTCTCTAACCAATTACCGGTATTAAACTCTTTCTGTTTGATACTCTTAGTATGATTTCAGGATGTTTGGTTTGGTTTTTGGACTGTGTCATGGATTGAATTTTGTCCCCCCCAAAATGTGTGTATCAGTTTGGCTGGGCCATGATTCCCAGTATTGTGTGATTTTCCTATATGTTGTAAATCCTGCCTCTATGATGTTAATGAGGGAGGATGTGAGGCAGTTGTGTTAGTGAGGCAGGACTCAATCTACAAGATTAGATTGTGTCCTGAGGCAATCTTTTGAGAAATAAAAGAAGTGAGCAGAGAGAAGAGGGGGACCTCATACCACCAAGAAAGCAGTGTCAGGAGCAGAGCGTGTCCTTTGGACCCAGGGTCCCTGCGCGGAGAAGCTCCTAGTCTGGGGGAACAATGATGAGAAGGCTGACAGAGAAAGAAAGCCTTCCCCTGGAGCTGACACCCTGAATTTTGACTTTTAGCCTACTTTACCGTAAGGAAATAAACTTCTCTTTTTTAAAACCGTCCACTTGTGGTATTTCTGTTATAGCAGCACTAGTTAACTAAGACAGACTGGGCCCTGACAAATACAGCTCTTTAAGAAGGAGCATGTGCCTTTCCTTCCTGTTTCTTCTTTCTGGCTGGAATGGAGTCCAATGACCTTCGTGACAGAACCTACACACTAAAAAAGGCAGAGCAGAAACATAGATGGTCCCAGAGGACACATGGAGTTTCCACCTCAACTTTGGCCTGTCTGCCTTCTGATTTCTTCTCCATGAGAGAGAGATAAAATTCTTTCTTATTTAAATCACAGTCACATGCTGCTCCTAACTGACCTGACTCTAGTGGGGTCTGTCACAGCATTTAGTGTAGAAGGGAACAACTGATGTTCTGGACTATATAAGACAGAATATTCTTAAAGGAAAGAAATAACTCAGCTAATCTGGAGTATAATAATCACCCAAAGCAATAGTCAAGCAATCAAACAATGTATTGCCCTGGACAAAGCTGTGGCAAAAGACCTCTTTAAAGTCCTTTTTGAAAAATTAATTGTGCTTTAAATGAAAGTTTACAATTCAAGTCAGTTTCTCATACAAAAATTTATACACACATTGCTATGTGACCCTAGTTGCTCTCCCTATACTGTGACAGCACACTCCTCTTTTCCACCTGGATTTACCATGTCCATTTAACCAGCTCCTGAGCCTCTCTGCCTTCTCATCTCACCTCTGGATAGGAGCTGCCCATTTAGTCT
>NW_004443955.1:11168212-11169762 GCF_000243295.1 Trichechus manatus latirostris
AGGGACTCTCTGTTGTGTTCCCTGTCGGGGCAGTCATTGGTGGTAACCAGGTACCATTTAGTTCTTCTGGTCTCAGGCTGATGGAGTCTCTGGTTTATGTGGCACTTTCTGTCCCTTGGGCTAATGTTTTCCTTGTGTCTTTGGTGTTCTTCATTCTCCTTTGCTCCAGGTTGGTTGGGACAAATTGATGCATCTTAGATGACCACTCGCTAGTTTTTAAGACCCCAGACGCCACTCACCAAATGGGATGCAGAACATTTTCTTAATAAACTTTGTTATGCCAGTTGACCTAGATGTCCCATGAAAGCATGGTCCTCAGACCCCTGCCCCTGCTACTCTGTCCCTCGAAATGTTTTGTTGCATTCAGAAAACTTCTTAGCTTTGGTTTAGTCCAGTTGTGCTGATGTCCCCTGTAGTGTGTGTAGTCCTTCCCTTCACCTAAGATAATTCTTGTCTACTATCTAGTTAGTGAATACCCCTCTCCCTCCCTTCCCACTCTCATAACCATCAAAGAACGTTTTCTTCTGTGTTTAAGCCTTTTTTGAGTTCTTATAATAGTGGTCTTATACAATATTTGCCCTTTTGTGACCGACTAAATTCACTCAGCACAATGCCTTCTAGATTCCTCTACGTTAAAAGATGTTTCACAGATTCATCATTATTCTTTATCATTGTGTAGTGTTCCGTTGTGTGAATATACCATAATCAGTTTATCCAGTCGTCCATTGATGGGCACCTAGGTTGTTTCCATCTTTTTGCTGTTGTGAACGGTGCTACAATGAACATGGGTGTGTGTATATCTATTCGTGTGACGGCTCTTATTTCTCTAGGATATATTCCAAGGAGTGGGATTGCTGGATCTTATGGTACTTCTATTTCTAGCTTTTTAAGGAAGCACCAAATTGATTTCCAAAATAGTTGTACCATTTTACATTCCCACCAACAGTCTGTAAGTGACCGTCTCTCCACAACATCCCCAATATTTATTATTTTGTGTTTTTTGGATTAATACTAGCCTTGTTGGAGTGAGACGGTATCTCACTGTAGTTCTGATTTGCATTTCTCTAATGGCTAATGACGGTGAGCATTTCCTTATGTGTCTGTAAGCCACCTGAATGTCTTCCTTGGTGAAGTGCCTGTTCATATTCTTTGCCCGTTTTTTAATTGAGTTATTTGTCTTTTTGTTGTTGAGGTGTTACAGTATCTTGTAGATTTTAGAAATTAGACCCTGATGAGATTTGTCATAGCCAAAATTCTTTTCTTAGCCTGTAGTTTGTCTTTGTACTCTTTTGGTGAAGTCTTTTGATGAGCATAAGTGTTTGATTTTTAGGAGCCCCCAGTTATCTAGTTTCTCTTCCGGTGTTTGTGCATTGTTACTTATGGTTCGTATTCTGTTTATGCCATGTATTAGGGCTCCTAGAATTGTCGCTATGTTTTTTTCCATGATCTTTATCATTTTAGATTTTATATTTAGGTCTTTGAAATATTTTGAGTTAGTTTTTGTGCATAGTGTGAGGTATGGGTCTTGGTTCATTTTTTTTTTTTTTTTT
>NW_004443955.1:11180089-11197378 GCF_000243295.1 Trichechus manatus latirostris
TGGACCTTTCTTCTTTTTGGATGTGTGCATTTATTGCCATAAACTGACCTCTGAGCACTGCTTTTGCTGTGTCCCAAAGGTTCTGGTAGGATATTTTTTCATTCTCATTTGTTTCTGTGAATGTCTTTATTCCATCCTTAATTTCTTCTATAAACCAGTAGTTTTTGAGCAAGGTGTTGTTCAGTTTCCATGTGTTTAATTTTTTTCCTTGTTTTTTTCTGTTACTGATTTCCATTTTTATGCTTTTATGGTCAGAAAAGATGCTTTGTAATATTTCGATGCTTTGGATTTTGTTGAGACTTGCTTTATGGCCTAATATGTGGTGTATTCTGAAGAATGTTCCATGTGCATTGAAAAAGAAAGTATAATCGGTTGCTGTTGGGTGGAGTGTTCAGTATATGTCTATGAGATCAAGTTGGTTGATTGTGGCATATAGATCTTACCTGTCTTTATTGAACTTCATTCTGGATGTTCTGTCCTTCACCAAAAGTGGTGTGTTGAAGACTCCTACTACTGGAGCTGTCTGTCTCTCTTTTCAATGTTGTTAGAGATTGTTTTATGTATTTTGGAGCCCTGTCATTGGGTGTGTAAATATTTATTATTGTTATGTCCTCCTGGTGTATTAACCTTTTAATCATTATATAGTGTCTTTCCTTTTCCTTTGTGGTGGCTTTTACTTTAAAGTGTATTTTGTCAGAGGGTGATATTTTCACTCCTGATCTTTTTTGTTGGTTTGTTGCTTGATATATATTTTTCTATCCTTTGAGTTTTAGTTTGTTTGTGTCTTTAAGTCTAAGATGTGTCTCTTGTAGGCAACATATAGACAGATCTTTTTTTTTTTTTTTTTAATCTATTCTGCCACACTCTGTGTATTGGTGCATTTAGTCCATCTACAATCAGCATAATTATTGATAGGTATGCATTTAGTGCTGTCATTTTGGTGTCTTTTTTTGTGTGTTGTTTGATAGTTTCTTTGTTCCACTTCATTTTCTTTGCTGGGTCATTTTTCTTTCTCTATTTTCTTTTCATCCTTTTCATTGTTGTTGATTTTGTATTTGCTGAGTCTTTATCTTTTTCTTGTTTTTTATTTTGATGTGTAGGATTGTGTCTTAGTCATCTAGTGCTGCTGTAACAGAAATACCACAAGTGGATAGCTTCAACAAAGAGAAATTTATTCTCTCACACTCTAGTAGGTTACAAGTCCAAATTCAGGATGTCAGCTCCAGGGGAAGTCTTTCTCTCTCTGTAGGCTCTGGATGAAAGTGCTTTCATCAGTCTTCCCTTGTTCTGGGAACATCTCAGGCCAGGAACCTCACGTCCAAAGGATGCGTTCTGCTCCAGACACTGTTGTCTTGGTGGTATGAGGTCCCCCTGTCTCTCTGCTCACTTCTGCCTTTTATATCTCAAGAGATAGCCTCAGGACACAATCCAATCTTGTAGATTGAGTCCTGCCTTTCCAACAAAACTGCTGCCCATCCTCCCTCATTAACATCATAGAGGCAGGATTTACAACATATAGGAAAATCACACAATACCCAATACCGGGAATCTTGGCCCAGCCAAACTGATACACACATTTTTGGGGGGACATAATTCAATCCACGACAGATTGTTAGTTTTCTTTGTGGTTACCTTAATATTTACCCCTATTTTCTAAGTTTAAACCAGTCTTTTATTTCTTAATATTGCTTTGACTTCTTCTACATATGAAAGATCTATGACTACATTTCTTAGTCCCTCTTTTTTGTTTTAATGTTATCATCTTTTACATTTGATGTCTCTGTTTTCCTATCTTCAGTGTTTTCGCTTTGACTTATTTTTGTGACTTCCCTATCTGGGTTGATATCTGGTTGCTCTGTCTCGTGTTCTAGTCTTAGGTTGTTATCTGATGTTATTGATTTTCTAACCAGAGGACTTCTGTTAGTATTTCTTGTAATTTTGGTTTGGTTTTTGCAAATTCCCTAAACTTCTGTTCGTCTGGAAATGCCCTAATTTTGCCATCATATTTGAGATACAGTTTTGCTGGATATATAATTCTTGGCTGGCAATTTTTTCCTGCAAGGTTTTATATATATCATCCCATTGCCTTCTTGCCTGCATGGTTTCTGCTAAGTAGTCCAAGCTTAGTCTTATTGACTCTCCTTTGTAGATGACTTTTATCCCTAGCTGCTCTTAAAATTCTCTCTTTACCTTTGGTTTTGGCAAGTTTGATTATAATATGTCTTGGTGACTTTCTTTTCGGATCTACCTTACGTGGGGTTTGATGAGCATCTTGTGTAGATATCTTCCCATCTTTCATGATATCACGGAAGTTTTCTGCCAGCAAATCTTCAACAATTCTCTCTGTATTTTCTGTTATCTCCCCCTGTGCTGGTAATACAATCACTCATAGGTTATTCCTCTTGATAGAGTGCCACATAATTCTTAGGGTTTCTTCATTTTTAAAAATTCTTTTATCTGATTTTTCCTCAAGTAAGTTGGTGTCAAGTGCTTTATCTTCAATCTCACTAATTCTACCCCCATTGCCTCAATTCTGCTCCTATGACTTTCTATTGAGTTGTCTAATTCTGAAATTTTATTGTTAATCTCTGGATTTCTGATTGCTATATCTCTATGGATTCTTGAAGTGTGTTAGATTTGTCATTATGCTCTTCTCTAATCTTCTTAAGTTCCTCTATTGCTTTGTCTCTGTGTTCCTTGGCTTGGTCTGAGTTTTGCATGATCTCCTTCCTGATATCTTGAAGAGTTCTGTATATTAATCTTTTGTATTCTACCTCTGGTAATTCCAAGAAATTTTCCTCCTCTGGAAAATTTCTAGATTCTTTATTTTGGGAGCTTGCTGAAGCCATCATGGTCTGCCTCTTTATGCGATTTGTTATTGACTGTTGTCTCTGAGCCATCAATAAGTTACTATGTTTATTTATTTTATGTTTGCTTACTGGTTCCTAGCTTCTTGTTTTGTTTTGTTTTGATAACCCCAAATAGGCTGGTCATGTGAGCTAGTTTGATTACTGGCGTCTTTGAAGCTTCAATGTCCTGTCACCAGGTGATTAGATCTGTTACTAGGTATGTGAGCCCAGGAGTCTGTTTACTTTTCTTGTATGGATTCAGCTCAGGTGTCCAGGTAGTCGATCACCAAGTGTGTGGTGCAGGCTCTCACCTACAGTCCTAGACAGGCAGGGGTGTTTGGTGTAGACACAGGTATCTGGCTGCAGTAGGGGGCCATGTGCTGAGCAAGGCAGGCGGCTGATGGCTGCCCCTGAGTGTCTGGGGGAAAGACCGTCCCTGTTCTCTAGAGCACGTAGATGGGTGGGTTTTGCAGCCAGACAATGAGCACCCAATGGTGTTGGCTGTAAGGACTTGGAGACACCACTTATTCTTGGACCCCTGTCACAGGTGGCAGGGATGTGTGTGGAGCCACCAATCATCAGGCCTCTGTTGTGGGTAGGTGAGGACCCTGCTTAAGGGGCAGAGCAGTGTCAAATGTCATGAACCTGCATGTCACCATATCGCTGATACAATTGAAGTTAGGCTTCAGGTATATATCCTGTTGTACTGTGGTAGTGAGGGCCTACACTCTAGAAATGGGCCCACACAGGTCTACGCAGGGGAGAAAGACATTTGAAGTCCATGGACCCCTTATGCCTGTGCCTAGGCAAAGAAGCTGTGCCTACCCTGAGTTCCTAGCTTAGGGGAGCCGGCAGATTATTCATTCCTGTTTGTTAATTTGTTCTCTATCCAAGGCTGGGAGAATGGCTCACATTGTGTGACAGGTCCCACTTCTGGCCAGGGGACTCCACAACTGCTGAAGCCAGCCCAGGACCTGGTGCAGAGCAGGGAGGGGGCAGGTAAATGGGAGAGAGTTTGTTTCCAAAGGGGGTGTTTTTTAATCCGTGTGGTAGGTCAGATGCATGTACTTATCTTTCGCCAGTTGAGCACTGCTTTTCACTGGTTCTGGAGGCTGAGTGCCACTGCTTGCCTCAGAGTGCATGCCAGCCTATCTTGCCTGAGGGATGCCAGCTCCCACCCAGGTCGGGTCTGGCAACTCCTCACTGCTTCCGAACCAACTCTCCCTCTTCCTGCCACTCAGTCAGGTTCCTCAACTTTGCCTTTGATGTTCAGGGCTCCTAGATTGTCATATATAATTGATTCACTTTTTTGGGGGGTCTTTGTTGTAAGAGGGACCACAGGAAATATCTGACTACTCTGCCATTTTGGCCCCGCCTCCCTCTTTAAAGTTTTAAAAGGCAAAGCTATCACTTTGAGGACTAAGGTACGCCTGACCCAGGCCATGTATTTTCAATCAACTCATATGCATGAAAAAGCTGGGCATTGAGTAAGGAAGACCCAAGAAGAATTGATGCCTTTGAATTATGGTGTTGGTGAACAATATTGAATATACCACGGACTTCCAGAAGAATGAACAAAGCTGTCTTGGAAGAAGTGCAGCTAGAATGCTTAGAAGAAAGGATAGTGAGATTTCATCGCATGTACTTTGGACATGTTATCAGGAGGGGGCAGTGTCTGGAGAAGGACATCATACTTGGTAAAGTAGAGGTTCATTGAAAAAAGGAATACCCTCAATGAGATGGATTGACACAGTGGCTGCAACAATGGGCTCAAACATAGCAGTTTCTGAGGATGGCTCAGGACCGGGCAGTGTTTCATTCTGTTGTATATAGGGTTGCTATGGGTTGGAACCAACTCGATAGTACACAACAACAACAACACCAGAAGAATGAATGAATTAATCTTAGAAGAAATAAAACAAGTATTATCCTTAGAAGCCAGGATGGTGAGACTTCAGCTTGCTTATTTTGGAACATGTCATCAGGTAAGACCAATTGCTAGAAAAGGACATCATGTTTGGCAAAGTAGGTCAGTGAAAATGTGGGAAATCCTCCATGAGATAGATTGTCACAATAGCCACAACAGTGGGCTCAAACATACCAATGATGATGAAGATAGTGCAGAACTGTGTGACGTTTCATTCACTATGAGTTGGAGCTGACTGCAAGGCACCTAATAACAACATTCACGAAAACATTTTGTAAGCAGAGAAAGAACTCGGAGATTTAAAAATCTTTGCTGGTCTATGGCACTAAAGAGGGAGGCTGCGAGTTATGGCCAAGGTCAAGTGGGCCATCTGTAACACTATCAGTCTCTTTTCATTATCAGAATGCAAGTGAGGTCCCGTGACCTGATGATAAGCTTAGCCTTGATGAGGAGGCCTGGCAGCAAAGTGGTTACAGGCATAGACTCCAGAGCTCTTCAGTGCATCAGTGAGATCTATAACCCCCCAAAACTTCAGTTTCTTCATTGGAAAATGGGGGTATTATTACGATCCACCTCATTGGGTTGATGTGAACACTAAATGAGATAATCTGTAACACAGCATAATGCACAATCTCCGTATATGATGTTTATAATCCACTCTACTTTGCAAACAAAAGTAATTGCAAATCTTTGTGTTTTTACTGTTATTAGTAACAATGAATTATCACTGTTCCCACGGTTGCAGGGCCATCCAGGTGACAATCACCTTTACACAAGGTTTGGTCCTTAGGTTTGCACTTCCTGGCTCTCGGTTTACTTGAGACCCATAAAGTCAGGGACTGAAGGATGGAGTCCATTAGCCAGCTCCTGGAGATGGCTGCAGAAACCCAAGGCCAGACACAACGCTAGTATTTCCACAGAGGAGAATGGTCCCTGCTCCAGGCACCCCTCACCCAAGCGGCGGGTGGAGGTCAGAGCGCTGCCTGGTGGGCAAGGGTTCAAGCCCAGGCCATTGAGTGGAATTTGGTGGGGTAAATGACCCAGATCTGCAGTGATCAGGACAGTCCAGTCCCTGACTCACACTTCCCTGCTTCTGAAACTTTATCTAGACGGACTCCAGTACAATCAACTAGGAGTCAGCTCAGGCAGAGCGTTTCAATTGATTATGATGGTGGTAACCTCAGCCATTTTGTTATAATTGATTCCAAGGTCCTTTGTAATTCATTTCAGTCACACAGCTATTGCTGACCATTAAGAGTGGATGTGAGGCCGAAACACGCAGTGACTTGTAGCCATTTTATGCAGGGTCCAAATGGTCACACTCACTGCTGAAGCCATCCTGATCACAGCCCCATAGAAGGACCAATATTCTGCAGTGAAGACCCTGAACACCAGAGGAAAATTAAATTGTGCTTTGAATACTTTGGTTAAGGATACAAATATTTCCAACAAAATGTTAATTTTTAAATTTGAGGGATTACAGAGGTAACCCAAATTATCTGGAAAAATAAGATTTTCTTGTTCCCTGCCAGGGCTGAATTAATGAGATGTCACTGCAGTGAACTCATTCTTTTATCAAAATCTCCTTTATGATGTACAATCTGAGGTTGATTTACTCACAGTGGCCAGAGTCATTCATCCTGCAATTAACAGATTGGCCTGTTTTTCTACAAATCACACATCTTCTCTGATATAGGATAAGGGGCCATAACTTTATCCTATAACATTACCATAGCTCCCGCTTCCCCCCGTTCCCCCCCCCCACACACACACACTCTCACATATCACATCTCCCCTGGTTTGTTAGTTAGATCTGATTTTATCTACCTAATAGTGATCAATCAGATGCCAGTGTACGTTTGTCGGTCTTTGTTTTCTAAGACGCTATTTGCTGTTTGTTCGATGGCAATGGTGAAGGTTTATAAAGCAGGGAAGGAGAGCAGGAAGCCAAGGAGAAAGGGGTAGAGAGCCTTTAATGAGACCAGATTTCTTACAGCAATGAAGTTCCATCGCTCATCCCTGAGTGGTTCAAACATGACTTTTAGTTGTAGTTCTTGTGCCACACATCTGCTATTCGGTCCCCAATACTCAGATAGTACATGGGACATTTTCTGGGGATACTCTGCACTACTTTAAAATGTTAAATGATGGTGCTACATTTGGCGCATGCCTGTTAGATCCTAGCTTCCTGATGCAGTGCCTGCTTGGGCTGCCTTCTGTGAGGTTGGGACATTACCACGAGAAGCAGCCAGGAGTGTGAAAAGGGGAGCATTGTGTGTTCTGGCTAACATCTGTGGATAGTCCATATAGCAAGGAGTGTAACTTATGTAGTTATGGATCTGTAGTATAACTTTATTTTGTCCTGAATCCCATTTACAAATATTTGTCCGGTGGTCCTAGCCAAGATGCAAGGCAGGGGAAAATCCAGCCACTTGCTCTGGGAATGGTCAAGCAGATGTGAACTCAGGGCAGGCTTACCCTGTGCTTCTCAACCCTCTGCTCACCTGCTTTGCTGGGGGGAGGTGGTGTACTGTGCGGTTGTCCATTCCAATGGGCCCAACAGGATTGTCAACAAGCCATCTCACAGCCAAGGTGAGTTTACCTCTGTGAAACTCCCACCCACACTTTATGCCCATTCAGCCCTGCAGAGCCAGCCACACTGCCCAGTCCCTCCTCTGTGTTCCTGCCCCTGAAGGGGCTAAAGACTGGGACTGTGCCCCTCTCTAAGGCCGTCTGGGGGCCAGGTTCCTGATGCCTTTGCTGTTGCAATGGTTAATTTCATGTGCCAACTTGGCTATGTTTCCAAATTGTTTGGCCAAATGCTAGTCTAGGTTGCTGTAATATAATACAATGCAGTGTAATGTAATCAGTCAGTCATTGAAAGGGGAGCTCCTCTAGGGTGTCTTCTCCCCCTAGGCTATAAACATTTTGGCAGAACTCTCACTTTACTCTGCACTTTTCCTGTCACCTGACCTGCAGATCTTGGACTGCCAGCCCCTGCAATCGCATGAACTACTCCCTTGAAGTAAATCTCCCTCTCTCTGTATATATGTCTATATAGCTCACTTGTTCTGTTTTTGTAGGGAACACTAAGACAACTGCGCTGCTTTGTGGCAGGGTGTGGCCTGTCTGCTTGGCAGCCTCCCTTGGACCACTTGATTTGCTGCTCAAAAGGTGTCACCCAGAACCAAATGAGACTGGGCCCCTGATTTATTCTACTGACATCTACATGGGTCCCCAGGAGGGACCCAGGGGATTTGAGCAGCTCAGCGGCATCCTTTGGGATGCTGTGAAGGTATAAGGTAGTAAGAGCACAGGGGCTTGGAGAGGAGCTGAGTTCCCCGGCAGGGTCTCGGCAAGGCAGGGTCAGGGAAGCAATGGAAGGGCCAGATGAATAGGAAAGTGTTTAAGGAAGTTGGATGCTTAGGAAGACCTAAGCAGAGAAAGCACAATGCCCAAAGTATAACATTTAGAGGACAAGTGACTGCTTACAGGGCCCTTTCTCTTCCCAGTCTTTGATGTAGATGGCAGATAGGGTCTCACATCACTGTGGCCCACACTGTAGTCACTGGATACAATTATGCCCTTCAGAGAGGTGAGGGAGGCATAGGTGTTCCGGCTCAGGTTCCCGCAGGTGTCTCATTGCCTCATTGTTGGCTCTTCCTCTTTGAAGGCTCACGAGTTTTTTGAGTGATGACTAACTGGAGGGGATACCCCACTGTACTTGCTCTCAGGAAGTCTCGTTATATCACAGGTGACCCTGGCTCATGTTTCTCCTGCTGGGCCAGGATCGTAAGTCAAGTCCAGTCATGCACTGCAGGGCCTACGGGAACAGAGGCTAGGGGGACAGGCAGTTCTCCTTGCTTGCCATATTGCCTCCTTCATGTCCCTCAGTTCCATCCATTTTCCTCTGCCTCCTCCACCACTGCCCGGACTCCAGTCATTACCCCTCCCTGGACTAGTCCTGTCACAGGCCCCCGCCCAGTGCATCCTCCAGAGAGTTCTCTTAAACATGCAGACCCCATCATCAGCCCTCTGCTTAAAGTGTTATGGATTGAATTGTGTCCCCCCAAAATCCTAACCTCTATATCTAGATGTGGTGTGATGTGACGTGATGTAATCACTTTCCATAAAGCAATTTAATCTTATGTTAAGGAGGCCATACTAGTGTAGGGTGTGTCCTAAACGTAATCACCTGTGAAAAGAGGAGGTTAGACACAGAGACAAGCACATAGTGGGAGATACAGATGCCAAGAACCAAGGAATGCCCTGGCCTACCGACAAGGAAGGAATTGACATGGTGGAGACTCTGATCTGGACTTTTAGCCTTCAAAATTACAAAAAAATAAATTTCTGTTCTTTAAAGCCATCCACTTGTGGTACTTGTGTTACAGCAGCACTAGGAAAATAAGAAAATCTCTCCATGGCTTGTCGTGTGTCCTAGGATAACATTCACAATTCCCAATGTTCTGCTCCAGCGTCATCCACCTCCCTCAGCGAGTCTACCCCACACTGGCCTCTCCTGCATCCCCCACCCACTCACCAGCTCTGCTCTGTCTCAGGGCATCCCTGCACATTGTTCCCTGCTGGAAAACGTGTCCCTGGTCCACTTTGCTCTTCCTGTAAGCCTTAGCTCAAATGTCACTGCTTCTGAGGCCCTTGTCTGAGCCCCTGACTCTGCCCAGTGCTCTGGGATACACTGGCCTTTCTCCATGAAACTTTCTTTCGGGTGGGTTGTGTGTTTACTTGTTTGGGAGGATTCTGCGTTTACTTGTGTGGAGAACCTCACAGGGAGGGTATGTTTCTGTGGTAGGCACAATTTGATTCTCACTGGTCACCCGTACCTTGCTCCCAGCAGGTGCTCAGTATTTGCTGGGATGCTGAATCCCAGAAAGGACCTTTACAGATGGCCACTGCCCTTCCTCAGCTGCTGCAATCGTGGACACACAGCGAAAGCCAGTCTGACTTCAGCAGTGTCTCCTGCCTTCAAGAGTGGATGACACCCTCTGTGATGGTTAGAATCAAGGTAGTTTGGGGTGTACCTTTGAGAAGTGAGAAGGATAGAACAGAGAGAGAGAGAAAGGGCAAGCATGGTGGCCTCTAAACCCCAGGCAGCGCATCCCTATGGCCCCAGGCCGCATCTCCCAAGCAAGGTGCCTGGGGCCTGGCTGCTAGCACCGCAAGGGATGACACCTGGAGATCATGACTCAGTCTGGTGTCTGAAACCACCTGGCTCTCACTGCAGGGTAGTACAGGACAGGAATTAGAGAGGATGTCATCTGCCCCCAGAGCTGTGTTTTCTTAGTCCATATACAGATCTCATTCCCAAGTCTGTTTGGAAACAGCTCTTCTGAACCACCAGCCCTTGATGGATGTCTCTCCACATTTCCCCATCCTGAGCCAGGTGAGGAGGAGCCCCAGAAGCTATGATTTTTAAAGAATTGGGTGAAATTCACATAACATAAAATCAGGCATTTAAAGGGAACTATTCAGTGGCATTCAGTACATTCACAAGGTTTTGTAATCACCACCTCTATCTAGTTCCAAAACATTTATCATCCCAAAATAAAACCCCATATGCATTAAGCAGTTACTCCCCATTCCACCCCTCCCCCCAGATCCTGTCAATCACCAGTCTGTCTTTACGGATTTGTTGATTATAAATATTAATATTTCATATACATGGAATCATGCAATAAGTGACTTTTTGTGTTTGCCTTTTTCCACTGGGCATAATGTTTTTGAGGTTTATCTCCACTGTACCAGTACTTCATTCTTTTTATGGCTAAGTAATAGTGCATTGCATGTATATACCACATTTTGTTTATCCATTCATCTGTTGATGGTCATTTGGGTTGTTTCTACCTTTTGGTTATTGTGAATAATGTTGCTATGAACGTGCGTGTACAAGTATCTGTTTGAGTCCTTGCTTTTGGGTATATACCTAAAAGTGGAATTGCTGGGTCATACGGTAATTCTGTTTTGAGGAACTGCCAACCTCTACAGTGGCTGAACCATTTTAAGTTTCCACTAGCAAAGTATGAGGGTTCCAATTTCTCCATATCCTCGGCAACACTTTTTATTTTCTGTTCTTTCTCTCTCTCTTTGTTTTTTTAAGCCATTCTAGTGGGTGTGAAGTGGTATCTCATTGTGATTTTGATTCGCATTTCCCTAGTGACTAATGGAAGGAGCCCTGGCGGTGCAGTGGGTAAGCGCTCAGCTACTAACTGAAAGGTCAGCAGTTTGAACCCACCAGTTGCTCTGTGAGAGAAAGATGTGGCAGTCTGCTTCTGTAAAGATGACAGCCTTGGAAACCCAATGGGGCAGTTCTACTCTTTCCTATAGGGTCACTATGAGTTGGAATTGACTCGACAGCAATGGGGTTTTAATGACTAATCATGCTGAGCGTCTTTTCGTGTGTAGGTTGGCTATTTGTATATCTTCTTTGGAGAAGTGTCTATCAAGTCCTTTGACCATTTTTATTTGTTTTTATTTTATTGTTGTAGTTTAAATGAAGTTTACATTTCAAGTTAGTCTCCCATACAAAAATTTATGCATACATTGTTATGTGACCCTAATTGCTCTCCGCATACTGCAATAGCACAGTCCTCCTTTCCACCCCTGATTCCCCATGTCCATTCAACCAGCTCCTAACCCTCTCTGTCTTCCCATCTCACCTTTGGACAGAAGCTGCCCGTTTAGTCTCTTGTATCTACTTGAGCTAAGAGACACACTCCTCATGAGTATCACTTTATGTCCCACCGTCCAGTCCAATCCCTGTCTAAAGACTTGGCCTCGGGAATTGTTTTATTTCTGGGCTGATAGAGAATCCAGGGGCCATGCTTTCCGGGATTCCTTCAGTCTCAGTCAGACCATTAAGTCTGGTCTTCTTACTAGAACCTTTGACCATTTTTAAACTGGGTTGTTTATCTTTTTGTTGACAAGCTTTAGGTTAGTAGTTGAGCATAAACGGTTTGCACCACTCAGGGAAATGTTGAGTTATAGGGGTTCTTTATATACTCTAGATCTTAAATCCTAATCAGATATATGATTTGAAAATATTTTGTAGGTTGTTTTTTACTTTCTTGATCCCATTCCTGTTTGTTGCCGTCGAAACTATTCCGACTCACAGAGACCCTAGAGGACAGAGTAGAACTGCCTTGTAGAGTTTCCAAGAAGTGGTTGGTGGATTTGAACTGCTAACCTTTTGGTTAGCAGCCAGGCTCTTAACCGCCGTGCCACCAGGGCTCCACTTCCTTGATAATGTCCTTTAATGGGCAAAAGTTTTTAATTTTGATGAAATTCAACTTATCTATTTTTTTTTCTTTTCTTACTCTTGCTTTTGGTGCCATGTCTAAGAATCTATTGCCAATTTCAAAGCCATAAACATTTATCCCTATGTTTTCTTCTAAGATTGTACGGTTTTAGCTCTTACATTTAGGTCATTGATCCATTTTGAGTTAAGTTTTGTATATTGTGTGAGGTAAGGGTCTAAACTAATTCTTTTGCTTGTGGATACCCAATTGTCCCAGCACCATTTGTTGAAGAGACTATTCTTTCCTCATTGAAGAGTCTTGGCACTCTTGTAAAAAATCAATTGACCACAGGTGTGTGGGTTTTTTTCTGGACTCTCAATTCTATTCCATTGGACTATATGTCTATTCTTATACCGGTGTCACACTGTGTTGATTACTTTCACTTTGCAGTATGTTTTGAATCAGGGAAGTTTGAGTCCTCCAAGTTTGTTCTTTTTTGAGATTGTTTAGGCTATTTGGGGCCCCTTGCAATTCCATATGAATTTGAAGATTGGATTTTCCATTTCTGCAAAGGAGGTTGTTGTAATTTTGAGAGGGATTGAATCTGTAGATTGCTTTGGATAGTATTGCCAACTTAACAATATTAAGTCTTTCAATCTATGAACATGGAATGTCTTTCCATTTATTTAGGTCCTCTTTTATTTCTTTCAACAAGGTTTTAAAGTTTTCAGTGTACATGTCTTTCACTTCTCTGGTTAAATTTATTCATAGGTATTATATTTTGGGGGATGTAAAGAAGGAGCCCTGGTGGCATAGTGGTTAAGAGCTTCAGCTGGTAACCAAAAGGTCAGCAGTTCTAATCCACCAGCTGCTCCTTGGAAACACTATGGGGCAGTTCTACTCTGTCCTATAGGGTCTCTATGAGTCAGAATTGACTCAATGGCAACAGATTTGTTTTTTGGTAAAGAAATTTATTATTATTACTTTTTAAACCTTTTCAGTTTGTTCATTGCTGGTATATAGAAACACAACTGATTTTTGTGTGTTAACCTTATATTCTGTGTTTTATTGACTATGCAAAGGCATTGGACTGTGTGGATCATAACAAATTATGGATAACATTGCGAAGAATGGCAATTCTAGAACACTTAACTGTGCTCATGAGAAACCTGTACACAGACCAAGAGGCAGTCACTTGAACAGAACAAGGGATACTGCACGGGTTAAAATCAGGAAAGGTATGCGTCAGGGTTGTATCCTTTCACCATACTTATTCAATCTGTATGCTGAGCAAATAATCCGAGAAGCTGGACTATATAAAGAAGAACGCAGCATCAGGATTGGAGGAAGACTCATTTGCAACCTCTGATATGCAGATTACACAACTTTGCTTGCTGAAAGCAAAGAGGACTTGAAGCACTCACTGTATTAGTCATCTAGTGCTGCTCTAATAGAAATACCACAAGTGGGTGGCTTTAACAAAGAGAAGTTTATTCTCTCACAGTCCAGTAGGCTACAAGTCCAAATTCAGGGCATCAGCTTCAGGAGAAGGCTTTCTCTCTCTGTTGGCTCTGGAGGAAGGTCTTTGTGATGCATCAGTCTTCTCTTGGTCTGGGAGCATCTCAGCGCAGGTACCTTGGGTCCAAAGGATGCCTTCTGCTCCCGGCACTGCTTTCTTGGTGGTATGAGGTTCCCATGTGTCTCTGCTCACTTCTCTCTTTTATATCTCAAAAGAGATTGGATTAAGACACTAATCCTGTAAACTTCATCAGTAAAACCTCATCATAGTGATAGAGTTTACAGCACGTAAGGAAATCACATCAGATTTACAAAATGGTACACAATCATACAATACTGGGAATCATGACCTAGCCAAGTTGACAGATATTTCTGGGGGACACAATTCAATCCATGACACTTACTGAGGAAGATCAAAGACCACAGCCTTCAGTATGGATTACACCTCAACATAAAGAAAACAAAAATCCTCACTATTGGACCAATAAGCAACACCATGATAAATGGAGAAAATATTGAAGCTGTCAAGGATTTCATTTTACTTGGATCCACAATCAAGTTCTATGAAAGAAGCAGTCAAGAAATCAAACGATATATTGCATTGGGCAAATCTACTCCAAAGGACCTCTTTAAAGTGGTAAAAAGCAAATAAGTCACCTTAACGACTAAAATTGCCTGACCCAAGCCATGACATTTTCACCTCAAATGCATGTGAAAGCTGGACAGTGATTAAGGAAGACCGAAGAAGAATTGGTGCCTTTGGTGTTGGCAAAGAATATTGAATATACCATGGACTGCCAGAAGAGCGAATAAATCAGTCTTGGAAGAAGTACAGCCAGAAGGCTACTTAGAAGCAAGGATGGTGAGACTTCACCTCACATACTTTGGACATGTTATCAGGAGGGACCAGTGTCTGGAGAAGGACATCATGCTTGGCAAAGTAGAGTGTCAGTGAAAAAGAGAAAGGTGAATTGACTACAAAAATGGGCTCAAATATAGCAATAACTCTGAGGATGATGCAGGACTGGGCACTGTTTTGTTCTGTTGTACATAGGGTCGCTAAGAGTCAGAACTGACTGGATGGCACTCAACAACAACAACAAGAACGTTGTTCCCTGCAACTTCGCTGAATTTGTTTATTCATTCTAGTAGGTTTTTTTTGTTGTTGTTGATGTTGCTGTTTTTAGTGTGTGTGTTTTGAATTTTCTATTTATAGGAACTTATCATCTGCAAATATAGTTTTATTTCTTTCTTTCCAATTTGTATTTTTTAAATTATTTTTTCTCACTTAATTACTCTGGCTAGAACTTCCAGCAAAGTAATAGTAGAGGTGAAAGAGGACATCCTCGTCTTGTTCCTGATCTGAGGGGGAAAGATTCTTTCACCACTGAGTATAATATTAGCTGTGAGTTTTTCATAAATGCCCTTCATCATGTTGAGAAATTTCACTTCTATTCCTAGTTTTCTGAGTGTTTTTTATCAGGAAACTGTGTTGGGTTTTGTCAAATGCTTTTTCTGCATCAGTTAAGATGATTATATGTTCTTTTCTTTTATTCTACTTATGTGGTATATTACACTCACTGATTTTCTTAGATTGAGTCACTCTTGCATTCCTGGGATAAAACCCACTTGGTCATGGTGTATAATCTTTATAAGATGCTGTTGGATTTGATTTGCGAATATTTTGTTGAAAATTTTTTTGCATCTATGTTCATAATGTATACTGATCCGTCGTTCTTTTTCCTTGTGGTATCTTTGTCTGGCTTTGATATCAGGGTAATGCTGACCTCATAGAATGAGTTATGAAGTGTTCCTTCCTTTTCTATACTTTGGAAGAGTTTGAGAAGAATTGGTGTCAATTCTTCTGTAAATGTTTTGTAGGATTCAGAATTGAAGCCATCTGGTCCTGCAGTTTTCTTTGTTGGAAGGTTTTTGATTACTGATCCAATGTCTTGTTACACGTCTGTTTGGATTTTCTATTTCTTCTTGAAATAGTGTAGTCCCTCTCTGCCAGCTTTTTTTTGGGTACTGTTTGCATAGCATGTTTTTCTCCATCCTTTCATTTTCAACATAATTGTGGCTTTAAATCAAAAGTGAATCTCTTGTAAACAGCATATAGCTAGATCATGTTTTTTAGTTTATTCTGCCAGTCTCTGTCTTTTAATTCATCAACTTAATTCATTTATATTGAAGTGATTACTGACAAGGAATGACTTATTTATGCCATTTTTCTATTCCTTTTTTATATATCTTATATCTTTTTCCCCCTCAATTCCTCCAAATGCTGCCTTCTTTTGTGTTTGAGTTCTTTCTACTGTACTATTTTGATTCCCTTATTTTATTTTTTGTATTTTTTAAAGTTATTTTCTCTATGGTTACCATGGGGATTACAATTAGCATCCTAAATTTATAACAGTCTAATTTCAATTGTTATCAACTTAGCTTCAGTAGCATACATAAAATACTTCTTTCCAACTCTATCACCTTTTTTAGGATGTTTAAAAATTACATCTTTATACATGTGTGCCAATGCACATATTTATAATGATTGTTTTGTGAATTTATCTTTTAAATCACATTGTTGTTGTTGCTGGCAAGTCAGTTTTGACTTATGGCGATCCCATGTGTGCAGAGTAGAACTGTGCTCCTTAGGGTTTTCAAGACTACGACCTTTCAGAAGCAAATCATCAACTCTGTATTCTGAGGAGCCTCTGGGTGGGTTCAAACCATCAATCTTTTAGCAAGTAGTTAAGTGCTTAACTGTTTGTGCCACCTGGTAGTTCCCTTTCAAATCACAAACAAAAAAGATGTTACATACAAAAATTACAATAACACTAGTTTTAATATTTATAATTATGTAGTTATCTTTACTAGTGAACTTCATTTATTCATATGACTTTGTATCCTTTTGTTTCACTCTGAAAGACTTCTTTGGCATTTCTAGTAGGGCAGGTCTGCTAGATGAACTCCCTTAGCTTTTGTTTATCTGAAAATGTCTTAATTTCTTCTTCATTTTTGAAGAATAGCTTTGCTGGATATAGAATTCTTGGTTGACATTTTTTTTCTTTCACTACTTTAAATATGTCATCCCATGGCCTTCAGGTCTTCATGGTTTCTGATGAGAAATTGGCTATTAATCTTATTGAGGATCCCTTGTATGTGAAGAGTCACTTCTCTCTTGCTACTTTCAAGATTCTCTCTTTATCTTTTTTGTTTTGTTATCCAATAGTTTATTGTTGATAGTAATATTGATAATACAGATTTGAATCTAATGATGTGTATTGTAGGATAAAACCAATAAGTAACTGTCAGTGTTATTAGGAATCAAGATTTTCAATATAAGAGGAAATAGATACAAATATACAATATAATAAAATAAAACAGTAGAGAAAAAACTCTTCAATGTTTATTTTGGATGAGAAATATCAATATGAACCCAATTTTTTGTTATTTGATAGATGAAACATTTATTATTTAAAGGACTTCTTATTTTAGAAAATTTGAAGATTAATTTTTGACTCCATGAATTTATGAAAACTTAAATGCAGTCCGTAAAATTCTTGCCAGGACTTATCTATATACCAAAATTCTCAGAATTCTCCTATGTTCAAGCATTATAATATCGATGCACTCTTTTTTTTTTTTTTAATATTTTATTGTACTTCAGGTGAAGGCTTACAGAACAGATAGTTTCTCATGTAACAGTAACACACATGCTGTTTTATGACATTGGTTAACA
>NW_004443955.1:11213681-11258719 GCF_000243295.1 Trichechus manatus latirostris
TTTTTAATTCTTTTATCTGATTTTTCCTCAAATAAGTTGGCATCAAGAGCTTTATCTTCAATGTCACTATTTCTAACTTCTACTGCCTCAATTCTGCTCCTATGACTTTCTATTGAGTTGTCTAATTCTGAAATTTTATTGTTAATCTGGATTTCCAATTGCTGTCTCTCTATGGATTCTTGCAGCCTATTAAATTTGGCATTATGTTCTTGAATAACTTTTTTAAGTTCTGCTACTACTTTGTCTGTATGTTCCCTGGATGTTTCTCAATTCTATAGAATTTCCTTTCTAATTTCTAGAAGAGTTCTGTATATCAATCTTTTGTATTCTGCTTCTGGTAATTCCAAGAAGTTCTCTTCCTCCAGAGAATTTATTGATTCTTTATTTTGGGAGCTTGCTGAAGCCATCATGGACTGCCTCTTTCCGTGACTTGATATTGACTGTTATCTCCAAGCCATCAATAATTTATTATAATTTTATTTTGTATTTGTTTAGTGAGACCTAGCGTCTTATTTTGTTTTGTTTTGATATACCCAGATAGGCTGCTTGTGTGCAGTAGTTTGATTTTTGACACCTTTGTATGTCTAACATCCCGTCACCAGGTAGTTAGTTCTGTAACTAAGTATGTGCACACAGGAGTCCATTAAATTTTCCTGTATGGGTTCAGCTCGGGTGTTCAGGCAGTTGGTCATCAAGTGCGTGATGCAGGCTTTCACCCCCAGTCCTAGAGAGGCATGGGAGATTGGTGCAGGCACTGGACTCTGGCTGTGGTAGGGGATCACGCGCTGAGTCAGGCAGGGGGCCGGTGGCTGCTCCTGAGAGTCTGAAAGAAAAGTGTGTCCCTATTCTCTAAGGTGAATAGGTAGGTGAGATTTGCAGCTGGGCTAAGAGCACCCCACTATGTTGACTGTAAAGACTTGAGGGCACCACTTATTCTTGGACTCCTGTAGCAGGTGACTAGGCCCTTTAGGTGATATCACCAGTCCTCAAGCCCCTGCTGCAGATCGATAAAAGTGCCAACTTAAGGGGCAGGGCTGTTTCGAGTGTCACAAATCTGCCCGTTCACAGCTGAAGCAGTTGAAGTTAAACTTCAGATGTTTGCCCTGTTGTACTGTGGAATTGAGAACTAACGCTGTTGAGATGGGTCCCCACAAGTCTATACAGGGGTGTAAGGCACTCAGAGTCTGCGGACCCCTGATACCTGTGCCTTGCAAAGGAGCTGTGCCAACCCTGTGTTCCTAGCTTAGGGGAGCCAGTAGCTTATTTGTTCCCTCTCCAAGGCCAAGAGAATGGGTCAGGGCGCTTTTTGGGCTCTACTTCTGGCCCAGCAGACTCCTGGTGCAGAGCGTGGAGGGAGGAGGCAAAAGGGAGAGAAGTTTTCCCCAAACGGGCTTTTTTTTTTTTTTTAATCCCCGTGAAAGGGTGTGTGTGCAGGTACTTGTCTTAACCTCTTGGGAGCTGCTTTTACCTGGTTCAGAGTGTCCAGGCAGAATCTCTGCTGCCAGATCTCTCTTGATGTGGAAACTGCTCTCCGAGTGCGCGCACAGCTGTTTGGCTGCTTTACTGTGGACCCGGCGCGGCTGGGAAGTTGCTGGCGCAGCTGAAGAGCTGCCGTCCAGCCGCTGCCGCTCTGGTGCTGCTGGCCTCTTCCAAACTGTCTCTCTCTCCTCCAGCCACTCAGTCCAACTTCTCAACTTTGCCTTGTTCAGGGCTCCTAGATATTCATATATAATCAAATCACTTGTTTTTCCAGGTCTTTGTTGTAAGAGGGATATAGGAAGTGTCTTACTACACCGCCATCTTGGCTCCTCGATGCACTCTTAATTACTTAACATTTTCTGTTATTTATTGAAATGTCCTTTTATCTTTCAGCTTGTATCTCTTGTACATATAAGATGGTTACTATTTGTTAAAATTATATCAGCACAAGATGATTAAGTCTCCCCAAAGAAAACTCAAATCCACACTCACAGTGTTACTTCCTAGGTCCAAATAAATGTTTTCTGTTTGAGAACCATGTGGGAGAGGTGGGGAAGTATGGATGTTTGAGTAAGGTTTTTCCAACAATGAATGATACTCACATATGAAGGAAGGCTCTTGGTGGGAGGAGAGCAGGGTTGAAGTCTTTGAGGGAATCTAATGAATAGCATCCTTCTTTCTCATCTGGTTCTTTAAAGGAGATTTTTCTTACTATATATGGTTTTGGGTTACTTTCTAGTGTCCTTTCATTTCCATGAGAACTCCCTTTAGCATTTCTTATAGGGCCAGTCTTCTTGTTGTTGTTGTTAGGTGCCTTTTAATTGATTCTGACTCATAGCGACCTTATGTACAATGGAAAGAAATGCTGCCTGGCCTTGCACCATCCTCACAATTGTTGCTGTGTTTGAGCCCATTGTTGCAGCTACTGGGCCAGTCTAGTGGATGTGAATTCTCTGAGCTTTTGTTTATCTTGGAATGTCTTAATTTTACCCTCATTCTTTAGTAGGTTTTCTTTTATTATTTCTTTAGAAAATTATTTCTGGCCCTTTTTCTCTCTCTTCTCCTTCTGACACTCCCATAAAGCATAATTTATTCCTCTTGATGGTGTCCCACATATCCTTTAGCTTTATTTGTCTTCTTTTTTTTTTTTCTGTTTGTTCCTCAGACTAAACAATCTCAAAAACCCCATCTTCACGTTCGCTGGTCTTCTCTTCTGTCATTTTGATTCTACTTTTTGTTCTTGAATTGTTTTTCTGATTTTCTTTAGATCTTTCTCCATATTTAAATTTATCTCTTTCAGCATACATAATACTAATATTTTGAAATCTTTGTCAGGTAATTCTATTATCTGTCCTTCCTCAGGGACAATTTCTGTCCTCTCGATTTGGTCATTTGCATGAACTATGCTTTCCTGTCTCTTCATATACTTTGTCATTGTCTATTGTCTTCTGGACATTAAGATTCATTTTATTTTACTTTTTGCTTTGATAGATCAGGAAACTGGTTTCTTCCCCTTCTTTTTAGATTGTTCTTCTTCCTCATTGTTTCTTCTTGGGGTTCACAGGAACTCCTGTCCTAGCCTTGTCTACTCATACTGTCCCAAGTCAGCTTGCTCATGCATCTTGTGTCACACTACATCAACCTCGCCTTCTGTGTCTTGTCCAGCTGTTAATGTACTTTGTTTTGTGTTGTGCCCTGGATGAGTTGTCAGGCAATTACTAGCTGTTTCCTAGTCTTTTCTCTATTGTGTTGGAAAGGGTAGAGGCGGTGGTTCTCCTGACGATTTGCCCGTGAGATTTGTTTCTGATTATAGAGCCCCAGGCAACGTGGCACGTTTCCTGTGTCGGACTAGGTCGCAGCACTGGTCCTCCGTGTCAAGGCCGACTGTTCATGTACTGTGGTCTGCCTTGCATCCTGGGACAGCTGTTAGGTGTCGCCCTCGAGTTTCCCAGACTTATTTCTGTTGCACTGGAAAAGGTAGGGGTAGTAGTTCTCCTAACGTTATGCCCAGGAGATCTGCTTATGGTTTCAGAGCTTCCAGTTAGCTGGGTGTGGCTTCCTGTTGCAGGTGGGTGGGCTGAGGCAGACTTCCATGCAGGACCTGTGGTGCTGAATGTAGGACCCTTTTTGCTGTGGGTTGTGTGGCAGTAGGGGCAAGACTCTTTTGCGGGGAGCTATGGCTAGGATCCTGGTATGCATCAAGGCATGTGGTGCAGGGGATGGGACTCTGGCATGCAGCAAGATGCACAATGCTGGGGATGGGGGCTCTGGTGGTGGAGGAGAGGGCTAGCTGTTTTCCAGTGAGTTTCTGTCTGTCCTGCAGCTGCTAAGTGATCCTGGATTCTATCCCTGTTGCTCACTTGCTACTGCCCTCAACCAACATACGGGATCACAAACCTGCACTGTTGCATCTACACTGTGTCCCTCCCCAGGATTACATGCTCTGGCCTTCCTGCTCTCTGTCCATGAATTCCCCCAGACCAGTCTACACCACTTTACTCTGGAAATATTTTTCTGGGGTTCCTGTGACTCAAATCTATGCTGCATTCATGTGCTATTGTCTCAGGTCTGCCCAGTTGCAGTACATTCTTTGCCCATCTTATTGCTCCTTTTCAGGGCTGTTTATTCAGTATCTCTATCTCAGTCTGAGTCTTCCCTTTTGCTCCCACGTTGGGCTTTTTGTCCAAGTATGCCACCTGTAGCCATCTAAAAATGGCTGCACTGAGCTTGGCCAGCAAGTAGGGTATACTATGTCCACAAATCTCTGCTTTCTTGCATCCCCTCTCTATCTGTCCCTTAATTTGGTACTCAGCCAAGTTCTACATTTCTTTTTTTTTCTAAATGTTGTTTATTTTGTTGTTGAGAATATACACAGCAAAACATACACTAATTCAACAGTTTCTGCATGTACAATTTAGTGACATTGATTACATTCTTGGAGTTGTGCAACCATTCTCACTGTCCTTTTCTGAGTTGTTCCTCCCTCATTAACATAAACTTACTTCCCCCAAGGCTATTATCTAATCTTCTGAGTTGCTGTTGTCAATTTGATCCTATATAGATAGTTCTTAGAAGAGTGTAATGCTCATGGCAGACCTTTTTCACTAGTTAAGATAAACTATTGTTTGGTTTTAAGAAGACTTCAGGGGATATTTTTGGATTAAGGTGTAAAGATTATATCAGGGCAATAGATTCAGGGGTTCATCCACCTTCCATGGCTCCAGGTCTAGAGTCCATGAAAATTTTAAATTCTGTTCGGCATTGTCCCCCTTTTGATCAGGATTCTTCTATGGAATCTGTGATCAACATGATCAGTAATTGTAGCAAGTTCTCCATTTCTTCACTTGCTGTCCAGAGTTATGAGATCGCTAGCTGTGTCACTGTTTACTAATTTTCTTCTGTCATTGTTGTGGGAGGATGTGGGGATGCTACTATCTATGCCACCATCTTTCCCCTCCGCTCACCCTCATTCTTGAAGGATAGCTTTGCCAGATGTAGTACTCTTGGTTGACAGTTCTTTTCTTTAACACTTTAAATACGAAATTTCATTGCCTTCTGGCCTCCAAGGTTTCTGAGGAAAAATAGGCACTTAATTTTGTTGGAGATCCTTTTTAGTGACTGTTTGCTTCTGCTTTGCTGCTCTCAGGATTCTCTCTTTATCTTTGGTTTTTCAAAGCCTGATTATAATGTATCTCAGTGTGGATATCCTTGGATTTATTTTACTGGGAGTTCGTTAAGCTTCTTGGATTTCTAACTTTATGTCTGTTGTCAGATTTGGAAAGTTTTCTGCCTTATTGATTTAAATTTTATTTTTGTCCCCTTTTCTTTCTTGTTTCCTTCTGAGATTCCCATGGTGCCTAAGTTGGCTTGCTTGATGTTGTCCCATTGTTATATTGAACTATAGTCGGCAGTCTTGAGCTTCTTCCCTTATTATTCTTCAGTTTCTTTTATTTCAACTACCTTACCCTCTCGTTCATTGATCATTTCTTCTGCCTGATCAAATCTGTTGTTTAAGCCCTGGTGGCACTGTGGTTAAGCATTCAGCTGCTAACTAAAAGGTTGGCAGTTCAGATCCATGAGCTGCTCCTTGGAAACCCTATCGGGCAGTTCTACTCTGTTCTATAAGGTCACAATGAGTTAGAATTGACTTGACAGCAATGGATTTGGTTTTTGGTTTATTTCTTTTTTAAAAATTTTGTTTTGTTCATACATTATTTTCCTGATTTCTTTTAGTTCTTTGTGTTTTCCTTTAGTTCTTTGAGTTTAATATCGTTGTATTATATTCTTCCAATCCATTCACTATTTTGGCTTCCATGGATACAATTTATCTCTGTTCATCTTGTTCATTTGGATGAGACATCATGTAATTTTTTTTTTGAAAAATTTTGTTGAAGCCAAGATTAGAATTTTACAAGCTTTTCCAATTCTCTCCAAAATTCAGTATTTTTGACCATACTATTGTCTTCAAGAAACCCTAAGGTGGGAAGAGCCTTCAAAATTTTCTTATACCTCCCTCTCCCTCACTGTGATATTTTCCTCTCCCTCTTGGAAGGATTCAAATCTTTCCACCAATGTGTCAGTTTTTCAGCATCTCCTTGGCTGGGCGGAGAATGAACATTATTCAATCTATCCACCAGGGGGCACAGCATTTATTCTTTGGTTATAGCTCTCTTTCCCTGCCCTCCTTCATTTATGACTTTTTGAAACTTCTGCAACTAATCGGCAAGTGTAAATTACGTGGACTTCAGGCAGGGCTCAATGTCATTCTCCATCCCGATTCGGATATCCCTCCTCTGCTCTGTGAGAACCTACTTATTTCATAGCCAGCTAGAGATCAGGTCCCTTTACTGTGGTCAGGTAAGAGGTACATGGTCTGGGGCTGCAGTAGTCGTCTGTCAAAAGCACCAGAAGGGGGAGGGGCAGGCACACCCAAATGGACCATTAATTTTAGCTAGATCTTGTGGTTTTTCTCATGGTGAGTCATATGTTTGCTGCTGGAGCAGGCTTTGTAGGAGCTGTCAGTCTGCAAGCCCCACTGCACCTGCCCATAAGTCCGTGGCATCAGGAGGGGAAGGGTTAGAAGCAGTGGGTGAAACATTTCTCCTATTCCTTCTTCTGCTTCTACTACTACCTTGTGGGACTTGTCATTGACCTGGGTCTGTCTGTAGGTCTTTACCACTGATCTGTGTCGACTGATTCAGAGGCCCTCTGACCTGGGCACAGACCTCTTGTATTTCTTGGGGTTCTTTTGGAGAGGGTTGGGAACCTAGATCTGCTCACACTGCCATTTTTCCAGAACTCAGCTTTTTGTTTTTCTGTTTTTGGCTTTGGTCTGTTTTATTGTAATGTGTCTCATTGTGGATCTCCTTAGTTTATCATACTTGGAGTTTGTTGAGGTTCTTGAATGCACAGATTCACATCTTCCATCAAATTTGAGAAGTTTTTTGCTATTATTTTTTCAGATGGTCTTTTTGCCCCTTTCTATTTCTCTTCTCTTTTTGGGACTCCCATAAAACATATGTTGGTATAATTGATGCTATCTCACAGGGTTCTTAGATTCTGTTCATTTCTCTTCATTCTTTTTGCCTTCTCCTCCTCAGATTGGATAATTTCAATGTTCAAATCTTCAAGTTTGCTAATTTTTTTTCTTCTACTTGCTCACATCTACTGTTAAACTTTTCTAGTAACTTTTTTATTTTAGCTATTGTACCTTTTATCTCTGGAATTTCTATTTGGTTTCTTTTATGTAATTTCCATCTCTTCATTATTAATATGCTTTATTTGTTTCTGCATCATTATTTTTGTTTCCTTTAGTTCTTTGCCAGTGTATTCTTTTAGTTCTTTGAGTATGTTTAAGACAGTTGATTTGAAGTCTTTGCCTAGTGTCTTTGTTATCTAGTGCTGCTATAACAGAAATACCACAAGTGGATGGCTTTAACAAACAGAAATTTATTCTCTCACAGTCTAGGAGGCTAGAAGTCCAAATTCAGGGCACCAGCCCCAGGCGAAGGCTTTCTCTCTCTGTTGGTTCTGGGGGAATTCCCCTGTCATCAATCTTCCCCTGGTCTAGGAGCTTCTCAGCACAGGGACCCCGGATCCAAAAGACACACTCTGCTCCTGGCACATCTTTCTTGGTGGTATGAGGTACCTCTCCTCTCTGCTCAATTCTCTCTTTTTTATCTCAAAAGAGATTGACTCGAAGTACAACCTAATCCTTTAGATTGTGTCCTGCCTCATTAACATAACTACCTCTAATCTTGTCTCATTAACATCATAGAATTTACAACACATAGGATTATCACGTCAGATCACAAAATGGTGGACAACCACACAGCACTGGGAACCATGGCCTAGCTAAGCTGATACACATTTTGGGGGCGGGGGCACAAACCAATCAATAACACCTAGCAAGTCCAATGTCTGGGCTTTCTCAGAGATAGTTTCTGTCAATTTTTTTCTTGTTAATCTATCATTTCCTATTTCCTTATATGCCTTGTAATTCTGGACACTTTGAAAGTTGTAATGTGTCACTCCAGGAGTCAAATTCCTCCTCCTCCCCAAGGTTTGCTGTTGATGCTTGTTGAGGGTTGCAGTAATCTTTTACAAATATTTTTGTAAAGACTGTGTTCTTTTTCATGTGTAGTCACTGAAGTCTCTGTGTGCAGTCATCCAGTAACCTGACAGAGATTTTCTTACATGCTGAAAATTAGCAGCCTATTTCTTCATTAAGCACTCCCTCTGGTTGCTGTACATTAAAAAAAAATTTGTTCCAGCATCCCCAAAAAGTTGATTTTGTTAGTTTTTGCCAGTCAAAATTGTACTTAATGATGGCTTCAGTGAAAGGACCAATTTTTGGAGCTCCTTACTCTGCCATTACCATGATGTCACTCCCCATCCATATTATTTTTAATCTTGTTAATCCACTGCAATCATGTTGCCCCATTAAAATGAAAACCTCCCAGAAACTTCATTTGTCTGGTGTTTGAGACACTGAGATGTGTGAAAGCCAGTTGTGCATCTTAAGAGTCGAAAATTCATTCACAGAGAAATGGGGAAATGTTGAACATGCAGCCCATTAATCAGAGATCATCTTTCAAAAGGGCATATGGACCTGTATACTCCAATTGGGGCACCACATATTGGAACTACAGCAGAACATGGGGCCTAGGTTGGAACTCAGGGAGTCTTATATCACTGTCATCAGTGGGAAACTCCTATGAGCTGATTCTGAGGACCCACTTGTTTTCTATCATCACTCTGCTGCCTACAGTGGTTGCCTCTGAACTCACCCCCCAAACACATTGCATACAGCTGTGATTTCAGTCTGGCTGGCCTGGGATGCTCAGAGAAGTCAATGTTACATTACTTTTTTCCTGTTCTTCTCTGGTCAGTGGCTCAAGAAATTGGTTCTAGAGACTTGATTCTAACTGTTTTTGCTGTCTTGTGCTCAAGTCCAACCACCTCCTACCTCCTGGCGTTAGCCTCATGGAGGAAGTATTTCAGAGCAAATGACCACAGACTCTAGGGGCTGGAAGACTGGTGTGAATTCCAGATTTGTCAATTACTATATAAATGATCTTGGGCAAAGGAATGTGTTTATTGAGCCTCAGTTTCCTCTTCTCTAAAACAAACGTCATAGGGTGAGAAATAAGCAAGATGTTGTATAACAAATCACCGATGACACCCACTGGGCAAGTGGGAAGTCAATAAATATTAGTTGTTATTTTGACCTGTGAAGACAATTTTATCTTGTGAGCAGGTGGCATGAGAATTCCTTTGTCAGTGTTGTGGGGAGAGATTGACTTGGAGGAAGCAAGGATGGGCCAACCTTGTTTCAGGTATAGGAAGGAGCCCAAAGTGCCAGGACCCATGCGGAAGAAGGGAAGTGAGGAAGGGGAGGGCTTGGAGGGATCAGAGAGAGGATCCTACACTCAGTGAACTGGAGGGTCCAGCGTATGTATGAGGTTGACAGCCATGTGGTGTGAACTGTGAGCCCTCCTTCACCTCCCCTCCCCTCCACACTGCTCCCTGATGCTTTTATGCAGGGGGAGGCTCTAAGCAAAGGATAAGGGAAGGCTGGGGCCCTTGAATTACAAGCCCCTTTCCTATTTCCTTGTGGTCAAATACTTCTTTTAATAATCTTTTCTGAACTTGAGTTACTCCCCAGTAGGTAGTTCCCTCCCAGATTCCAAAGTTTATTCATTCCAAAAATGGTGATGACCGTGGACTCTTTGCCAGGACCCTGGGGCAGGACCAGCTTGGAGCCTTGACAGGTGACAGCCAGTGAGGATACAACTCAGGAGTGAGATGAGAGCTTCCAGGGAGGGGCCATCAGGCTCCAGCTCACGTGGGGATGAGGGGGAAAAGGAGATCGGCTAGTCTGGGCCATGTCTGGAGGCAGGGACAAGGTCTGCTGGGCCTTGCTCCAGGCTGTGCTCTTTGCTTTCCTTGGGCTGCAAGCTTCCCAGGCCTGGTTCTCACTTGGGACACAGCCCTCCTGTGTGTCAGATCCTTCATCACCACTTCCTGGACAAACTGGAGGCTCACATTGACCTGTGACCCTGTACACACTCTCCAAACTCCAGCTTTGCACTTGGGAACATCTGAATGTGACCCAGGCACCGGCCACCCCAAGGCTTTGAGGTTCCTGGACCTGCTCTCTACTGAAGCTCATACACCCTCACCACGCTCCTAGAGCCACCTCAGTCTCAGCCTCAGAGTGTGGGCCTGTGGACTTGATGCTCCTGTTTTGTTTAGCCTGCAGAGTATTTCACAAAAAAAATTAATTTGTCGCTAACATTTAGATACTGGGAGATATGACACAAAAACAGTGGAAAATCTAGCAACACAGGACTGTAGCCCTGTAGCCTTGCGTGACTGTGTCCTCACATTCCTCACCCCTGTAGTCCTCACTGCTGCATCTCTCATCATTGCACCCCTTTTCCATCCATCCTTCATATCTGTGTGCCCTGACTCCAGGGCCCTTCTACAAGCTCTCCAGGACCGCTCTCACCATGGTCCCTCCCCCACTTCCTGCACTGGGTTTGAGGTGTGGTAGGAATGGTGCACCTTCCTCCCCTCCCCAGGGTGGGAGCAGGGACAAGCTAACAGAGCTTCTGTCAGACTGTGCTCATAGCTTTCAAACCTAGCTGTGGCCTCTGAGGCTCTTCCATTGTGGCATACACTGCTGGTTTGTCTCCAAGTTTTACGGCCTAGTGGAAACGCCCTTTCACTTTCCTTCCCCCACGGACCTGGGATGTCTTGCTAGATGGAGATGGCCAAGACTGGCATCTCTTTCCTAGCAGATCCTCAGTTCTCATGCAAATAGGCAGAGCCACCACTGGCACAGATAAGGCATTTAGGTAAATCAGTGGGTGGATGAATGTCCAAGAGGTACCCCTTCTTTCACGCAGAGGGCCAGGCCTGGGTTTCCACGCCATGGTCCCCTCCCCGGGTGCTTTGTGTTGGAGGCCCTGCAAGCAGGCCCCGTCCTGGTAGACCTGCCTGCATGTATCTGGTCCCTACCCCAGATATGTAAAGAGAGGGGCTGTGGAGCCCAGCTCTTGTGAACCAAGGCGGGGAGGAGGTGGGGCCAGCCTCTCTTTAATGTCAGCTCCCTGCCCCAGAACCACTTGCGTGGGTTCTCCGCCTATTGGTGGCTGAGGAAGGCTGGAAAGAGGCGACTGCTGGGAAGAATTGTACACTCCAGGCATCCATAGAGAGGTACCACCACACCTGGAAAATGTGGCTGGAAGGATCCGAGATGGAGGCAGGGTAAGCTTGTCCAAAGCTGTGAGATGAGCATGACCATCGTGCTTTCTGCAGACTGGGGCAGCCACAGTGATGTCATCAGGGTCCAGGGACCCAGGGAGCCGTGACTCATTCTTTCTGGGAACAAGATGGCCCCCATGATGAGCTGCCCCCAGTCCAGCTTGGGAAATGGGGCTGGGATGGAGAGGGCATGGCATGATCACTGTATTAGCAACCTTTATTGGGAGCTTGTCCAATACCGACCACTTCACAGATGAGGAAGCTGAGGATTCTGCCCATGATCATTCAGGGAGTTAGTAGTGAAGAGAGACTGGAACACAAGCCCAGGTCACACTCAGGCCCGTGTCCTCCCAGGCCTGAGAGCCTTCATCACAAAGGCCAGAAAATCTGCCTATGCCCAAGTGGCCTGTACTCACAGCTCTCAAGCATAGAGCTGCCATCACACTGTGGGTGTCCATAAGTCTCAAATATTTGCCAATGATATGTTCCCTGTAGATCTCAGTGAAGAGTCCCCAGTGGAGGTGTCACCCTCAATATCAGTTTGGAAGGTGTGGGTAGTCACTTATTTCCAGTTGCAAGATCAGGAGGGGGTTCAGGGCACTGGACTGGGGTGCCTGCAGGTAGTATGTGTCTCAGTGGGCCACGAAGCTCGGGGAGCCAGGGAAGCCTACACAGGCAAAGGTCCTGAGGCTCCCTGCATTACTTCATTCATTCAACCTCAGTCAGATATTATTTGAGCAGCTACTGTGTGCCAGGCATGTGCTAGCCACTCACAATACAACAATGAGCAAAAAGAAACCTCGCCCTCCCAGGGAGCAGGCGGGAACAAAGCAGTCACCCAGAGGATGACCCTGGGTGTGTGGAACACTGAGGCAGGGCCAGCACAACTGAGCTCTGAGGTGGGGAGAGGAGGACAGCTGGGGTCAGCAGCTGTGGGTTTTGCAGGCTACCCCTAAGAGCTGGGGAAGCCCTGGCCAGGTAGGGTGAGAGTGGAGTTCTGCAAAGCACACTATATCTACTCTCATTGGAGAGAGAGCAGGAGACAGATGAGTGGGTGGTGAGCTCTAGGGTGGTGGCCATGATGCAGAGAAGTACCTAGTCCCACGGCATATCTGGGAGTGGACACTGACAGGGTGTGGTGATGGGGGGCTCGGGTGAGGTGTGGTATCCAGGGTGGTGTCCAGGGCAGCATTCAAGTCTCTGGCTGGGCAGGTTGCACAAGGTAATGAGGGATTTGGTAGGTTCAAGGGAGGTATCAGACAAGTGGCCAGGTCTTGGGTCTGGAGCCCAGGAGCAGTTGGGCCAGAGGGACAAGGTGAGGGTCAGTCTTCAGCATCCTGATGGTGACTGAAACCACAGGCCTGGCCGGCAGCACCAAGGGAAAGAACAATTAAGTTGAGAAGAGAGAAAGGGCCGCTCTCTTCTGCCCCGCCATCAGGAGTGTAGACACGGGACACTTGTCCTCCCAGCTGTCACCTACAGCCCTTCGCCCTCCCTTTCCTGACATGCACTTGGCCTGAGAGTAGAACATTCTGTCTGGAAGGCCTGCCTGCTCCTGATGAGATGACTGATCAGGCTGAGCTTGGGGCATTTCCGTGATTGCTGTATGGATGTGTCAGTGTAGATGTGTATTTGTAATTTCATGTGTGTGCTCTCTCTCTAGTAAATTAAAACTTATTTTTAACCTTATGTTATCTACTTTCACTACTGAGACCAAGAAAGGAGTGTGTGGATGTCTGGGTGTTATGGATTGAATTGTGTCCCCCAAAATATGTGTTGAAATCCTAAACCCTGCACCTGTATATATGGCCCTGTTTGGAAATAGGGGGTTTCTTTCATTACGTTAATGAGGCTGTAGCAGAGTAGGGTGGGTTCTAAATCTAATCCCTTCTGAGTTATAAAAAGAGCAGATTAGATGCAGACACACACACAGGAGAAGACAGATGCTGTGTGAGGATTTCTACAAGCCAAGGAACCCAGGAATGCCTGGGGCGACCAACAAGGAAAGAATCTACCCAGCTGAGGCTCTGATTTGGTCTTCTAGCTTCCTGAACTGTGAGAAAATAAATTTTTGTTCGTTAAAGCCACCCACTTGTGGTGTTTCTGTTACAGCAGCACTGAGTAACTGAGACACCAGCCACTGGACATGCCTGTGAATTCCAGAACGAGCTAACATTCTGTGTGAGCCAACGGAGACTCGGGCCACGGCACAGTGAGGGGGACTGTGTCACAGCTCCTCTACTGTAGGGCTGCACAGCCAGACTCCAGCCCACACACTGGTAGGAAGATTCCTTGGAGTAGGTCAAACTTCAAAGCTGTTTTAGGGAAGAAGGGATGACTTGAAGGCAGGTCTTTGGTTCCAGCTCAGAAGAGAGATGGGTGGTGGGGAGCAGTCTGGAAGAGGGAAAGGAGAGAGGAGGGAGGGGAGAGGGTGGGGAGCATAGGAGGGACACTGGGCATCCGCAGATGGGCCAAGAGAGTCTCTCCGAAGAAAGGGCCCCTCTGGGCTCTGGCTAGGAGTTGCCAGGGTACAGTCTCTCCCAAGAATGCACTGTGGACTTTTGCCAAGGCCAGGCTGCTTGATCTGGGATGCTCAGCCTGGAGCACGGAGACAGGCACAGAAGGAGAGGTTCAGAGAGAGTGATGCTGGGGCAGGGCTGGGTGAGAGAAAAGGAGGCAGGGTTAGCTCAGTGCTCCTCAGGCTGGGGCTCCTGCCAGGGCAGGTGGATTGTTTGTTACAGATCTTTCTGTCTGTACCCTTCTGTTCCTTGAGGTGCTCAGCATCATCCCAAGCTACATCTGTCCTGGAACTGCTGTTTTGGGACCTCCACTTAATACATTGCTTGTGGGGGACTTTGATCCTCTCTGAAAACCGCACCTGGAAGATGCTCCTCACACTGACCCCACCTCAAGTCCTCCCCACTGACATGATGGTAGCTTTCTTCTCTCTGAGAGGGGGCTCCAGGTAACCCAGCTCTCCTACAAAAGGGGAGGTTCCCTCCTGGGGACTACGCCTCTGTGGGGGGCTTCTGGGGCTCCCACCAATGCCCAGCATTGCCCTAGAAGGTGGCTGAGGGGAGATTTTTATCTGTGGGAGGGGATTGTCTCCTCTGGGTTTGATTATAGACAATTTGGTCCCTGGGAAAGTGGAAAAGGAAGATCTATGACCTACTTGCACTTTATTTTCTCTTGGCGAAGGCGAGAGCTGGCAACTGCTCCTGCAATGGGGGCCTCAGCCAGGCCCCAGGGACAGGACCATGATGCTGGCTGATGCTACTGTAGCACAGTTCTCCTCTGACGCACATGAGGTCACCATGAGTCAAGTCAACAGCAACTGGTACGGTTTAGGGATCAAGGCTGAAGACAAAAAGAAGGAGAAAAGGTGAGCGAATCCTACACTGGAGAAAGTCTTCCCTGTCCTTCTTCCTCCCTTCCCCTGAGCCCCACTTGAAGGTCATACCCAAGACCATTCCTGATCCCACCAGTGCCAACCCCGGCCATAAGAATGTTCAGCCCCTGGCTTGTTGCTGGGACGCTCTTAGTACCAGTGGTGTGCTAGAGCTGGCTTGTACCACTCAACAAGAACTGACTATTAAATGTTTTGGAATTTTGTGAGCCGGTTGTTAAACACGAGTGTCTTAGTCTAGATTCTCTAGAGGAGCAAAACCAGTGAAGTGTACATAAATATATATATATAGAATTTACTTTAAGGAAATGGCTCATGCAATTGTGGGGGCTGGCAAGTCCCAAATCCATGGGTCAGGTGACAGGCTGGAGACTTCTGCTGGCTCACATAGTTGCAGGGGTTGGTGAATCCAAAATCTGCAGGTCATGTGGTGGCCAGAGACTTCTACAGGCTTACATCCCAAGAACTGGAGGTCAGGTGAAGAAAAGAATGCAAGGTTGAGAAAGAGAGAGAGCCTTGTCAGAACATCCATTTATATACTGGAGGTAGGCCCACCCTCAAGGAAATGCCCCTTTTAACTGATTGGCTGCTCACATCAGATCACAAAATGAAAGGTGATTACATAGTGTCTGCCAAACCACTGAGAATCATAGCCTAGCCAAGTTGACAGTAACATTAACCATCATGATGGGCATTATTAAGAATTAATTATATGAACTTACAATTAAATAAGTTATATTAAAAGCAAGCATTACTTCCTAATTATTTTACTACATTTTGCTATTATCTATGCTTTGGGGGTTATTTGCATCTATTATTTCTATCTAATGGAAATACTATTTATTGGTGGTTACTGTGCTTCTCCTCTCAAGTACATCAGTGATGTCACATTGGTAGCTTGAATTGGCTATGGTAGGACTATTCATTCACACCATGGAAATCAGAGAACACCAAAAATCAGGACTTGATTTATAGTTTTGTTGATTTTTCTAGACCCAAGAGGGTGGTAGAAGAAAGGTTAACAATGTGATCCAAGTTAAAAATGGGTCATGTCGGTAGCTGTCTGTAGCAATCTGCAGTTAACAGACTACAATCAGGAGATAGAAGCACAGAGTAGGTTAAATAGGGGGAGTTTCTTATAAAATTATTAATTATGATATAATAGTAAGATATATGAAAACTCTATGTGGCACTCTAAGACAGGTAGCGAAGCCAAGGAAAGATAAACCTGGAAGAGATTCAGACCTTATTGATTCAAGTGTGGTTCAGTCACCGGATAGCAGAGAGGTTGCTGGTTTAAGCAGACCAGGGCTGGTCTGGATTTGCTGGGCAAACAGTAGGCCACCCTCTGGAGGAAAAGTAGGGGAGCAACTGATGGGTGGACATGCAGTGGGTGTATGGGTGCTGGGGGGGGAGGCAAGAGACCTTCAGAGTACCCCCTTATGAGCACAGGGTCCTGTGTGGCTGTATTGGTTGCACACCCATGAAACCGGTCTTGGCTACACTGTTTGACCTAACCATCTGACTTGGTGGGTATCTTGACCCTGTGGACACTTTGAATGCAAAGATTTTAATCAGAATTATAACAACACTGATCATTCAAAAGGTATTGAACTAATGTATATCTTTGATCAAATTTCTCTGCAGTATAGTAAGATTTTTCAGGTTTCCCAATTTCCAGTTTAATTTTACTAAATAGTTTTCATTGCCATAAATTATTTTCTTTTTAAAATTTTCAGTAAAATCTTGACAAGTTTTTTGTTCCCATCAAATCTGACTACCACAGCTCCTCTTGTGGGGGCAGTATGGTGCAGTGGTTAAGTGTGTAGACTCTGGAGCCAGACTAACCCAGTTACCATCAATTTGACTCCAACTCATGGTGACCCCATGTGTGTCACAGTAGAAGTGTGATTTATAAGGTTTTCAATGACTGATTTTTTGGAACTAGATCACCAGGACCTTTCTTCCAAGGTGCCTCTCAGTGGACTAGAGTTGCCAAATTTTTGGTTATCTGTTGAGTGCTTAACCATTTGTGCCACCCAGGGACTCCCAGGGAGCAAAACTGCTTGAGTTCAAATGGCACATCTGCTGTTTAGCAGCTGTGTAACTTTGGGCAAGTTACTAAACCTCTCTGTGTCCCAGTTTCCCCATCTGCAAAACGAGTATAATAACAGCACCTAATTCATAGGGTTGTTATGAGAACTAATTGAGATAATCCATATAAAGTACTTAAAACAGTGCCTGGCACATAGTTAGTGTTCAATAAACATTAAGCATTATTTTCATGAACTTACTTTCATGGACCCTGCTTAGGCTGGGTTCTCTAGAGAAGCAAAACCAGTAAAGCGTATAAATATGTATATAGAGAGATTTATTTCTAGAAAACGGCTTACGCCGTTGTAGAGGCTGGAACATCCCAAGTCTGTGGGTCAGGATAGAGGCTTCTTCTGATTCATGTAGCCGCAGGGGCTGGTGAACCCAAGATCGGCAGGTCAGAGAGCAGGGCTCTTGCTCACAGGCTGCGAAGATCGATGAATGCCAAGATCTGCAGGCAAGCCCACAGGTAAGCTGCTAGCTCAAGTCCCAAGAACCAGAGGTCAGATGAACAGGAGCCAGCTGCAGGATCCAGAACTAGCAAAAGCCCACGAGCCTTGACAGAATGTCCACTCATATCCAATGCAGACCACATGCCCAAGGAAATTCCCCTTTAACTGATTGGCTACTTACAGCAGATCCCATCATGGAGGTGATCATATTATACCAAATCTCATCATGGAAGTGATCACAACATCATACAACTGCCAAATCACTGAGAATCATGGCCCAGCCAAGTTGACACACAACCTTAACCATTACAGTCCACCCCTTGTCAACCTGCACCTGTACATATCTCCTTAAACCATATGTAATCTCTGAATAAAGACAATTATAAAGTCATACTTGCACCTAACATGATACAATGAACACACATACAACCGAAAATGCACTAGCCCTGTTTACATCTTATATTTTATGAGTGAAGAAAAAGAAAATATTTGATTCACACCTACAAAGCAGAAATACTCATAACAATTACAGTCCTCGTTTCTGCAACTGGTCATATGGTCATAACTGGGATTTAGAGCTACCGTCTTCCACTACCCATTCCATATTCCCTTTGCCTTCAGCAAACACTTCAGCTTGTTGTAGTTGTTTGCCTGGTGGGGTGACCCAAACCTTTATTCCTGAAGGGTCTGGGTCATTAGTAGCCATGTCAGAATTGGGTTGCTGAAGTTTTCCACTGACTTTAATCACAGGTCATGGTAGTACTAAGAGACGCCCCAAGGGATCTCCTGCATTCCAGACATACTTTTCTTTACCTCCCTTATGTAATGTCAATCTGATTTCCTCTTAGTTATCAGGATCAATCACACCAGCAAGTATGGTGATTCCCTTCTTTACCTGTTGAGCCACAGGCATAAGGGGCCCAAAGTGGCCAGGTGGTATTCTTAGCTTCCAGTTCAATGGAATAAGTGATGTGTCTCCAGGTGGGAGCATTCCTCCCTTTGGAACTAAGACCTCTAGGCCTGCAGAGCATAAGGTCAAGGGGACAGGAAGCAAAAATCTTGTGAGTGGGTCACTAGGGGTAACAGTGAGCGGTGCCACTTCCGTTTCCACCCCTTGATTCCTGGACCCATGAATCCTGGCTATGGGAGAAACAGTACCATATGTTGGATGCTGGTTCAGAGAATATACAGCCTCCTGGAGAACATTGCCCCAATCCTGCAAAATATTGTCACCTGGCTGGCACTGTAAGTATGTCTTTAAAAGGCTGCTCCATAGTTCTACAAGGCAGCTGCTTCAGGATGATAGGGAATATGGTAAGACCAGTGAATTTCATGAGCGTGGGCCAATCGCCGCATTTCATTTGCTGTGAAGTGAGTTGCTTGATCCAACGCGATGCTGTGGGGGATACTATGACAGTGGATAAGGCATTCTGTAAGTCCACAGATGGTAGTATTGGCAGAAGCATTGTGTACAGGGAAGGCAAATCCATATCCAGATTGAGTGTCTATTCCAGTAAGAAAGAAACGCTCCCGTTTCCACAATGGAAGTTGTCCAATGTAATCCACTTGTCACCAGCTTGCTGGCTGATCACCTCGAAGGATGTTGCCATATCGGGGACTCAGTGTTGGTCTCTGCCGCTGGCAGATTGGGCACTCAGCAGTGGCTGTAGCCAAGTCGACCTTGATGAGTGGAAGTCAATGTTGCTGAGCCCCTGCATAACCTCCATCCCTGCCTCCACAACCATTTTGTTCATAAGCCCATTTGAGCAATGACAGGAGTGGCTGGGGAAAGAGGATGATTTGTTTCCCCAGAATGCCTCATCCTATCCACTTGATTTTTCAAATCCTCCTCTGCTGAGGTCACCCTTAGGTGAGCATTCACATGGGACACAAATATTTTCACTTCCTTTGCCCATTCAGAGAGGTCTATTCATGTACCTCTTCCTCATACTTCCTTGTCTCAAATTTTCCAAACATTCTTCCAAGTCCCTGACGATCCAGCCAAACCATTAGCCACAGCACATGAATCAGTATACAGTTGCACATCTGGCCATTTCTTCTTCCAAGCAAAGTGAACAACCAGGTACACTTCTTGAAGATTTCCCTTCACTACTGTCCTTCAGGGAGGTCCCAAAAAGGGGCTGTAGTGTTTCAGCTGTCCACTTCCAAGTGGTGTCTGCATGTTGTGCAAAACGATCTGTAAACCAGGCACGAGTTTTCTTTTCCTGAGTCAACTGATCATAAGGAACTCCTCCTGACTCCATAGGTGCAGACTGGGAGATGGAAGGTAATGTGACCAGAGTGGAGACCATGGGCATTTGGGACACTTCCTCATGGAACTTACTTGTGCCTTCAGGTCCTGCTCAGACCTGATCTCATATATACCACTTCCATTTAATGATGGAGTGCTGCTGTGCACGTCCAACTTTATGGCTCTGTGGGTCAGACAACTCCCAGTTCCTGATGGGCAGCTCAGGCCACATGGTGGTTTGGTGACCCATGGTTAAGCGTTCACTCTCTACTAAAGCCCAGTAACAAATCAAAAGCTGTTTCTCAAAAGGAGACTAGTTATCTGCAGAGGATAGCAGGGATTTTCTCTAAAATCCTAAGGGTCTGTGCTGTGATTCACCAACAGGGGCCGGCCAAAGACTCCAAACATCATCTCTTTCTGCCAATGACACTTCAAGCACCATTGGATCAGCTGGATCATATGGCCAAGTGGCGGAGCTGCTTGCACAGCAGCCTGAACCTATTGCAGAGCCTTCTCTTGTTCTGGGCCCCACACAAAACTAGCAGCTTTTTGAGTCACTTGATAAATAGGCTGGAGTAGCACACCCAAATGAGGAATATGTTGCCTCCAAAATCCAAAGAGGCCTACTAGGCATTGTGCCTCCATTTTAGTTGTGAGAGGGGCCAGATGCAATAACTTATCCTTCACTTTAAAACAAATATGTCAACATGCCTCACCCTACTAGACCCCTAGAAATTTCACTGAGGTGAAATGCACTTGAATTTTTGTAGGATTGATTTCCTACTCTCTAGCATGCAAATGTTTTACCAGTAAGTCCAAGTCATTGACATTTCTTCCTTACGAGGTCCAATCAGCATAATGTCACCAATATAATGGACCAGTGTGACGTCTTGTGGATGAGAAATGCAATCAACATTCCAGCGGACTAAATTATGACATAGGGCTGGAGAGTTGATGCAGCTTGAGGTAGGCAACTGAAGGTGTATTGCTGGCCTTGCCAGCTAAAGGCAGATTACTTCTGCTGGTCCTTCAAAACAGGTATGGAGAAAAAGGCATTACCCAGATAAATAGCTGTGTACCAGGTACCAGAAGGTGTCTTAATTTGCTGAAACAATGAAACTACATCTGGAACAGCAGCTGTAATTGGAGTCACCACCTGGTTAAGTTTTTGATAATCCACTGTCATTCTCCAAGACCCATCTGTTTTTTGCACAGGCCAAATAGGAGAGTTGAAAGGGGATGTTTTGGGAATTACCACCACTTCATCCTTCAAGTCCTTGGTGGTAGTAATCTCTGCAATCCCTTCAGGAATGCAGTATTGCTTTTGGTTTACTATTTTCCTAGGTAGGGACAGTTCTAGTGGCTTCCACTTGGCTTTTCCTACCATAATAGCCCTTACTCAATTTCTCAGGGATCCAATGTAGGGGTTCTGTCAGTTGCTGATTGTATCTATTCCAGCTATGAATTCCTGAACAGGGGAAATCATTACAGGATGGGTTTGGGGACCCACCGACCTACTGTGAGATGGGCATGAGTGAAGACTCCATTAATAAGCTGACCTCCATATGTCCCTACTCTGAATGGCAGATCACAGTGATGTTTTGGGTCTCCTGGAATTAGTGTCAGTTCATAGCCAATATCTACTAAATCCCAAAAAGTATGATTATTTTCTTTTCCCCAATGAACAGTCACTCTTGTAAAAGGCCGTAGATTCCTTTGGTGAAGGCTGGGAGAAAAATTAATAGTATAAGTTTTTGACAGTGTACTGGAGTCCTTCCTTAAGGAGTCCAGCCTAGCCTTCATTCAAGGGGTTGTGGGTCTTTAAACTCACACAAGTCTGGGAATTGTTTGAGAGACCATGACTTTCTGTTCTGGTGATTCAAGTTAGACTGTCATTCACTTGACCTAGAATTCATCTGCTTGTACAGATCAAGTAAATGTTTAGTAGATTTCCTATCTATATCACTCCTAGGGGCACCATGACTAAGTAGCCAATGCCATAAGTTCATTTGAGTCAGACTATTCTGATTACTGCTTTGACTCTGCTGTCCATTATGGTAATCAATGGACTGTAACCACGCCTTCCTTGTCTTTATCAATTGAGTGCCACCACTTGGTTCCTACTACCACAGGGTCCAATCAGCCCCATTGTAGTTAGATGTCTTAATTCAGTCAGGGCAGTTCCCATTGTCAAATCTGACTTACACAAAATAGCAATCATAGCAGTCCTTAAGGATGCTGGGGCTCCCTTCACAAATTTGTTCCTCACAGTTGTAAAAGATGTGTCCTCTGGGCACTCCATGTGTGGGTCTGTGGGTCTAACCTGATAAATCTGCTCTAGCATGCCAATTTCCCTAAGCCTTTGGATACCTTCTTCTACAGTATACCAAGGCAGGTCTGGTACTTCAACTTGATTTAGTGTAGGCCACCATGTAATCCATGCTTCAGTGACCCAACCAAATAAACTATCAGATCCTTCCCTAACTTCTCGAGCTGAAACCCTGAAGAATCTGTGCTTAGTGGACCCATATCAATAAACTCAAACTGGTCCATCTTTACGTTCCTTGCATCATTATCCCACACACCCTTAACAGCCATTCATACACATATTCCCCAGGTTTCTGTTTGTACATATTAGAAAAGTCAAACAATTCTTTTGGAGTGTAGCATACCTCCTCCTAGGTCACACTCTGTGCTTCACCTTTTGGGGCTCGATGGGACTTTAGTTATAGGTCTAGAAGCCAGAATAGATGGTTGGGAAGTGTTTTAAGAACATTCAAAATTGTCTTGTAAAGCATCTGCCCCAGGTGATGCCCCAGGCAATGACTCAGACAAAGGCTCTTTAGACACAGCTGGGTCAATCTCATTAGTTAGGGATGGAGAGGCTAATGATTTTACTGGGAAGGTGGTTTAGCAGATAAACATGGAGTAATCTGTTCAGATGGGAGTGAAAGGGTTAGTTCTGTTGGCAGGAGTGATTCAGCGGAATTTAGGGACTCAGTGTCTCCAGCTTCCTGATTATCTGCCCATATGTCCGCATCCCAAGTTTCAGGTTCCCATTTCTTCCAAATCAATGCCCTCACTTTAACTTCAGACACCTCTTGAGGTTAGCAATTGAGTTGGTGCCGTAATTCAGCCACTCTCAGGATAAGACTCTGAGTTTGGTTTTCAGCAATATCAGCTGTTACTACAAGAAATACGGCTTTCTTTCAAGGTGCAAGTGGAAACTTCGAGGTTGTTAATGTGGCATTTGAGCTTTGACTCTGAAGCCCTGAGCTCATTTCTTTCTTTCAGTGGTCTGTCTAGTGAAAGTAGCACCAACCAACCATCTTCCTTATACTTCTCATTTTGACAAAATTGTAGAAAGGTATCAAACCTACAATTACCCAGAGCCTTGCCTTTCACCAATACCTGATATATTGGTGGTAATATTTTGCATAATTATATTGCCACCTCATGCAATGGATTAGCAGTGCTCTCTTTACTACTGGAAGCAGAGTCATCACCATCTTTAAGACTAACCAACCTTAAAAACGAGTTTAGAAAACTCATCCTTACAATTTTGTTTCTCTAGAACCACTCCTGGTACCAAATGGCTTAGGCTGGGTTCTCTAGAGAAGCAAAACCAGTAAAGCATATAAATATGTGTACCGAGATTGGTATCAAGGAAATGGCTCATACTGTTGTAGAGACTGGAATGGCCTAAGTCTGTGGGTCAGGATAGAAACTTCTCTTGATTCATGCAGCCACAGGAGCTGGAAAACCCAAGGTTGGCAAGTTGCAGAGCAGGGCTCTGGCTCACAGGCTGCGAAGATCAATGTCTCAAGTCCCAAGAACCAGAGGTCAGGCAAACAGGAGCCAGCTACAGGACCCAGAGCTAGCAAAAGCCCATAAGCCTTGCCAGAATGTCAACTTATATTCAACACAGGCCACGTGCCCAAGGAAACTCCCTTTCAACTTATTGGCTTCTCACAGCAGATCCCATCATGGAGGTGATCAGATTAAATCAAATCTCATCTTGGAAGTGATCATAACATCATACAGCTGCCAAACCATTGCCAAACCACTGAGAATCATGGCCCAGCCAATTTGATACAAAACCTTAACCATCACAGACACTGTTTCCACCAAATCTTATTTTCCTAGCTCAAATTTTGCTTCTCTAAGTTATGTCAAGAATATTTAACTCCTTCCTCAAAATTTTTAAATAATATTGTATTGCATTTTTGCTGAAAGTTGGCACAGCAAATTTGGTTCCCATTTAACAATTTCTATACAAACTGTTCAGTGACATTGGTTACATTTTTCACAATGTGTCAATATCCTCATTATTTCCACTCTGGTTGTTCCATTTCCATTAATCTAGTTTCCCTGCCCCTCATTATCTTCTCATCTTTGCTTTTATGTAAATGTTGACTGTTTGGGCTCATATAGATGATTTTTTAAAGGAGCACAATCCTTATGGATTATATTGTTTATTTTATGAGCCAACCTATTATTTAGCTGAAATGTGACCTCCAGGAGTAGTTTCAATTCAGTTTAAAGAGTATGTCAGGGTGATAGTCTCAGGTGTTCCTCAAGTCTCAACTAGTCCACTAAGTCTGGACTTTTTAAGAATTTGAGTTTTGTTCTACATTTTTGTCCCATTCTATCAGGGTCCATCTATTGTATTCCTGATCAGAACACTCAATAGTGGTAGCTGGGCACCATCCAGTTCTTCTTGTCTCAGTGTAGATGACGCCATGGTTTGTGTAGGGTTAGTCCTATAGACTAGTTTCTTCATTAAGTCTTTGGTTTCCTTCTTACTCTTTTGCTCCAGATGCATAGAGACCAATAGTTGTATCTTAGATGGCCACTCATAGGCTTTTAAGACCCCACACACTACTCACCAAACTAGGATGTAGAACATAAACTTTATGAGCTATATTATGCCAATTGACCAAGTTGTCCCATGAGACTACAGTCCTAAGCCTTCAAAGGCAGTAAACCAATCCCACAAGGTGTTTGTTATGTCTAAGAAGTATCCATAACTGTACCCCCAGACTTTATTACATATATGAATATTTATGCAGCAAACACACACACACACATATATGTCTATACATGCACATGTATATACACACATGGACCTACCTGTACACATATATGAATAGCTACCTATGTAATCACACACAAATTTTTTTGGTTGTTGTTGCTATCGTTACAAAAATGTATATGTTATAGCATCTATGAAAAACGTCCCTTAATCTTATGTACTTCTTAGTGATATTTATCTTGGTCAAGTTGTACACACTTCACCCACATTCAGTGTTGCCTTTCCCATCACCAAAAGTAACAGGTGTCTACTATCTAGAGAATGATTTCTCCTACCTCCCCCTCCCATCCCTGGTAAGCAGACGGTTGGTGTCTGTATGTGTACCTGTTCTTGTCTTTTTATAAAAGTGAGATCATACAATATTTATCCTTTTGTCATTTACTTATTTCACTCAGCATAATGTCCTTGAGATTCATCCATACTATAAGATGTTTCGAGGACTCATCATTATTTTTCATGGTTGTGTAATATTCCACTATATGCATGTACCACATTTTGTTTATCCATTCATCAGTTGGTGGGCGCTTAGCTTGTTTCCATCTTTTTGCTGCTATAAATAGTGCTGCAATGAACATAGGTGTGCATCCTTCCTCAATTGCTAATAAATAAAAAATTTTAACTCTGCAGGTTTAACACTAGGCAGTTTTGTTTCATGTTGATTATTTCTACAAATAGTATTTGTTATTTATTGAACAAAACTCTTATAGCTTCTATTTATTCCTTTTTAAAAATATTTTTCATATAGAAAAGTATGAAGAAGAAAACAAAAGCAGCCTTTACCACCACTGACATCCTTATTGGCATTAAAAAAAAAAAAAAGAACTATATGTCCATCACTGGAAAAGTAAAAATACAGAAAGGTCCAGAATAAAGAGTCAAAGCTTCTCCCACTCCCCAAATTTAACCACTATAAATGTTTCTTTTTATTATTCCGTAAAAGAAAAAAAAATTTATACAAAATCCAGTAGTAATTGGTGAGCAGTTCTGTGAGAGATAGAGAGAATGAGAGGAAGAGCTACCAGAGGAATAGGGGTTGGCAGTGGGACTGCAGCTGTTCTGTCTCCTCTCTGTCACCACCCTCTCTCCATCCTGCTTGCATCCCTGTATGTCTATATCTACATCTGTTGTTGTTATTAGCTACTGTCAAGCTGACTCCAACTCATGGTGACCTTATGTACAACAGAACAAAACATTGTCTGGTCCTGCACCATCCTCACGATTATGGGTATGCTCAAGTCCATTGTCGCGGCCACTGTATGTTTTGAGTGCCTTCCAACTTAGGGGACTTATCTTCCAGCACTGTATCAGACAATATTTTGTTGTGATCCATAGGGCTTTCATTGGCTAATTTTCGGAAGTAGATCTCCAGGCCTTTCTTCCTAATCTATCTTAGTCTGAAAGCTCCACTGAAACCTGTCCACCATGGGTGACCCTGCTGGTATTTGAAATACCAGTGGAATAGCTTCCAACATAGCAGAAAAACACAAGCCACCACAGTACAACAAAGTGACAGCCGGGTGGCAGACATATGTTTGTCTGTGGAGTGTTTCCTTCTTCCAAAAACAACAACAAAAAAGGCGCCCATCCTGTGATTGGAAATAGACTTGGACTTGAGACACAGGGGTCTCCCTGTCTTCTGGTTCAGGGACAGAGAGGAGAACAAAAGAGACATGGTCTTACTGAGCTTGCAGTGTGGTAGGGAGGGTGGGCGACTTGTAGTGATGAAGGCAGTGTGGCGAGTGTGGTGACAGACAGGGCAGGCAGCCCCTCTGAGGATCCTGAGGAGCAGTGGGCAAGGGAGGCGTACAGGAGCAAGTAGGAGGGGAAGAGCCGAGGGGGAACAGAGGGGAAAGAACTAGGCCCTCTGGAACCAGTTGCGACGAGGGGATTGCCCACCTTGCTTCATCCGGAGGAAGGCTCGATCTGAGTCCAAGAATGCCCAGCTTTAGGCGTTTCAACACTCAGCCCTGCTCCACTGCAGCCCGGGGTCTGAAGAGAGAGGGAATCCAGGTGGGGTTTCTAGCTTGGAGATGGGTTGTGATTCCTACCCACGATTCCTCACACCCAGAGAACCAAAACCCAGCAGCCCTCAGCTGTCCCCAGGGGCGAGCCCTTGTGTTCTCTTCCCGCCCTCACAGGTTTGTGGCTCCAGTGCTGGGGCGTCAGGGTGACCACCATCTGGAACCTTCCTTGCCCCTATCGCAGCCCCATGGCTCACCTCCTCCCTCTCTCCCAAGACTTCCCCTCCACAGCCACACACCAAGGGAGGCGGCTCCCCCACAAGGGGAGTGTGATGAGCAGCCCAGGAATGTCCCCAAGTAGGTTGCATGGACCAGGGATTAAGACTGTAAGCTCTGCGGTTCAACGTCTGGGTAGAAGCCTCCGGCGCCTCCGCCATCTGCATGGCCTTGGGGAACCACCATGCATCTGTGTCCCCTCCTTGTCTGTCAAACAGGGCTGTCCATTCGTTCATTTATTCTACAGACACTTAACTGTGCACTTATTCCCTGCAAGGAACTGTTTTAGCCACAGAACAGAAGAGACAAAAATCCCTGCCTTTGTGGGGCCTACAGACCAGAAACAAAACTGATAAGTGAAGTATAGAGTGTCAGGTGGTGAGAAATGCTTTGGAGAAGAGTAAAGCAGGTGGAAGTGGCTTTGCAGGTCTACGCAGCAGGAGGGTGGCCGGGAGAAGGCAGCTGTAAAGCTGGCCGGGGGGCCACACAGTAGAGTGCTGGCACAAAGACTTAAGGTGGCCGCCACGACGGAGAGAGAGCAGGGAGGAATCCGAGGGCACCCATGGGACAGCAGGCGGAGGGAGGTCAGGGCGCAGCAGCAGTCATATGGGGCTTGGTGAGCCATTGTTAGGGCTGTGGCTTTTCCTGGAGAGAGCCGTGAAGCCACAGGAGGGTTTCCAGTAGAAAATTACATGAGCTGATTTACATGTAACAGGATCACTCTGCTGTTGTGCCAAGAACAAGCTCAAGGGGATGTCTTAGTCACCTAGTGTTGCCATAACAGAAATACCACAAGGTGGTGGCTTTAAAGAACAGGAATTTATTGTCTCACAGTTCAGGAGGCTGGGAGTCCAAATTCAGAGTATGGCTCTAGAGGGTCCTTGTTTATCTCCTTCAGCTTCTAGTAGCTGCTGGCAATCCTTGGCACGTTTAGGGTTTATAGATGCATCTTTCTCCTGCTTTTCCCTGCATGTATCCTGGTGTCTGTTCTTCCCTTATAAGACACCACTCACAGAGGATTAGGTTTAGGATCCACCCTACTCAGGTATGACCCCATTAACATAACAAAAGAAAACTTTCTTTCTAAACAGGGTCAACATTCACAGGTACAGAGGTTAGAACTTCAACATAACTTTTTGGGAGACACAGTTCAATCTGTAACAGGGGAAAGGGTGGAATGGGGACACCAGCGAGGAGTGTCCTGAATAGTCCAGGGGAGGGAAGGAGTTGGGAGGAGCTGAAGAATGCAGCCGTGAGACTGGATGGGAATCAGAAACATGTGTGGTCCTGGGCGTCAACTGGGGACAGACCACCTGAGTGCCTGCCACAGCCGGGTCTGAGATGATGGCTGAGAGTTGACACTGGAAGTGGCAGTGAGGGGTCTTTAGTGACTTTGACTAGATCCATTTCCTTGGGGGGTGATAGGGCACTGGCTCAGCACCCTGTGGAGGAGAGGACTTGTAGGTAGGGAGCACAGAGGGTCCTTCAGTTTTTCAGTAAGGTGGAGCAGAAAAATGGGACGGGAGCTGGAGGGGGGAAGGTAAAGTGTTTAAAGCTCTGAGCTGTAGCATCACATGTGTCTGATGGGACTGAGCCTGCAGAGAATGAGGATGCAGGAGAGAGAGGGGCACGTTCCTGGGCTGGGTCCTCCCATACTGGGTAGGTGTGGGGGTGGGGTACCTGAGCAGAGAGTCGGCTTTGGACAGGAGCGTGGTGGGGAGGCAGGGTGGGCACAGAGGTGGGTGGGGTGGACATTCACGAGGCACTTGTCTGACCGTATCTACCTTTTCCCTGAAGCTGGAAGCCACGTGGTAATAGTAACCCCCTCCTAGTGATGCGAAGAGAATGAAGTGAACTGAATGGTCAGCAGTAATGGTCAGTGTCCCACAGAGAGCAAAGGTTCAATAAATACATTGTTTTCCTTCTTACCTCCAAGTTACAGTGATTGCATTTTCCAGACCAAATGTCTGCATCTGTGATCCGAAAAAAGGAATGCAGGAGCTGAAGGGCAAGGCTGAAAAATCAGAAGGAATCAGAAATGTCCAGTCCATCATTTCCAAACACCAGACAAAAAGGGTCTCTAGTATCCATTTCCTTTTTTTCTTGTACTTTAGATGAAGGTTTACAGAACAAATAGTTTCTCATTAAACAGTTACTACACATATTGTTTTATGACAATGGTTAACAACCCCACGACATGTCAACACTCTCACCGCTCAACCTTGGGTTCCCTATTAGCAGCTTTCCTGTCCCCTCCTGCCTTCTAGTCCCTGTCCCTGGACTGTTGTGCTCCATTAATCTCATTTTGTTTTATGGGGCTGTCTAATCTTTGGCTGAACCCTGAACCTCGGGAGTGACTTCATTACTGAGTTAAAAGTGTCTGGGGGCCATAATCTCAGAGTTTCTCCAGTTTCTTTCAGGCCAGTAAATCTGGTCTCTTGTGTGTGTGTGTTGTAATTTTGTTCTACATCCTTCTCCAGCTCTGTCCAGAATCGTCTGTTGTGATCTCAGTCAGAGCAGTCAGTGATGGTAGCCGGGCACCATCTAGCTGTACTGGACTCAGTCTGGTGGAGGCGTTGGTAGCTGTCGTCCATTAGTCCTTTGGACTAATCTTTCCCTTGTATCCTGTTCTCTTCATTCTCCCTTGCTCCCAAAGGGGTGGGACCAGTAGAGTATCTTAGATAGCTGCTCACAGGTTTTAAGACCCCAGATGCTACTCACCAAGGTAGAATGTAGAACATTTTCTTTATAAACTGTGTTATACCAATTGAGCTAGACGTTCCTTGAGACCATGGTCCCCACAGCCCTCCGCCCAGCAGCTCAATCCCTCAGGGAGTTTGGATGTGTCTATGGAGCTTCCATGACCTTTCATTGTACAAGTTGTGTTGGCTTCCCCAGTATTGTGTACTGTCTCACCCTTCACCACAGTTATCACTTACCTATTGTCAAGTATTTCCCCCCCCACCTCCCCATTCCTCGTAACCCACAAAGATTGTTACTTATTGTGTGTAAACTTTTTCATGAGTTTTTACAATAGAGGTCGCATACAATATTTGTCCTTTTGTGATTGACTTATTTCACTCAACATAATGTCCTCCAGTTTCATCCATGTTATGAGATGCTTCACAGATTCATCAATGTTCTTTATCATTGCATAGTACTCCATTGTGTGTATGTACTATAGTTTGTTTATCCATTCATCTGTTGATGGGCAGCTAGATTGTTTCTATCTTTTTGCTATTGTGAACAATGCTGCAATGAACATGGGTGTGCATATGTCTATTGGTGTGACAGCTCTTATTTCTCTAGGATATATTGCTAGGAGTGGGATTGCTGGATAGTATGGTATTTCTATTTCTAGCTTTCTAAGGAAGCGCCATATCATTTTCCAAAGTGGTTGTATCATTTTGCATTCCCACCAGCAGTGCATAAGAGTTGCAGTCTCCCCGCAGTCTCTCCAACGTTTGTTATTTCCAGTTTTTTTGATTCGTGTCAGTAATGCCAGGGTGAGATGGTAACTCACCGTGGTTTTGATTTGCATTTCTCTAATGGCTAGTGATCGCGAGCGTTTCCTCATGTGTCTATTGGCTGCTTGAATATCTTCTTTGGTGAAATATCTGTCCATTTCCTTTGCCCATTTTTTAAATTGGATTATTTGTCTTTTTGTTGTAGAGGTGTTGGATTTTCTTGTAGATTTTAGAGCTTAGAACTTTGTCTGACTTATAATGTCCAAAAATTATTTTCCAGTCTGTAGGTTTCTTTTACTCTTTTGATAAAGTCTTTTGATGAACGTAAGTGTTTAATTTTTAGAAGATTCCAGTTATCTAGCTTATTTTCTGGAGTTTGTGTGTTGTTGGTTATGGTTTGTATCCTGTTAATGTCGTGTATTAGGGCCTCTAGTGTTGATCTTATTTTTTCTTCTATGAACTTTATAGTTTTTGGCTTTAAATTTAGGTCTTTGATCCCTCTTGAATTAATTTTTTGTATATTGTGTGAGGTATGGGTCCTGTTTCATTTTTTTGCAGACGGACATCCAGTTTTGCCGGCACCATTTGTTAAAAAGACTGTCTTTTCCCCATTTGATGGTCTTTGGGCCCTTGTCGGAGATCCGGTGATCATAGGTGGATGGAGTTTCATCTGGGTTCTCAATTCTCTTCCATTGGTCAATGTGTCTGTCGTTGTACCAGTACCAGGCTGTTTTGACTACTGTAGCTGTATAGTAGGTTCTGAGGTCAGGTAGTGCGAGTCCTCCTCCTTTATTCTTCTTCTTCATTACTGCTTTACTTATCCAGGTCTTCTTCCTTTTCCATATAAAGTTAATGATCAGTTTTTCCATCTCTTTAAAGAATGTTGTTAGTATTTAGATCGGGATTGCATTGTATTTGTAAAATGCTTTGGGTAGAATTGTCATTTTCACAATGTTGAGTCTACCTATCCATGAGCAGAGTATGTTTTTCCATTTATATAGATCCCTTTGGGTTTCTTGCAGAAGTGCTTTGTAGTTTTCTTTGTATAGGTCTTTTACATCCCTGGTTAGATTTATTCCTAAGTATTTTTTTTTTTAGGGGCTATTATAAATGGTATTGTTTTCCTGATTTCCTTTTCATCATTCTCTTTATTGGTGTATAGAAATCCAACCGATTTTTGTATGTTTATCTTGTATCCTGATACTCTGCTGAATCTATTAGTTCCAGTAGATTTCTTGTGCAGTCTTTAGGGTTTTCTATGTATAGTATCATATCATCCGCAAACAGGGACAGTTTAACTTCTTCATTACCAATTTGGATGCCCTTGATTTCTTTTTCTTGCCTTATTGCTCTAGCTAGAACTTCCAGCACAATGTTAAATAGGAGTGGTGATAAAGGGCATCCTTGCCGTGTTCCTGTTCTCAAGGGGAATGTTTTCAGCCTCTCTCCATTAATAATGATGTTGGCTGTTGGTTTTGCATAGATGCCCTTTATTATGCTGAGAAATTTCCCTTCTATACCTATTCTACTGAGAGTTTTTATCAGGAATGGTTGTTGGACTTTGTTGAATGCATTTTCTGCATCAGATGAGATGATTGTGTGATTCTTTTCTTCCCTTTTATGTATGTGGTGGATTATGTTGGTTGATTTTCTAATACTGAACCATCCTTGCATATCTGATATGAATCCTACTTGGTCATGGTGTCTTATTCTTTTGATATGATGCTGAACTCTATTGGGGAGAATTTTGTTGAGAATTTTTGCATCTATATTCATGAGAGATATTGGTCTGGAATTTTCTTTTTTTGCAGTGTATTTGCCTGGTTTTGGTATCAGGGTTATGCTGACTTCATAGAAAGAATTCTGAAATAGTTTGAGTAGCGCTGGCATAAGCTCTTCTCTGAATGTGTGGTAGAATTCTCCAGTGAAGCCATCTGGGCCAGGGCTTTTTTTTGTTGGGATTTTTTAAAATTACCTTTTCAATCTCTTCTCTTGTTATGGGTCTGTTCAGATTTTCAACATCACTTTGTGTTAGTTTGTGTAGGTAGTGTGTTTCTAGAAAATTTAGCCATTTCCTCTAGGTTTTCAAGTTTGTTGGAGTATAGTTTTTCATAATACTCTGTTATGATCTTTTTTATTTCAGTTGAGTCTATTGTAATGTCCCCCATTTTATGGCTTATTTGGGTTATTGGTGTCCTCTCCTATTTTTCTTTTGTCAGTCTGGCCAGTGGTTTGTCGATTTTGTTGATCCTTTCAAAGAACCAACTTTCAGTTTTGTTGATTCTTTCTATTGTTTTCCTATTCTCTATTTCATTTATTTCTGCTCTGGTCTTTATTATTTCCTTTCTTCTAGTGGTTGTGGGCTTTTTTTGCTGTTCTCTTTCTATTTGTTCAAGTTGTGTAGTTAATGTTTTCATTTTGCCCCTCATTTTTTGATGTGTGCATCTATCGCTATAAATTGTCCTCTGAGGACTGCTTTTGTTGTGTCCTAAAGGTTTTGGTATGATGTGTTTTCATTGTTGTTTGATTCTAAGAATTTTTTTATTCTGTCTCTGATTTCTTCTATTACCCAGTGGTTTGTAAGCAGGGTGTTATTCTGTTTCCAAGTAAATGATTTTTTTTCCTTGCTCTATCTGTTGTTAATTTCTACCTTGATGGTGTTGTGGTCAGAGAAGATACTTTGTATTATCTCAGTGGTTTGGATATTGTTGAGGATTGTTCTGTGGCCTAAGATGTGGTCTATTCTGGAGAACGTTCCACATGCATTGCAAAAGAATGTGTACTTTGCTGCTGTTGGGTGGAGTGCTCTGTCTGTGTCTATGAGGTCAAGTTGGCTGATTGTGCCCTTTAGGTCTTCTTTATCTTTGCTGAGTTTCTTTCTAGATGCTCTGTCCTTTAACGAGAGTGGTGTGTTGAAGTCTACTACTATTATTGTGGAACTGTCAGTTTCTCTTTTCAGTGTTGCTAGAGTTTGTTTTATGTATTTTGGAGCCTGTCATTGGGTGCGTAGATGTTTACTATGGTTATGTCTTCATGATGGATCATCCTCTTAATCATTATATAGTGTCCTTCTTTGTCTTTTATCGTGGATTTTGTTTTAAAGTCTATTTTATCTGAGGTTAGTATTGCCAGTCCTGCTTTTTTTTGGTAGCTATTTGCTTGATATATTTTTTCCATCCTTTGATTTTTAATAAATTCACATCTTTGTTTCTAAGGTGTGTCTCTTGTAGACAGCATATTGATGGATCCTGTTTTTATCTATTCTGTCACTCTCCATCTGTTTAAGGGTGCATTTAAGACATTTACATTCAGCGTAATTATTGATAGGTGTGAGTTTGTTGCTGTCATTTTGTAGTGCTTTTTTTGTGGTGCTCTTGCTCTTGCTCTCCTGTGCTGACCTGATTTTTTTTTTGTGGATTTTTTTTTCATTTCTTTTGTTTTTGTAGAGTTTTTTAGTTTTTACTGAGACTTTATGTTTTTCTTCTTTATTTTGATGAGAGGTTTGTTAACTTTCTTTGTGGTTATCTTGAAATTTGCCCATAGCGTCCTAGGTTTGAACCAGTCTATTATTACTTGGTATCGCCTTGCCTTCCTCTCCATTAGAAGTTTCTATACCTACACCATTTATTCCCTCTTTTATTGTTCTGATGTTGTTGTCATTTACAGAGTAACCTCTTTGGTTCTCTGTTGTAATTCTTTTGGTTTTAGATAGTCCTCGAGAGTTCATTTCCTAGGTTGTTATCTGGCTGGTACGATCCTGCATCCTAGATTCAGACTGTGGTCTGATGTTGTTTGTTCTCAGATCAAAGAACTCCCTTTAATAATTCTTGTAAGTTTTGTTTGGTTTTTACATAGTCCCTTAGTTTCTGTTTATCTGGAAATGTCTTAATTTCACCATCATATTTTAACGAGAGCTTTGCAGGATAAATTATTCTTGGCTGGCAATTTTTTTTCTTTCAAGGTTTTATATATGTCATCCCATTGCCTTCTTGCCTGCATGGTTTCTGCCAAATAATCTGAGTTTAGTCTTATTGTTTCTCGTCTATATGTGACTTTTGTTTTTCTTGAGATTCTCTCAGGATTGTTTGTTTGTCTTTGGTTTTAGCGAGTGTGATTATGATATGCTTGGGTGATTTTTTTTTTTTTTTGAGGTCTATCCTACATGGTGTTCATTGAGCTTCTTGGATGGTCAGCTTTCCACCTTTCATGGTATTGGGGAAGTTTTCTGTCAACAGTTCTTCAGTGATCCTCTCTGTGTTTTCTGTTTTCCCCTTGATTCTGAAACTCTGATCACTTGCAAATTTTTGCTTTTGATTATACCCCACATAATTCTCAGGGTTTCTTCATTTTTCTTGGTTCTTTTTTCTGGTTTTTCCTCAAACAGAGTTGTATCCAAGTGTTTGTCTTCAATTTTGCTGATCCTGTTGTCTTAGTCATCTAGTGCTGCTACAACAGAAATACCACAAGTGGATGGCTTTAACAAACAGAAATTTATTTTTTCACAGTAAAGTAGGCTAAAAGTCTGAATTCAGGGCATCACCTCTAGGAGAAGGCTTTCTCTCTCTGTTGGCCTTCTCATCAATGTTCCCCCAGACAAGGTGCTTCTCCGTGCAGGGACCCCACATCCAAAGGACACGCTCTGCTCCTGGCATTGCTTTCTGGATGGTATGAGGTCCCCCGTCACTCTGCTCACTTCTCTCTTTTATATCTCAACCGATTGCCTCAGGACACAATACAATTTGTAGATTGAGTTCTGCCTTACTAACACAACTGCCACCCATCCTCCCTCATTAACATCATAGAGGCAGGATTTACAACATATAAGAAAATCACACAATACCAGGAATCATGGTCCAGTCAAATTGACACACACATTTTTTGAGGGACACAGTTCAATCCATGACACCTGTCTTCCATCATTTCAAACCTGCTCCTCAGCCCTTCTGTGACACTGTCCATTTCTGAAGTATTGTTGTTCAATTTTTGGATTTCTAGTTGTTGTTTCTGTATGATTTCTAGTTGTGAATTTATTTTGACATTTTGTTCCTGTATTATTTCCCTGAATTCTTCCATTTTTTTGTGTGTATTTTCCATGAATTTGTCTGTCTTTTCTATTATTTGTCTATTTTTCCTCATTTTTTTCTGCTTTTTGCTTCGACTCTTGGATAGTTTTGAATATTAGAGATTAGAGTTCCCTATCAGGTAGTTCCAGTGCCTTTTGTTGTACTGAAAGGTCATCTGGTGTTTTATTTTGGATGCCTACTGGAATCATCCTGTCCTGTTTTTGTATATGTTTTGATATTGTCTGCTGTCTTCAGGACATTCAGTAGTTATTTTCCTCATTTATTGATTGTAGATTTGTTTCATCCTGCTTTTTTTTTTATTTGGTTATGTCTGAACATGCAGGTTGTGCTTCCTTCATTGTTGGCTCTTCTATAGGCAAGATAATTTTCACCTCTTTCTCCAATGGCAGGGTCAGTCACTCAGGTATGGTACAGCAGGGCAGGTCCAGCTGAATGGGAGTTTCTGGGATGGGTTGTTTGTGGCATGTATTCCAGCCGACAGGGTGGGCTGGGAATCAGTGCAGGGAAGGTTCTGGTAGGCTGTGCCTGTGCTGCTTGGGGGTGTGATGTTCAGCGCACAGTGCAGGTAGGCAGGAAAGAGGGAATAGATTGTGATGTGTGGAGCTAAGTTGGGTATGGGAAAGGGGAGAGAGAGGAGAGAGGAACAGGAGCCAAAAACATACAAATAAACAAAAAGAGCGCTAAGGGAGATTGCTGTTGGAGTGGAGAGATGAGAGACTGAGACATGGAGAAAAACAAACAGAAAAAGGATAAAATAAAAAAATTAAAAATTAGAAGAAAAAGAAAAGAAAAGTCCCCAGGGATCCCACCAGTATGGCTGCGAGGACTGGGGAAGTTGCTCCCAGGCGGTGTAGTATAGCCTGGCTAGAAGGGGTAGAGGTGTCACACAGCACCAGGTATTCAGGAGACAGGAAGAGAAGGTAAGTATAGAGAGATGAGAAACTGAGAAATGAAGAAAGACAAAAACAGAAGAAGTGAGAGAAGAAAACAAAACAAAGAAACAAACAAACAAAAAAAATCAAAACCAAAACACAACAAGAAAAAAGAAATGTCCCCAGGGATCCCACTGCATGTCTGCACAGAGTAAGAGAGTAGCTCCCAAGCCATGCGGTACTGCCCGGCTAGAAGGGGTTTCCAAGCTGAGAAAAGAAAAAGAAAACAAGCTAACAAATCAAAGCAGAATAAACAAAAGCCTCAGGGATCCCACCAGCATGGTGGTGCGGGCTGGGAAGCAGTTTCACAGTCAAGCGGTGTTTTGCAGTCTTTCAGGAAGAAGCAAAGATGGCACATGGAGCCAGGTATTTGAGAGAAAGGAGGGGGAGGTGGTGAGAGGTAAGGAAGAAATCAAAAGAAGCAGAAAAAAACTACACCAGCAGCCAACAAATGGCACTCAGGGAGCTGGCCGGTGCAGGCGGGTGGAATCCAAGCAGTACTGGGGTGAAGCTGGTGCTTCGCAGCCAAGAGACTGTGGCCACAAGAAGTAGAGGAGGCTGAGTGGGGTTGGATAAGGGTGGGGGGTGGGGAAGCATATATCACTGGTTACTGGTTGTTCTGTCTCCTGCTGGAAGCTCTGTGAAGCTGCTTTCTCATACCCCCTGTTTGCTGAAGCTGCTTTCTCATTCCACTTGTTCGCTGATCTCTGATAGGAGTCCAAGATGGTGGATCCTTGCTGTGGTAGCTGATAGGGGACCTCTGCATGTATCTCTCCTTGCTCTCTGTTCTCTGTCAGTTTCTTATTCCATTTGGTGCTTGGCTGAGTTCTTTATCTCTTCATTTGATGCTTAGAGTTTTAGGATTGACGTTTGCCTCTGTTTGACTTAGGTCTTCAGATCTTTGCTGTGGAGGGACAGCGTGGTGCTTCTGTCTATAGAGCCATGTTACCCGGAACTCTCTTTCTCTAGTGTCTATTTTATATATATGCCCCTTTCTCTCCTGCATCCTCATTCTTCTATATATATATATATATGTATGTATATATATAGGAGCCCTGGTGGCCCAGTGGTTAAGGCCTATGGCTGCTAACCAAAATGTTGGCAGTTCAAATCCACCAGCAGCTCCTTGGAAACCCTATGGGGCAGTTCTACTCTGTCCTATAGGGTCACTGTGAATAGGAATCGATTTGATGGCAATGGATTTGGTTTGGTTTTTAGTTTATGTATATATGTGTGTGTGTATTATATGTATAATATAGAAATATATGCAATATACATGTGTGTGCATGTTATTATATATATAATATATAAAAATATATACATATACATATAAACAAACCAAACGAAACCCATTGCCGTCAAGTTGATTCTGACTCATAGCAACCCTATAGGACAGAGTAATACTACCCCATAAGGTATATGTGTGTGTGTGTGTGTGTGTGTGTGTGTGTGTTATTTTTGCAGTGCAGTAGTGGTTCAATGGTAGAATTCTTGCCTTCCATGTGGAAGACCTGGGTTCTATTCCTGGCCAATGCACCTCATAGGCAGCCACCACCTGTACGTCACTGGAGGCCTGTATGTTGCTATAATACTGAACAGGTTTCAGTGCACCTTCCAGGCTAAGATGAACTAGGAAGAAAGACCCGATGATCTACTCCCAAAAATCAGCCAGTGAAAACCGTATGGATCCCAATATTCTGATCCCATTGTGCATGAGATCGCATGAGTTGGAGGCCAACTCTACAGCAGCTAACAACAGTAACATGTTATTTTCCTTAGAATCGTTCCAAGTAGATCACAAAGGAAAGCATGTATAATATACAATTGAGCCAACAGCATCTTTCTACCTGTCTCTGTCCTTAGAAGTCTCGCCTTATGGTCTTTATAGTTGAAGTAACTGCTCTTACTGTCTACCCCCAGGATATCTTCTCTCCTCACCCTGGATTACAGAAGTAATGTTCCAAACAAAAGTTCTACATTTCATCTGCTGGGGGATTATATTTTGAAATGTTAGTTTTTGGTTCTGTCAAAAAGCCAAAAACCCTTTGCCATCAAGTTCATTCCAGCTCATAGCGACCCTACAAGACAGAGTATAACTTCCCCATAGGGTTTCCAAGGATCAGCTGGTGGATTCAAACTGCCGACCTTTCAGTTAGCAGCTGATCTGTTAACCACTGTGCCACCAGGGCTCCTTTGGTCCTATAGATACATATAAATTTAGAAACTCTGAAAGAACACCTTAATTTATATTCTGTGACTATGTGGGTGAAGGAAGAAGAGGCTGTCAAGTATATATTATATTTTTAGGTTCTTAAACTCCCTCCCCTTTTTTTGCAAATGTGATGGAATGTAACATTTACCAGCAACTGAGAATTCCTGAGGGGGCAACAATAGCGACAGATTCTATAAGCTGGGGATTAAAAAATGTCATCTATCTGTCACGGAGCCCTGGAGGGTCACCCTCTCAGAATAAGCCAGTTAGAGAATTGTCATGTCAGTGGCCCTCCCTTCTCAGAAAACATACTCTGAGAATGATTAAAAAATCGCACAACTCTCAGGTGCCTGTGACGGAAATCTAACTGTCTCCTTTGTGATGTCTGGGCACAGATCTCTCTCCTCCACGATCCCAGGCACCCTGGCAGTCGGGACTCGCCTTATTTACCTGTCTATACCTGGAACCCAGTGGATTCTTGTCATATCACTGGGGGATGCCCATAATCTGTTCAACACCCTCTAGAAATTTTATTCCCCTCATTATGTATCCTGGCCATCACACATTGCAAGAGTCTGTGATTCAGAAGGGGTCCCTGAAGCATCAGGCAAAGGCAGGTGTCCACGCAGAGAATATGAGGAGCCACAAGGATGGTTGCCTCTGGAGATAGTGGCAGTAGTGGTGGCTAGGTCAGCAAATAACTTTTCTAAACTATCAATAAGAATATTGATAGTGGCCAGGTCAGCAAAGCCGCTCTGTGGTTCTGTGGTTCTAGAAGATTCGCCCAGAGCTGAGTCTTCAATCTTTCTGGCAATGTTGTAAGAAGTCTCATATTCATTAACAACCCCCTTCCTATCTAAATCAAGTGGAGTGGCCTCCAGATAGGCAGATCCAGGTTTGTGGGGCTCGAAGCTTACATAATCAGGAGGCCGTTTTAAGAAAAAGAATATAAAATTATGCAAGCAAATTAAGTACAGAAGTGAATATTTATTTAAAACGAGAAAAGAAATTACAAATTTTAAACATCAAACATAACATCTAGAAAAATAACATAATTTACAAATTAACTTCCTGTCCTAACATACCTCTAAAATACTTTTTTCTGAAGTTTTTGATGATAATTCTATAATAGCAGTTCTATAAAGATAATAGAAAGTTAAATGAAGATTTCCTTTAGTACTGTTGATTAAAATTTGATTCTCTTATTGTTTAGAAAAGTTATTTTCAGTTTCACAATTTTCCATTAGTGAAATGTCATGTAAAATTTTGGATTATTTCATATAGGAGGAAATCTTTATCAAGTTCCTGTCACATATGAGCTGTGAGATTTCAGAGCATTTCAACTTTTCTCTTGCAAAGGCCAATCTGAATATTCTCTGAAATGATAATGTTCATTAACCAGTTAGTTAGTCATTTATATTCTCCTGTCACATTGCTAGGCAAATCAGCACAGTGGGCACTAAGCATATTTTCAGAAGCCATCCCTACACCCGATTTCTTCCCATTATTTAACTACACATGAAACTGACTAGGAATTATGTAAATCCCACTAAACCAAAACTAAATGTATCCCCAACTCAACTTCCCCTTAACCAGATCCTCAAAATGTCCACAGCCACCCCAAAATCACCCAACAAGAGAGGGCATATGATGGGGGGAGGGGATCAGAATAGACAAAGAGAGTGGCCTTAACTGATTGTAATTAAAATACCCTTTTGTTGCAAATTTTATAAAATGTGTGGCCATGTGAGCACTACCAGGGCCCCTCCCTGAACTCAGAAGCGCCCATGCAAGTGAGGGGTACTGAAGTGCAGGATGACAGGTGTCACTCTGATTCTGCCTCGGCCTCCAAAATCTATCAATTGATCAATCAATAAATAAAAGTATAAGGGCCAAACCACAATAAGCTTATTAGTATCCTGAAATTCTTAGTTAATTGTCTTAGCTTTATGCCATCATGCTGGTTCCTAATTCTATAATCATAATTAAGATAGTTCCTGTCCTGTTAATTGTCCTCTGGACAAAGGCAATAAAATGTGGTCTTTGAAATTTGCAAACATATTTAGAGGGCAGCCTCTCAGTACTGTGATATATCAACTTAGGCACCCAAATCTGGGTAAATGAAGAAAATTTCACATCTAAAAATGCAAATTGTCCAGAAAGACGGCATAGAGATACTTTCCCTTTTCCTCTTGCTAAGTTCAGCTAAAAACACTGCATATTATATATAAAAGAAATACAAGAATACTCTTATAAGAAGAAAGGTAGAACAAAGATGGTAAATGGGTTGATCTTGGGACCCAAGGAATGACACAGAGATGAGTTCCCTGGATTTTCTTTTTGTCTCATGTATCTCAGACTTGGAACTGAACGAACCAGAAACCCAGAAACACCAATGAGTATAGAAAAAAGTGCCCAACAAAAACCTCAGTCCTAGTCAAGGGACCAAGAAAGGGACAGCCTAGTAAGACAGAAAACTTTTAGCTAAGAATTGCTCTACTCCAGTAAAACATCCCAAAAAAAACTGGCACCAAGAATGTCAGTGAGCAAGCCGAGATTTCCACTCTCAACAGGCTGTGAGAAGGTGCTCTAGCTCCCCTGATGGAGTAGATGGCAGAGATGGCAGAGTGGGGAGCTGGTACTTTAATTCATGCCAGGTAGCTATGAGGCAGCCCCTAATATGGTGTCAGTAGAGGTCACGTGGGAAGTAGTAGTGAAGCACTACTGCTCCTCCCAGCCGTGGTGGTATCAGCACAAGCCCGGGAGGGAACCATAATTCCCACCCTCATGAAGCAGTAACAAGAAATCCTTCCCTGCCTTGGGTATCTATGAAGGCTAAGAAAGGAACCTGGGCTTCTATCCCCACTTGGCAGTAACAAGGTGGTGCCTTATCTTTGTCTGCTGGAGGGGTGTCAGAGAAAATTAGCTAAAACAGAAGGTTCATATAAGATCCAGAGACTCACAACGTAATACCCAAAATGTTCAGTTTCAACTGAAAATCACTTGTTATACCAAGAACCAGGAAAATCTCATGTTGAATGAAGACGATCAATAAATACTAACACTGAGATGATAGTGATGTTAGAATTATCTGACAAGATTTTAAAGCAGCCACAAGAAAAATGCTTCAGTGAGCCATTACAAAACATATTTGAAACAAATGAAGTAATAGAAAATCTCAGGACTTAAATAGAAGACAAAAAGAAGAGCAAAACGGAACTTTTACAACTGGAAAATACAATAACTGAAATAAAAGGCTCATTGGATGGGCTCAACAGCAGAATGGAGGGGAAAGAAGAATGAATTAGTGACCTGGAAAGTAGAATAATAGAAATTACCCAGTCTGAACTACAGAGACAAGATAGAATGAAAAGGAAAAAAAGATAAATAGAGCCTCAGATCTAACATTTGTGTCATCAGAGTCTCAGAAGGAGAAAAGAAAAAAGGCAGAACTAAAAAATTACTTGAAGAAACAATGGCTGAAGATTTCCTAAATTTTCAGATTGAAGAACCTGAGAAACTTAAAGTTTCAAAAACTGAGCAAGGCCAAGGAAATCCATGCCAAGACACTCTGAAACTAAAGACAAAAATCTTGAAAGCAGCAAGAGAGAAATGACTCATTATCCATCAGACAAAAACAACCCCAAAGATAGCAAATTTCTCATTAGAAACCATAGAGACTAGAAGAAAGTGGCACAACATTATCTTTTTTTTATTATTATTTTATTTTTTATTGTTGTAATTAAATGAAGTTTACGTTTCAAGTTAGTCTCCCATACAAAATTTTTTTACATACCTTGTTATGAGACCCTAATTGCTCACCCCATTCTGCAACACCACACTCTTCCTTTCTGCCCCTGATTCCCCATGACCATTCAACTAGCTCCTAATTCTCTCTGCCTTCCCATCTCACCTCTGGACAGAAGCTGCCCCTTTCGTCACTTGTATCTACTTGACTAGGAGGCACACTCTTCACGAGTATCACTTTATGTCCCACAGTCCAGTCCAATCCCTGTCTGAAGAGTTGGCCTCAGAAATTGTTTTAGTTCTGGGCTGATAGAGAGTCCAGGGGCTGTGCTTTCTGGGGCGCCTCCAGTCTCATACCATTAAGTCTGGTCTTCTTACTAGAATTTGAGTTCTGCACCCCATCCTTCTACTGCTCCATCAGGGACCCTCTGTTGTGTTCCCTGTCAGGACTTTCATTGGTGGTGGCCAGGCACCATCTAGTTCTTCTGCTCTCAGGCTGATGAAGTCTCTGGTTTATGTGGCCCATTCTGTCTCTTGGGCTAATACTTTCCTTGTGTCTTTAGTGTTCTTCGTTCTCCTTTACTCCAAGTGGTTGGGACAAATTGCTGCATCTTAGATGGCTGCTTGCAAGCTTAAAGCCCTAGACATCACTCACCAAAGTAAGATGAAGAACATTTTCTTAATAAGCTTTGTTATGCCAATTGACCTAGATGTCTCCTGAAACCATGGTCCCCAGACATCCCATCCCTGCTACTCTGTCTCTCAAAGTATTTGATTGTATTTAGGAAACTTCTTAGCTTTGGTTTAGTCCAGTTGTGCTGATTTCACCTGTAGTGTGTGCTGTCCTTCCCTTCACCTAAAATGATTCATATCTACTATCTTCTTAGTGAATAACCCTCACCCTCCCTCCCCACCGCAGTAACCATCAAAGAATGTTTTCTTCTGTGTTTAAACCTTTTCTTGAGTTCTTATAACAGTGGTCTTATACAGTATTTGTCCTCCTGTGACCGATTAAATTCACTCAGTATAAGTTCCAGCTTCCACCATGTGTAATATTCCATTGTGTGGATATACCATAATTTGTTTATCCATTCGTCCATTGATGGGCACATAGGTTGTTTCCATCTTTTTGCTATTGGGAACAGTGCTGCAATTAACATGGGTGTGCGTATATCAATTCGTGTGACGGCTCTTGTTTCTCTAGGATATATTCCAAGGAGTGGGATAGCTGGATCCTATGGTACTTCTATTTCTAGCTTTTTAAGGAAGCACCAAATCGATTTCCAAAGTGGTTGTACCATTTTACATTCCCACCAACAGTGTATAAGTGTTCCAGTCTCTCCACAACCTCTCCAGCATTTATTATTTTGTGTTTTTTGGATTAATGCTAGCCTTGTTGGGATGAGATGATATCTCATTTTAGTTTTGATCTGCATTTCTCTAATGGTTAATGATAGTGAACATTTCTTAAAGTGTCTGTTAGCCACCGGAATATCTTCTTTGGTGAAGTGTCTGTTCATATCCTTTGCCCATTTTTTAATTGGGTTATTTGTCTCTTTGTTGTTGAGGTTTTGCAGTATCTTGTAGATTTTAGAGATTAAACGCTGATTGGATTTCTCGTAGCCAAAATTCTTTTCCCAATCTATAGGTTGTCTTTTGACTCTTTTGGTGAAGTCTTTTGATGAGCATAAGTGTTTGATTTTTAGGAGCTCCCATTTATCTAGTCTCTCTTCTGGTGCTTGTGCGTTGTTACTTATGCTTCGTGTTGTGTTTATGCCATGTATTAGGGCCCCTAGAGTTGTCCCTATTTTTTCTTCTATGGTCTTTATTGTTTTCTATTTTATATTTAAGTCTTTGATCCATTTTGAGTTAGTTTTTGTGCATGGTGTGAGGTATGGGTCTTGTTTCAGGTTTTTACATATAGATATCCAGTTATGCCAGCACCATTTGTTAAAGAGACTGTCTTTTTCTCCAATTAATGGATTTTGGGCCTTTGTCAAATGGTGGATGAGCTTATATCTGGATTCTCAACTCTGTTTCACTGGTCTATGCATCTGTTGTGGAACCAGTACCAGGCTGTTTTGACTACCGTGGCGGTATAATACGTCCTAAAATCAGGTAGTGTGAGGTCTCCCAGTTTGTTCTTCGTCTTGAATAATGCTTTATTTATTTGGAGCCTCTTCCCTTTCCATATGAAGTTGATGATTTGTTTCTCCATCTCATTAAAAAATGCTGGTGGAATTTATCTGGCTTGCATTTTATTTGTAGATTGCATTGGGTAGAATTGACATTTTCACTACGTTGAGTCTACCTATCCATGAGCAAGGTACATTTTTCCAGTTATGCCAGTCTCTTTTAGTTTCTTGCAGTAGTGTCTTGTAGTTTTCTCTATAAAGATCTTTACATCTGTGGTTAGATTTATTCCTAAGTATTTTAGCTTCTTGGGGGCTATTGTAAATGGTATCGATTTGGTGATTTCCTCTTCGAGGTTCTCTTTGTTGGTGTAAAGGAATCTAATTGATTTTTGTATGTTTATCTTGTATCCTGAAACTTTGCTGAAATCTCCTATTAGTTCCAGTAGTTTTCTTGTGGATTCTTTGGTGTTTTCTGTGTATAAGATAATATCATCTACAAATAGAGATACTTTGACTTCTTCCCTACCTATTTGGATGCCTTTATTTCTTTTTCTAGCCTAATTGTTCTTACAAGGACCTCTACCACAATGTTGAATAATAGTGGTGATAGAGGGCATCCTTGTCTGGTTCCTGTTCTCAAGGGGAATGCTTTCAAAGTCTCTCCATTTAGGATGAT
>NW_004443955.1:11259603-11299187 GCF_000243295.1 Trichechus manatus latirostris
TTCCCTCCTTAATTTCTTCTATAACCCAGTAGTTTTTGAGCAAGGTGTTATTCAGTTTCCATGGGTTTGATTTTTTTCCCTTGCTTTTTGTGTTGTTGATTTCCACTTTTATGGCTTTATGGTCAGAAAAAATGCTTTGTAATATTTCGATGTTTTGGGTTTGTTAAGGCTTGCTTTATGGCCTAATATGTGGTCTATTCTGGGCAATGTTCCATGTGAGTTGGAAAAGAAAGTATACTCAGCTGTTGTTGGGTGGAGTGTTTGGTATATGTATATGAGATCAAGTTGGTTGATTGTAACATTTAGCTCTTCCGTGTCTTTGTTGAGCTTCTTTCTGGATGGTCTGTCCTTCACTGAAAGTGACATGTTGAAGTCTCCTACTGCTATGATGGAGCTGTCTATCTCTCTCTTCAGAGGTGTTAGAGTTTGTTTTATGTATTTTGGAGCCCTGTAGTTGGGTGCGTAAATATTTATTATAGTTCTGTCCTCCTGGTGTATTGACCCTTTAATCATTATATAGTGCCTTTGTTATCCTTTGTGGTGTATTTTACTTTAAAGTCTATTTTGTCAGAGATTAATATTGCCACTCCTGCTCTTTTCTGAGTGTTGTTTGCTTGATATATTTTTTCCATCCTTTGAGTTTTAGCCTGTTTGTGTCTTTAAGTCAAAGGTGTGTCTCTTGTAGGCAGCATATAGATGGATCATGCTTTTTTATCCAATCTGCCACTCTCCTTCTCTTTATTGGTACATTAAGTCCATTTACATTCAGTGTAATTACTGATAGGTATGAGTTTAGTGCTGTCATCCTGATATTTCCTTTTGTGTGTTGTTCACAATTTCTTTGTTCCCGTTAATTTTCTGTGCTGAGTCGTTTTTCTTTATGTATTTTTTTCCATCTTTTTCCTTGTTGTAGGTTTTGTGTTTGCTGGGTCTTTATGTTTTTCTTCTTTTTTATTTTGATTTGTAGGATTGTTAGATTCCTTTGTGGTTACCTTAATATTTACCCCTATTTTTCTAAGTATATACCAGTGTTTTATTCTTTATATCGTTTTGACTTCCCCTCCATGTGAAAGATCAATGTCTGCATTTTTAAGTCCCTCTTTTTTGTTTTAATGGTGTCCTTTTTTACATATTGATATCTCTGTTTCCCTATTTTCAATGTTTTAGCTTTGATGTATTTTCAACTTCCCTATCTGAGTTAATATCTGGTTACTCTGTCCTGTGTTCTAGTGTTGCACTGTTATCTGGTGTTATTGATTGTCTAACCATAGGACTCCCTTTAGTATTTCTTGTAATTGTGGTTTGGTTTTTGCAAATTCCCTGAACTTCTGTTTATCTAGAAATGCCCTAATTTGAGAGATGGTTTTGATGGCTATATAATTCTTGGCTGGCAGTTTTTTTCCTTCAAAGCTTTATATATGTCCTCCCATTGCCTTCTTGCCTGCATGGTTTCTGCTGAGTAGTCCAAGCTTAGTCTTATTGACTCTCCTTTGTAGATGACTTTTCTTTTATCCCTAGACACTCTTAAAATTCTCTCTTTATCTTTGGTTTTGGTAAGTTTGATTATAATATGTCTTGGTGACTTTCTTTTGGGATCTACCTTATGTGGGGTTGGATGAGCATCTTGGATAGATATCTTCTCATCTTTCATGATATCAAGGAAGATTTCTGTCAACAAATTTTCAACAATTTTCTCTGTATTTTATGTCCCCCCCCCCCACCTTTTCTGGTACTCCAATCACTCTTAGGTTATTTCTCTTGATAGAGTCCCACATGACTCTTAGAGTTTCCTCATTACTTTTAATTCTTTTATATGATTTTTTCCTCAAATAATTTGGCATCAAGTGCTTTTTCTTCAGTGTCACTAATTGTAACTTCTACTACCTCATTTCTGCTCCTGTGACTTTCTATTGAGTTGTCTAATTCTGAAATTTTATTGTTAATCTTCTGGATTTCTGATAGCTGTCTCTTTATGGATTCTTGCAGCCTATTAAATTTGTCATTATGTTCTTGAATAATTGTTTTAAGTTCCGCTACTACTTTGTGTGTTCCCTGGCTGTTTTTGCATTTTGTAAAATTTCCTTTCTAATTTCTAGAAGAGTTCTGTATATTGATCTTTTGTATTCTGCCTCTGGTAATTCCAAGAAATTCTCTTCCTCCAGAGAATTTATTGATTTTTAATTTTGGGAGCTTGCTGAAGCCATCATGGACTGCCTCTTTACGTGATTTAATATTGACTGTTGTCTCTGAGCCATCAATAAGTTATTATAATTTTATTTTATATTTGTTTAGTGAGTCCTAGCTTCTTGTTTTGTTTTGTTTTGATATGCCCCAATAGGCTGCTTGTGTGAGCTAGTTTGATTATTGGCAACTTTGAAGCTCTGACATCCTTTCACTAGGTAGTTAGTTCTGTAACGAAGTATTTGCACACAAGAGTCCGTTAAATTTTCCTATATGGGTTCATCTCAGGTGTCTAGGCAGTTGGTCACCAAGTGTGTGATGCAGGCTCTCACCTACAGTTCTAGAAAGGCACGGGTGATTGGTGCAGGCACTGGACTCTGGCTGTGGTAGGGGATCATGCACTGAGCCCGGCAGGGGCTGACGGCTGCCCCTGAGAGTCTGAAAGGAAAGTGTGTCCCTATTCCCTAGGGTGAGCAGGTAGGTGAGTTTTACACCGGGACTATAAGCACCCCATTCTGTTGACTGTAAAGACTCAAGGGCACCACTTATTCTTGGACTCCTGTAGCAGGTGACTAGGTGGTTTAGGTGACATCACCACTCCTCAAGCCCCTATTGCGGATCGGTAGAAGTGCCTACTTAAGGGGCAGGGCTGTTTCGAGGGTCACGAATCTGCCACTTCACAGCTGAAACAATTGAAGTTAAACTTCAGATATTTGCCGTGTTGTACTGTGGTAGTGAGGGCTAACGCTGTTGAGATGGGTCCCCACAAGTCTATAAAGGAGTGTAAGGCACTCAAAGTCTGCAGACCCCTTATGCCTGTGCCTAACAAAGGAGCTTTGCTGACCCTGAGTTCCTGGCCTAGGGGAGCCAGTAGCTTATTTGTTCCTTCTCCAAGGCCAGGAGAATGGGTCAGGGCACCTTTTGGGATCTACTTCTGGCCCAGTGGACTCCCAGTGCAGAGCACAGAGGGAGGAGGTAAAAGGGAGAGAGGTTTTTCCCAAATAGGCTTTCTTTTTTAAATCCCTGTGAAAGGCCGCACACATGTACTTATCTCTAGCCACTTGGGAGCTGCTTTTCACTGGTTCAGAATCTCTGCTGTTGGATCTCTCTCGAAGTGGAAGCTGCTTCCTGAGTGCATGCAGAGCTGTTTGCCTGCTTCACTGTGGACCCTGCACGGCTGAAGAGTTGCTGCCCCGCTGCCACCGCTCTGGTGCTACTGGCTTCTTCTGAACCATCTCCCTCTCCCCCCGCCACTCAGTCTGATTACTCAACTTTGCCTTGGTCAGGGCTCCTAGATATTCATATATAATCAAATCACTTGTTTTTCCAGGTCTTTGTTGTAAGAGGGAAATAGAGAAGCATCTGACTACACTGCCATCTTGGCCCCGCCCCCCAGCACAACATTTTCTAAGTGCTGAAAGAAAAGAACTGTCAAGTCACAATTCTATATCCTGGGAAATTATTCTTCAGGAATGAAAAGGAAATCAAGACATTCTCGGGTGAAAGACAATTTCTTGTGGACCTACTCCAAAAGGATGACTAAAGGAAGATCTCTAAATAGGAAAGAAATGATAAAAGAAGGAATCTTAGAAAGGAAGGAAGGAAGAACAATGGAAATAGTAAATATATAAGTAAATAGAATATGTTTTCCTTCTCCTCTTGAATTTTCTTAATTATGCTTGAGAGTTGAAGCTAAATTTATAAAACAGTCTGATGAAGTTCAAAATGTATACAGGAGAAATATTTCAGATAATTATATTATAAATGGTGGAAGACAAAGGGATATTAAAAAAGGTAAGATTTCTATACTTCATTGTTACTGGTAAAATGTTGCTATCAATAGACTGGGATAAGTTATGTGTATATAATTTACTATCCAGAGCAACCAGTAAAATCCATAAAAGAAATATTCTGAAAAACAGTATTAAAAAAAAAAAACAAACTCATTGCCATCAAGTTGATTCTGACTCATAGTGACCTCATAGGGTTTCCAATGAGTGCCTGGTGGATTTGAACTGCTGACCTTTTGATTAGCAGCCAAACTCTTAACCACTACACCACCAGAGTTTCCAAGATAAATCAAAATAGAATTCTGAAAAATGTTCAACTAACCTACAGGAAGACAGGAGAGGAAAAAAAAGAAAGAGAGAAACCAAAAACCAAGAACAGAAAAGAAAAAATAAAATGGCTGACTTAAACTCTAACATCAATTATTACATTAAATGTAAATGATCTAAGTACATCAATTAAAAGACAGATATTGGCAGAGTGGATTTAAAAATGTGATCCTGTCTACAAGAAACTCACTTAAATATAACAATATAGATAGGTAGAAAGTAAAGGATGGAAAAAGATATTTCATGTAACGCTAATCAAAAGAAAGTAGGGTTGGCAATATTAATATCAGATAAAGTAGACTTCAGAGCAAAGAAAATTAACAGAGAGAAGGAAATTATATAATGATAAAAGGACCAATCCAAAGAAGACATAGCAATTCTAAATGTGTGTACACCAAACAACAGAGCTGTAAAATGTGTGAAGTAAAACTGACAGACCTGAAAGGAGAAACATACAAATCCATAAGTATAGTTAGAGACATCAACACCTTTCTCTCAACAATTGATAGAAGAACTAAAGAGAAAATCAGCAGTGATGTACAAGAACTCAACAACACCATGAACCAACATAATCTCACCAACATTTATAGAACACTCCACCCAACAACAGCTTATCACACATTCTTTTCAAGAGCCCACAGAATATATACTAAGAGAGATTATATCTTGGGCCACTAAAAAAAAACACTTAACAAATTTAAAAGCATTGAAATCATACAGACTGTTTTCTCCAACCACAATAGACTTAAAGACATCAGTAACAAAATATAGGAAAATTTTAAAACATTTGGAAATGGAGAAACAAAATTCTAAATAATCCATGGATCAAAGAGAGCATGTCAAGGTAAATTTAAAAACATATTGAACTGAATAAAAATTAAAATGCAACGCATAAAAATTTATAGGTCACAGCTGAAACAGTATAGAAAGGGAAATTTACAGTATTAAATTCTTACATTAGAAAAGAGGATGTTACAAATCAGTATTCTTATGTCCCAGCTTAAGAGCCTAGAAAATGATGAGCAAAATAAAGCCAAGGCAAGTAAACAGAAGGAAATAATGAACAGAAGAAATCAATAAATTGAAAACAGAAAAACAATAGAGAAAAATCAATGAAACCAAAGGCTGGTTCTTTGAAAACATCAAGAAAATTCATAAACCTTTAGCAAGACATACAAAGAAAAAATAGATAAGACATAAATTACCAATATTAGGAATCAAACAAGAGCTATAACTACAGACATTGCAGATACTAAAAGGAAAATAAGGGAATATTACAAACAACTCTATATACATAAACTTAACAACTAAGATAAAAAAGACCAATTCCTTGACTACAACAATTCATCCAATATGAAATAGACAATTTGAATATCCCTATAGCCATTAAGGAAATTGAGTTTGTAATTTAAAAACCCCAGGAGAGAAATTTCCAGGCCAAGGCTAAGATGGTTTCATTGGAAAATTCTACCAACATTTAAAGAAGAATTAACATCAATTATATACAATTTCTTCCAGAATATAGAAGAGGAGGGAATACTTTCCAACTCATTTTAAGAAGCCAGTATTACCTTGTTGCCAAAATCAGACAAAGACAGTACAAGAAAGGAAAACTATAGACCAATATCCATCATGAATATGGATGCAAAATTCCTAACAAAGTATAAGCAAATAGAATTCAGCAATATATAAAAAGAATTATATATTATGACCAAGTGTGGTTTACTCCAGGGATGAAAACCTGCTTCAATATATGAAAATCAGTGAATGTAATGCACCATATTAACAGATTAAGAAGAAAAATAGTCTGATTATATCAATTGATGCAGAAAAAGCAATTCACAAAATTCAACACCCATTTATGTTTAAACCTTTCAGAAAAATAGAAATAGAGGAGAATTTTCTCTATTGGATAAAGACAAAAATCTACAGCACACATTATACTTCATGATGGAACACTGAATGCTTTCTCTCTAAGATTAATAATAAGCAAGATGTCTACTCTCATGCCTCTTATTCAACATAGCACTGGAAATTCTAGTTAGTGCCATAAGACAGAAGAAGAAAATAAAAAGCATACAAGTTGGAAAGGACGAAACAAAATAGCCCCCGTTGGCCGATGACATAACTGTTCATGTAAGAAACCTGAAGAAATAAACCCCCCAAAATCCTAGAACTAATAAGTGCATTCAGCAGGGTCTTAGGGTAGAAGATCAATATACAAAAATAAATTGTATTTCTCTATGCTAGCAATGAACATGTGGAAGCTGAAATGTTAAATAAAATATTTACAGTTGTGTGTGTGAGAGAGAAATATATAACTGTAAATTTAACAAAGCATATAAAGGATTTGTATGCTGAAAAGTACAGAACACTGATGATAGAATTTTAAAAAGTTCTAAACAAATAGGCATATTGTGTTCATAGATTGGAACACTCAACATAGTAAAGACGTCAATTCTCCCCAAATTGTTATAGAAGTTTAATGCAATTCGTATAAAAATCCCAGAAAGAGTTTTTGTACGTATAGACAAAATTATTCTAAAATTTACATGAAAAGGCAAAGGAACTAGAAGAGCTAAAGCAATTTTGGAAAAGAAGAAAGAGGAATCACTGTACCCAATTTCAAGACTAACTGGTGTTACTGGTGGAAGGAGGACACATATATCATGGAACAGACTAGAGAATGCAGAAATAGAAGCACACAAACATGCCAAACTGATTTTTGACAAGGGTACAAAAGCCTTTTCAATAAATGGTACAGGGGTAACTAGACATCTGTCTTAGTTATCTAGTAGTGTTAACAGAAATACCACAAGTGAATGGCTTTACAAACAGACATTTTTCTCATAGTTTAGGAGGCTAGAAGTCCAAATTCAGGGTGCCAGCTCTAGGGGAAGGCTTTTTCTCTCTGTTGGCTCTTGGTTCCTTGGAGATCTCATGTGGCGCGCTATCTATCTTCCTCTATCTCTGTTTGTTTGCTTAATCTGCTTTTATATCTCAAAAAAAGATTGACTTAAGACACCCCTATACTAATATTGCCTCGTTAACGTAGCAAAGAAAACCCATTCCCAAGTGAGATTATAATCACAGGCATAGAAGTTAAGATTTGCAACACATATTTTTGGGGAGACACAATTCAATCCATAACAACATCCATAGGCAAAAATATGAATCTCATTTAAATGTAAAATGTAAAACTATAAAACTTTTAGAAAAAAAAGGGATAATCTTTGCGATTTAGATCTAGACAAGGAGGTCTTAGATTTAACATCAAAAGTCTATAAAAGGAAAAATTGATAAACTAGATTTCATCAAAATTAAAGCCTTTTGCTCTGCTAAAGACTCTGTTAAGGGGGTATCTTAGTCATCTAGTGCTGCTGTAACAGAAATACCACAAGTGGATAGCTTTAACAAAGAGTTTATTCTCTCACAGTCCAGTAAGATAGAAGTCCGAATTCAGGGTGCTGACTCCTGGGGAAGGCTTTCTCTCTCTGTTGGTTCTGGAGGAAAGTCTTTGTCATCAGTACTCCCTTGGTCTGGGAGCATCTCAGCGCAGGAACCTCAGGTCCAAAGGATTCGCTCTGCTCCCAGCACTGCTTTCTTGGTGGTAGGAGGTCCCCAAGTCTCTCTGCTTGCTTCTGTCTTTTATATCTCAAAAGAGATTGGCTTAAGACACTATCTAATTGTCTTAGTCATCTAGTGCTGCTATAACAGAAATACTACAAGTGGATGGCTTTAACGAAGAGAAATTTATTTCCTCACACTAAAGTAGACTAAAAGTCTAAATTCAGGGCGTCAGCTTCAGGGGAAGTTTTCCTGTCTCTGTCGGTCTTCTCATCAATCTTCTCCCAGACTCGGAGCTTCTCTGCACAGGGACCCCAGGTCCAAAGGACGTGCTCTGCTCTCAGCACCGCTTTCTTGGTAATATGAGATCCCCCTGTCTCTCTGCTCACTTCTCTATTGTATATCTCAAAAGAGATTGCCTCAAGACACAATCCAATCTTGCAGATTGAGTCCTGCCTCACTAACACAACTGCCTCCCATGCCCCCTCATTAACATCATAGAGGCAGGATTTACAACATATTGGAAAATCACACAATACCAGGAATCATGGCCCGGTCTAATTGATACACACAATTTTGGGGGACTTAATTCAATCCATGACACTAATCTTGTAGGTCTCATCAATATAACTGCCACTAATCTGTCTCATTACATCATAGCGAAAGGATTTACAACACATAGGGAAATCACGTCAAATGACAAAATGGTAGGCAATCATACAATACTGGGAATCATGACCTAGCCAAGTTGACAGCTATTTTGGGGGGACACAATTCAATCCATGACAGAGGGTGAAAAACAAGCTGCTACAGACTAGGAGAAAATATTGCAAACCACATAAGCAACAAAGAACTAGTATCTAGAATATATAAAGAACTCTCAAAACTCAACAGTAAACCAAACAAACAAAAAAACCCAAACAGTCCTATTAAAAAATGGGCAAAAAGCATGAATAGATGTTTCATCAAAGAGAATATATAGATGGCAAATAAACAAATGAAAGAATCTTTAACATCATTGGCCATTAGGGAAATTCCAGTTAAAACCACAATGAGATACCACTACACACCTATCAGAATGACTAAAATACAAAATAGGGACAACACCAAATGCTGACAAGGATGCAGAGAAACTGAAGTGCTCATACATTGCTGGTAGGAATGTAAAATACTACAGTCACTCTGGAAAATAGTTTGGAAGCTTCTTGAAAAAGTAAACATATGACTACAATATGACCCAGAAATTGCACTCCTGGGCATTTATCCCAGAGAAATACAAACTTACATTCACACAATAACGGTACACAAATGTTTATAGCAGCTCTATTCAAAATAGCCCCAAACTGGAAATAGACCACACATTCTTCAATGAGTAAATGGTTAAACAAATTGTGGTACATCCATAGTGTGAAATACTATTTGACAATAAAAAGTAATGAATTATAGATACATGCAACAGCTAGGGTGAATCTCAAGGGAATTATGCTGAATAAAAAGAGCCAATCCCAAAAGGTTACCTACTATATGATTACACTTATATAACATTCTTGAAATGGCAAAATTATAGAAATGGAAAAAATATTGTTCCCAAGAGTTAAGGACTGGGAGTGGAGGATGGGGGGGTGGGTGGTATGTGAAGGAGCAGGTGTGGCTATAAACGTACAACACTAGGGATCCTTGTGGTGGTGATAATGTTCTGTATCTTGATGTATCAATGTCAATGTTCTGGTTGTGATATTGTCCTATAGCTTTACAAGACACTACCATTGGGGGAAACTGGGTAAAGAGTACACTGGACCTCTCTGAAGTATTTCTTACAACTGCATGTGAATCTACAATTATCTTGAAAATAAAAGGTTTAATTTTAAAAAAGAGAGAGAAAATGCAAATTATCTAGTAGTGTTTTTGGCAAGGAAGAATGGAGACTAGCTGTTGGGTGTTCAAGCAACAGGGTCTGCCATAGTGGAAAGTTGGTCCTTGCCCCATGGAAAGTTCTGAGATGCCACACGCTCAGCCTTCAAAAGACAGGTGCAGGTCTCTATTGCTAATGGTCTTCCCTTTACTCCCCTGGAGAGGCTCTCCATGGGCTGGGCCACATTGCTGGAACTCTGACCACAACCCCATCCAGTCAAAGGAGAATGGTTACATCCAAAGAGAATGTGAGACCTTTGGCAAGACATCTGGCCCCTACATTTGTCCCATGCCTGCATCACTAAGCCAGAGAAACAGAAGTTCTCTGACTTCGTCAGAACTTTTCTACAGCAATAATGGGCCTGCCAAGGTGGCCGGAGGACCCTGTGATAGACGAGTATCAACAAGATAAGTGAAAATAAGGAAGAGATGAGCTGATTATTGGCAAGTACACCTGATCTATAGGGAGCAAGATCTCTGAAAGATTCTTCTTCAGTTCCCTGCGGAAATAGAAAATGACCAGATTCCGCTCACATGCCTGTGGTTTAATATAAGTGTCCCTTAAATTTCTCCTGCAATTTAGAGGATCATATTTGGTTGGTTGTCTCGGTCAACTTTGGGATATTGGTTTTAAAAAGGGTCATAAATTTTATTTTCAATTTTGTTTCTGTGGCTTTTATACTTTAATATGTCCCTGCAGACTTGCTGAGCCTGATGTTCAGGTTAAGGAAAGACATTGTAGTAGAGAAGAGAGTCTTCCACCCCACGAGAGGATTTTCAGCCTGGAAAAGAGTCCATCCTTCCCTTTGTGGGTGCCAGGCTGACTCAGGGCTTAAATTAGTGTGTGGTGGTGAGCTGAAGGTACATATGTTTTGTCTCATCAGCTATCTTTAGGAGACTACCCCTCCTTCATTCTCCCAGTTGGGGCTGACCCTACCCTCTGGCTCCTGGGTTTGACATGTGACCCAGAACTTGAAGGGCTCTAAAAACTGAAGGTTTTTCCTAGCTTTTTTGATGGCAAAAACTGACCCTATCTAAAGAAAACCTGATTTGAGTCTATTGTCTTAAAGTCAGCTCCCTTCTCTAAAAGCACTTCCAGGCTGCTCCTAATGCACCTCTACTCGTTCTTATTTCTGAGGCTTCTGCATCACTCAGCAAACATAACTAAGCCTCATGCCCTGCACAAGGAAAATGAGTCGATTCCTAAGTTCAAGGTAATTATAGTACAGGGCAAAAGAGAGATATTATCTCTGTCTCTCTCTCTCTGTTAAACACACTTGTTCATGGGAGAGTATGGTACAATATTATTTTTAGTTTTAAAGGAGTAAGTGGTGGGAGGAATGAGGACAACCATTGAAGACGGCGTCTCAGTCAGGAGAAGTTGGGAGACAGCAGCCGCACCTAAGAAGGCTGTCCAGAATGGGGAGCCTGGGGAGACCGCAGGTTTGTTTAGGGAAGTGAATGGAAAAGACTTAAGGGAACAAATTAAAGTCAGAAGGAAAATTATTTATCATAGAGCAGATCTTCATTAGGCCAAAGAGGAATGGGTTTATGAAAGCACCCAGACAGGGGCTACGAGTGCAGACAAATGGGCCTGCGGAGGCCCAGGGATGCAATTAGAAGCTGGAGAAGGAGAATGAAGACAAGTGGCATCATCTGTCCCTCTGGTATATTTATCTTTCTCTCCTTATTGCTGGGTTAAAAATTAGCTCTGGGGGTGGAAATAAGCCCAATCATACATAATTTGAATAAATAAGCCCTCAAATAAATGAAATTGAAATGATTCCACTTCAATTTTAACTAATCCCATGATTAATTATTGGTTTCATGATTATTAAACTGGTCCATCATTTTCCATTTGTCCTAAATTTTTTTTCATGATTAATTTACATTACCTAATATTTTAAAAAGACTATAGCAGGGCAAAATGTGGGAAAAAAACAGTACAGGTAGTCCCCGACTTACGATCAAATTCTGTTCTGACAACTCCATCATAAGTCAGTTCTGACTTAAGTTGAATATCTTATTATTATTTTCTTTAAATTTTCATTATTATTGTGTTTTATTATCAGGATCTTTATAAATACAATCTTTATTTGTCTTTAAGCTTTGGAAACATTACATATAAAGTTATAAATGTGATGACATCAGCAAAATAAGTGCTGCGACACTGTATGTAGTACATATTACTAATGATAAGATGTACCAAAAAAACCCAGAAAGCTGTGAGTGCGGTTCATTGTAACTTGAATACATTGTAAGTCAGGGACTATCTGTATTGGTGTCTGTCTTAGGCTGGGTTCTCTAGAGGAACAAAAGCAGTGAAGTGTATATATATGTAAAGAGATTTATTTCAAGGAAACGGCTCAATTGATTGTGGAGGCTGGCAAGTCCCAAATCTGTCGGTCAGGCAGCAGGCTGGAGGCTTCCCCTAACTCACATGGTTGCAGGGGCTGATGAAACCAAAATCTGCAGGCCAGGCAGCAGGCTGCTGGCTCCTATCCTAAGAACTGGAGGTCAGAAGATAATGAGATGAATGCAGGAGAATGCAAGATGTAGAGAGAGCTCAAGCTTTGCCAGAACATTCATATATATTGGATGCAGGCCACACCCTCAAGAAAACTCCCCTTCCAAATGCTTGGTTGCTCACATTAGATCACAAAATGGAAGATGATTACATAATGTCTGCCAAACCACTGAGAATCATGGCCTAGCCAAGTTGACATGTAATATTAACCTTCACAATGTCCCTTTCCCATCCCTCTTTTCTCCAACTGCTGCTGCTCTGCAGAGCGGCAGTGGGGAGGGCAGAGCTGAACTTGGGATCCAGAGAGCTGGGACATGGCTGAACTACTGAGGTTCTCTGCTTGGGGATGGGAGCAGTAAGGGCTGAGTGGTGAAGACCAACTGGGAGGGGAGGCTGCTTCAGAAGGGTTGACCCCATTATCTTCACCAACCCTTGTCATCCACCTCACTTGACCACCACCAGCTGCTATGGTGGGCTCAGCCCTGGTCCCTGCCACTGTGAGCCTCCTGTCTGCCTTTCTTGCTGGGAAGAGTCAGAACCCAGCAGGCCTGCTGCTTGCCTCTGTCACAGCCAGCACTGACCTGGCAGAGCAGCTGGGCAAGCCCTCCCTGATGAGCTGTCTCCCTAGCTATCAGCCCTTTTCTGTTGCCCTCCAGCTTCCACCACCCATTTTAATTTCTGATGGTTCTGTCAGTACTTTGCTTACATTTTGAGGTTGAGCATCTTTTCATACACGTTCACAAGCCAGCCTGAACTGTCTGCTTCTATCCTTTGTACCACCACTCATCTGTCACTTTGTCGCATTTTGGTGGCTTGTGTGTTGTGATGCTGGAAGCTATGCCACCAGTATTTCAAATACCAGCAGAATCACCTATAGTGGACAGGTTTCAGCGGAGCCTCCAGACTAAGACAGACTAGGAAGATAGGCCTGGAGATCTACTTCTGAAAATTAGCCAATGAAAACCCTATGGATTACAACAGCATATTGTCTGGCTCCCTTGCTTTGGACACATCATCAGGAAAGATCAATCACTGGAGAAGGACATCATATTTGGTGAAGTAGAGGGCCAACGAGGGCATGGAGACTCTCGGTGAGATGGATTGGCACAATAGCCACAATGATGGACTCAAACATGTGAGCCATCTTAAATATGATGCAGGACTGGGCAACATTTTGTTCTGTTGTACATAAGGTCACCATGAGTCCAAGTTGACCCAATGGCAACTAAGAACAACAACAACATACTTTGTTCAGTTTTCAAACAAGTTATTTCTTCTTTTGCCAATATGCAGAGCCTTTTTAAATATTATGGATATTAGTCCTTTGTCTAGTATATATGGCAGATAATTTCTCTTAGCCTATCCTTTTATCTTTCCTTTTTGTTAATAACAGGTTTTTTTTGGGGGGGGCATTTAGTAAACAAGTTTTAAATTTTTATGTAATGAAATTTCTTCATCATTTCCTTTTATGGATTCTGGATTTTGCTTCATGGTTAGGAACGCTTTCTCAATCCAAACATTAAAAAGTATTCTTTTATACTTTCCTCTTATTCTTTCATGTTTTGATTTTTTGTGTTTAGATCTTTAATCTACCTGAAATTTACTTTTGAGTGTGGTGTGTGAGGTAGGGGTTATTTTTTCCCAGACACATAAACACTATTTATTGATGACTGCCTTCTTTTCACTGTTATTGTTCAACATTGGACAACCATTAATGTAATTTACTAGCATTCTGAAGTGAAACATTCATCTAGATATATTTCATAAGTTAAAAAATATGCATCCTGTCCTGATCAAAATCTTCATTAAGCTAATAATATAAGGAAACACTCTCAATCTTAAAAAAACAAAAAGCCACAGAAACATTATATTTACTGGTGAAACTTTGTAAGCATTCCCATTAACATCAGAACAAGACGCTTATATGATCTTGTTCTAGCAACTCTAGGTTGTGTCTCTTGATTCCTTACCTGTAAAATAAGGACTTTATTTTCTCTACTCACCTTCACCTCTCCTTCCCAGTTCCTCTACTCAAACTTCTGTCAACACACCTCAATTTTCTATTGTCAAGATGGGAAAAATTTATCTGTAGCTTAATCTGTAGATAGAGTCTCAAAGGTGAAAACTAACAGACAAACAAAATGGCATGAGTTTTGTTGTTGTTCATGTGATTTTGGGAACCCTGGTGGCTCAGTAGTTAAGAGCTCGGCTGCTAACCAAAAGGTCGGCCGTTTGAATCCACCAGCTGCTACTTGGAAACCATATGGGGCAGTTCTACTCCATCCTATAGGGTTGCTATGAGTGAGAACTGACTTGACAGCAACACGTTTGGTTTTTTTAAATTTTTTTATTTGGAATGTGATTTTGATTATGTAACTTCCATTCACTACCGATCAAGTCATTTACGATAGCATCTAAGAGAATAAAATACCTAGGAATAAATTTAACCAGGGATGTGAAGGGCATATACAATGAAAATTTTAAAACACTGCTGAAAGAGATTAAAGAAGACTTAAATAAATGGGAAAATGTTCCATGTTCGTGGATCGGAATACTTAGTATCAATAAGATGTCGATAATACCCAAAGCAATCTGTAGATTCAATACATGCCCAATCAAAATTCCGACAACCTTCTTTACAGAAATGGAAAAATCAATCCTTAACTTTATATGGAATAGCAAAAGGCCCCAAATAGCTAAAGCAATGTTGAAAGAAAAGAACAAAGTAGGAAGACTCACACTTCCTGATTTTAATGCACATTGTACAGCTACAGTAATCAAAACAGCCTAGTACTGGTATAACAATAAACACATCGACCAATGGACTAGAATTGAGAGTCCAGAAATAAACCTACACATCAATAGTCAACTGGTTTTAGACAAGGGTGCTAAGTCCATTAGAAGAAGAAAGAAGAGTCTCTTCAATAAATAGTGTTGGGAAAACTAGATTTTCATTTGCAGAAGAATGAAACCAGATCCATGCCTTACATCATACACAAAAACAAATTCTAAATGGATTAAGAACCTAAATGTGAAAACTAAAACCGTCAAATTCTTAAAAGACCATGCAGGGGCAACACTGTCTGGCCTAGTTTTTAACAGTGGATTATCTAATATAATAACAAAAGCACAAACAGCAAAAGACAAAATAAATAAATGAGACCTCATAAAAATTGAAAACTTATGTTCATCAAAAGATTTTCCAAAAAAGTGAAAAGACAAGCTACCAGCTGGGAGAACATCTTTGGAAACCACATATTTGATAAGAATCTAATAACCAAAATATACATAAAACTTTGACAACTTAACAACAAAAAGACAAATAACCCCATCATAAAATGGGCAAAAGATTTGAATAGACATTTCATCAAAGAAGACATTCAAATGGCCACCAAACACATGAAAAGATGCTCAACGTCATTTGCCATCAGAGAGATGCAAATCAAAAACACAATGAGATACCATTTCACTCCCACTAGGATGGATAAGATTAAACAACAGCAAGAGAAAATAACAAATATTGGTGAAACCCCTTATCCATTGCTGGTGGAATGCAAAATCATACGGCCGTTGTGGAAAACCGTGTGGCAGTTCCTCAAAAAACTAAAAATAAACACCAAAGACACAGGGAAAGTATTAGCCCAAGAGACAGAAAGGGCCACATAAACCAGATACTTCATCAGTCTGAGACCAGAAGAACTAGATGGTGCCTGGCTACCACCAATGACTGTCCTGACAGGGAACACAACAGAGAGTCCCTGATAGAGCAGGAGAAAGGTGGGGTGCAGAACTCAAATTCTAGTAAAAAGACCAGACTTAATGGTCTTACTGAGACTGGGGGAACCCCAGAAATCATGGCCTTCAGACTCTCTATCAGCCCAGAATTAAAACAATTTCTGAGGCCAACTCTTCAGACAAAGATTGGACTGGACTGTGGGACATCAAATGATACTTGTGAAGAGTGTGCTTCTTAGCTCAAGTAGATACATGAGACTAAACAGGTAGCTTCTGTCCAGAGGTGAGATGACAAGGCAGAGAGGGTTAGGAGCTTGTTGAATGGACATGGGAAATCAGGGGTGGAAAGGAGGAGTGTGCTGTCACAATATAGGGAGAGAAATTAGGGTCACATAACAATGTGTGTATAAATTTTTGTATAAGAGACTAACTTGAAATGTAAACTTTCACATAAACTACAACAATAAACAAAAAAACTAAAAAATAGAACTACCATATGACCCAACAATTCCACTGCTAGGTATGTACCCAAAAGACTTGGAAGCAGAGACTCAAACAAATACTTGTAGGCCAATGTTCATTGCAGCACTATTCACAATAGCCAAAAGGTGGAAACAACCTAAAGGCCCATCAACAGATGAATGGATAAACAAAGTGTGGTACATACATACAATGGAATACTACTCAGCCAGAAGGAGAAATGAAGTCTTGATACATGCTACGATATGAACGAGGCTGGAAGACATTATGCTGAGTGAAATAAGTCAATTACAAAGGACTGCTTATGTACAACCAAACACCTCATGGGGTTTTGTTCCTTGATTTGGAGGTTTAGGGCCTCTGGAGCTTGCATCTGACTCGTCATCCTCTGACCTCTGGTTCTTGGAATGTGAGCCAGCAGCCTTCCACTTGACCTGCTGATTTTGGCTGCCTCAGCCCCTGCAGCCATGTGAGTCAGGAGAAGCCTCCAGCTTGACACTTGACCCACGGATTTGGGAATTGCCAGCCTCCACAAAGCTGTGTGAGCCATTTTCTTGAGATAAATCTCTTTCTATATTTATTTATTTACATATATGCTTCACTGGTTTTGCTTCTCTAGAGATCCCAGCCTAAGACAACAGGAAACCCCATTTGAAATGTTTTCTTTTAGTAACACAAAGGTATTGACAGTAGAACCATAAAGAAGGAAATATAATTTGATCTTTTCAAAGAACCATCTTCTGGTTTTGTTGATTATTGTTTTTCTGTTTTTTATTTTATTTATTTCTGCTCTGTTCTTTGTTATTTCCTTTCTTCTGGAAGGTTTAGTCTTAGTTTGCTCTTCTCTTTCTAGTTCCTGGAGTTGTCGAGTTAGGATGGTAATTTCAGATCTTTCTTCTTTTTCTCATGCAAGCATTTTTTGTTATAAGTTTCCCTCAAAGTACTGCCTTCACTGCAATCCCATAAGTTTTGGTATGTTGTGTTTTCATTTTTAGTTGACTAAGAAATTTGTGATTTCTCTTTTGATGTCTTCCTTGATCCATTGGTAGTTTAATAGTATGTTGTTTAATTTCCATATGTTTGTGTATTTTTCAGTTTTTTTCCCTAGTATTTATTTTGAGCTTCACTCAGTTGTGTCAGAGAAAATACTTTGTATTATTTCAATTTTTTAAAATTTATTGAGACTTGCTTTGTGACCTAACATTTGGTCTATCCTGGAGAATGATCCATGTGTACTGGAGTAGAATGTACATTGTGGTGTTGTTGGGTGGAGTGTTCTATATATATCTATCAAGTCTAGTTGGTTTATAGTGTCATTCAGGCCTCTGTTTCCTTATTGATCTTCTTTCTAGATGTTCTGTCCAACATTGAAAGTGGTATATTGAAGTCTCCAACAATGAGTGTAGTGTTATCTATATCTTTCTTCAGTTCCATCAGTGTTTGCTTTATATATTTAGGTGCTCTGATGTTTGGTGCATATATATTTATGATTATTAAATCTGATGAATTGACCCTTTTATCATTATACAATGTCCATTTTTGTCTCTTCTAACAGATGTTGTCTTAAAGTCTACTTTGTCTGGTATTAAGATTTCCACCCCAGCTGTCTTTTGTTTATTAATTGCACGGAATATTTTTTTCCATCCTTTCACATTCAACTTATTTGTGTCCTTACATCTAAGGTGTATTTCTTGTAAATAGCATTTATTTGGATCATTTTTTTTATATCAATTCTGCCACTGTCTGCCTTTTGATTGGAGCATTTAGTCCATTTACATTCACTGTAATTACCTATAAAAAGTGACTTACTTCTGTCATTTTCTTATTTGTTTTTTGTGTGTCTTAAACCTTCTTTGTCTTTGTCCTTTACTACTGCTTGCTTTTGTGTTTTGTCGGTTTCTTGTAATGAGCCACTTTAGTTCTCTTCTCCTTTCTCTCTGTATTTTTTTAGTTTTTTTTTAGTGGTTACCATGATTATTACGTTTAACAGCTTGTATTTATAACATAGTATGATAAGTTGGAAGGAGCCTTGGTGGCACAGTGGTTAAAGTTGATCGACTGCTGACCAAAATGTCGGCAGTTCAAAACCACCATTGGCGCTGCAGGAAAAAGATGTGGCAGTCTGCTTCCATAGAGATTTACAGCCTTGAAAACCCTATGGGGTTCTATGAGTCCGAATTGACTCAACGTCAGTGGGTTGGTTGGTTGGTAGGGTAAGTTGGTACCAATTTAACTTCAGTAACATACAAGAAATTCTATACCTATACCATTCCTCCCCTTCCCACTTTGTTGTTGTTATTAATTACATCTTTATATTTCATGTGCCCTGTAACATAATTTTATCCTTGCTTTTTATATATTTCTTATTTAAAAAACATGAAAGACAAAACAATTAGAATTATCAGGCATGAATATCTTATTACTAGCCCTTATACTTGTCCACACAATTCCCTTTATTAGGAATTTTTCCTTTTATATTCTTATTCTTGAATCCCACCCAAATTCTGCACTAATTTGGACCAGGTGCTCCATATATGGATCATGACACTATATCCTTTTGGTTTTCCTGGAGTACCTTGATGTCTTTTTGTTTCCTTCTTATGTGCTATGTCTTTGTCATAACTCCATCTTAACTCAATGTCTTGTGCATCCTGTACTTTATGGAGTCTCACTTTTTTCATGGTTTCCTCCCACCCAGAGCCTTCCAACTTCCTGCTCCAAAGTAAATGGTTGATCTGCAGGCGTTTAAATCCTGCAACTTCTCCCAACAGCTCTTCTGGGTTTGGAGCCATTGTTTACTGAAGTCTCTGTTTTCCCTTTTCTTGGTTCAGTCTGTTGTTTTGCTGGAGTATTCTCTTTAGTTACTTCCTAAGAAAAAAATGCATAAAAGGTTAACTTTTTCAATTCATGGTATCCAAAAATTTCTTTACACTGTCTTCACACTTGGTGGCTACTTTGGCTGGACTTTTAGATTGAAATCTTTTTTTTTTTCTCTATCATTTGAAGGCTCTGTTCCATAGTATTCTAGCATTAATGATGTCGTAATTCTACTGCTGTTCTGATTCTCATACCTTTAAGGATCATCTGTCTTTTTCCCCTCTGGAAGTTTTTTGAATTTTCTCTTTATCCTGGCTATTTTAAAAATTCATCATGGTGTTTAGATGTGGGTCTTTGTATCATTGAAGATACTTTCACCTGCAAGTAACAAACACCAAACTCATGGTAACTTAAACAATAAAGAGATTTATTGGCTAATATAGTAAGTCTCAAAGTAGGGCAGTTCCAGGGTTGGTTCAACCTTGTCATCAAGACCCCATGTTCTCTCCATCTTCCCTCTCTGCTGACCCCAGCATGTTATCTAGCTGCAGAGGGCTGCAGTGATTCCAGACATCATATTCTTGCACTGCAATGACCTCAGTGGAAAGAGAGAATTATCTTTTCCTTATGTCTTGTTTTAAGAACTAAGAAATCCTTCACAGACTTTCTCCTGGGGGACTTTTCTAATATCTCACTGACTATAATTGTGTCACAAGCCCCTTGCTATGAGTGTGAATAGAATTTCCATGATTGGATTAGATCCAGGTAGATTCAGTCTGTAGGGCTGGGGCTGCACAGAATAACATGGACATGTAAAAAAATAAAAGTTGTGTTACAATGAAGAAAGAAGGATGAAAGACTGTTGAGTAGTAGTCTACTTCTTTTTTAAATCTCTTCAGTTTTTATTTCACACTTTCAAATACAAAAAAACTGAAATTCTGAGATTAACAATTTCAAATAGAACTGTACAAAGCAATCTAAAACATTTACAACAATTTTCCTTTAATTTGCTTCTTTAAACAATGATGTGATAAATAGAACCTGGTTTTCCTGGTGGGGGGGATATATAGAGGGACTGGTAGATAGATGAATGGATATACAGATGGATGAATGGATGGATAGATAGATAATAGATACTGCTGTTGTTGTGTGCCATCGAGTTGATTCCTACTCATAGCAACCCTATAGGACAGAGTAGAAATGCCCTATAGGGTTTCCTGGGCTGTAATCTTTACAGGAGCAGATCACCAGGTCTTTCTTCCATGGAGCAGCTGGTGGGTTTGAACCACTCACCTTTTGGTTAGCAACTGAACGCTTTACCCAGTGTGCCATCAGAGCTCCTTAGATAATATGTAGCTAGGTTAGATAGATAGACAGACAGACAGAGAGATAATAGCCAAGACCAACTCATTAATAAGTATATCACTATTAATTCATCCTAGTCCATCCTCTGCACTTGCCCCACAGGAAAAGTTTTCTGCTTTCAAACTATGCAGAAAATAAATTTCTGCTTCACATCCACAAGTCTTAGTCATATAGGACCAGTGCACCAAGTTTCATTGTTGGTTCTTTTCTATTCATATTTTAAACGCTTCACCACTGGGTTGTTTGGATGCTTAATTGAGGGAATGCTTTAATTTTGTCCTCATTCTTGAAAGACAATTTTGCTGGATATGGAATTCTTGGTTGACGGCACTTTTCTTTCAGCACTTCAGATATACAATCCCACTGCTTTCTGCCCTGCAAAGTTTCTGAAGAGAGCTCAGCAGTTACTCTCACTGAGGATACCTTGTATGTGACATTTCATTTCTCTCTTGCTGCTTCCAGAATTCTCAATTTAGCTCTGGTTCACGACTTGTATTATAATGTGTCTCAGTGTGAATCTTTCGGTTTATCTTACTTGAAGTTCATTGAGCTTTTTGTATGTGTAGATTCATGTCTGTCATCAAATTTTGAAAGTTTTCTGCCATTATTTCTTCAACTATTCTTTCTTTCCCTTTGTCGCTCATCTCCTTCTGGGATTCTCATGATGTGTATGTTAGTTCATTTGATAGTGTCCCATAATTCCATTTGGCTTTGCTTTGCTTTCTTAATCCTCTTTTTTTCTTTCTCTTGAGACTCAATAATTTCAATTGCCCTATCCCCTAATTCACTGATTCTCTTTTGCCAGCTCAAATTTGCTCTTGAATTCCTTCAGAGAATTTTTCATTTCAGTTATTGCATTTTTAATCTCCAGTATTTCTGTTTGGTCCCTTTTTATAGCATCTATCTCTTTATTAATATTCTCATATTGTTCATGTATCATTTTCATGATTTCCTTTAGTTCTTTCTCTATGCTCTCCTTTAGTTCTTTGGGTATGTTTAATACTGTTGTTTTGGTTAAGAGTTTGGCTGCTAACCAAAACATTGGCAGTTCAAATCCACCAGCCACTCTTGGTAACCCTATGGGGCAGCTCTAGTCTATCCTATAGGGATGCTAGGAGTCGGAAATGACTTGACGGCACCTAACAACAACGATCTGTCCATGATCCAGAGTTTCATAGAGATGATTTCTCTCTCCTCCTCCTGTTGTTTTGAATGGGCCATCACTTCCAGTTTCTTTGTATGCCTTGTGATTTTTTTTTGTTGTAGCTGAGATGTCAGAATATTCCAGTGTGTTAGCCTTCTCACTTCTCCTGTATACATGATGCTTTTGAAAGCACTAGTTTCTACAAGAAACTCTCAGGATGGCCTTACCTTCAGTCTTTGCTCACCACTCCCTCCTTCAACTTGTGAGATCTCCAATTCAGGTCAGGCTGAGGGTTCAGTCATTCAGGCATCTCCCAGACAGATCAGAACAGACACACCGAACAGTCCTCCAGCAAAATCTGCCCAATTCACTCTAAAGCCAGAGATTGGGCCCACTTCTTTGTGAATAAAAGAGCCATAGTGCTTCTCTGTTGCAGCCACCTAGCTGCCACGCTGGGAGGGAGAGGGGCAAGGACAGTAGAAAAAGTTTTCCTACCATTTAAAATGTGTCTTTTTCAGTGTGTGGTTAGTTTCTACAATCCTCCACTTAATTTTCAGAGTTCTTACAGAGTTGATATTACAGATTTCTAGCTGCTTTTCTTGGTGCTCATGTGGGAGGGTCAGGATCTTAGACCTGCTCATGCTGCCATCTTCTCAGAATTCTGAGAACTTTTTTTGAAGCTTTCTCCAGCTGTGTTATTGACTTCCCTCTGATTTTCCTTTTCTCGTCCATTTTTTTTTTTCATCTGAGAGGGTTTTTTCAAAATTTCATATATGTAAGAGTGGGAGACTACAATGCTGACTGGAAGTTTTGTGTATATGGGCAAATGTGCTGGTGCCTACTGTGTTGTACAACTCCAAGGTGTCCTTTTATCTTGTAGTCTATGTGAATGGAGCCCCTCAGAATACAACCTTGGTTGCTCTATCTGATAAATCTCACTGGAAGTAACTGAGCGGGGACCCAAATGTTTCATTGAAGGTCTTGAAATTGTCAAAATCAATGTGTCTTTCTTATTGGTCTGAGAAAGGCATTTGAGAGGGGATATAAGTCTGACTGCCAGGGTTCTGGGAATTGAACAGGGATAAGGGGTTTGTGTGAGGGTGTCTCATCATTCATTATGCACAGATTTACATAATCCCCCTGTGTCAGCAGAACACCTTATGCCTACCCTCAGCTGAGACTAGTACCCAAGAATCCAGGGAGTGTTAAATTCCATCTCTCCAGAGAGTAACCTTCAGTTTCTGCTGGAGTGAGGAAAGGCATCCGGAAGCCAATACTCTTCTTAGAGGCTTTCAACCTATCTTCCTATTTTCAGCACCACCCCTCACTCCCTTGGGTTCTACAACTCCTTCTTCTTTTGGGGTTTTTCTTAGGCTGAGTTCTCTAGAGAAGCAAAACCAATAAAGCATATAAATATATATAAAGACAGATTTATATCAAGGAAATGGAACACAGGGTTGTAGAAGCTGGAATGTCCCAAGTCCATGGGTCAGGATAGAGGCTTCTTCTGATTCGCGTAGCCACAGGAGCTGGCAAACCCAAGATCAGCAGGTCAGAGAGCAGGCCTCTTGCTCACAGGCTGTGAAGATCAGTGAATCCCAAGACCACAGGTAAGCTTCTAGCTCAAGTCCCAAGAACTGGAGGTCAGACGAACAGGGGCCAGCTGCAGGATCCAGAGCAAGCAAAAGTCCACGAGCCTTGCCAGAATGTCCACTTATATTCAATGCATGTCAAATGCCCAAGGAAACTTCCTTTCAACTGATTGGCTACTCACAGCAGATCCCATCATGGAGGTGATCACAACATCATATGACTGCCAAACCACAGAGAATCATGGCTCAGCCATGTTGACACATAACCTTAATCATCACTGTCCACCGCTTGTCAGCTTGGCACCTGTACACATCTCCTTAAATCATACATAATCTCTGAATAAAGACAATTATAAAGTCATACTTGCACCTAACATGATACAACGAATACGCATACAACTGAAATGCACTAGCTCCGTTTACATCTTATATTTTATAAGTGAAGAAAACAAAAATATTTGATGCACACATACAAAGCAGAAATACTCACAACAATTACAGTCTTCATTTCTGCAACTGGTCATGTGGTTGTAACTGGTATTTAGAGTTACCTTCTTCTGCCACCCATTCCATATTCCCTTTGCCCTCAGCAAGCATCTCAGCTGGTAGTGGTTGTTTGCCTGGTTGTTTGCGTGGTTGTTTGCCTGAGGTGACCCAAACCTTCATTCCTGAAGGGTCTGGGCCATTAGCAGTCATATCAGAATTGGGTTGCTGTAGTTTTCCATTGACTTTAATCACAGGGCATGGGAGTACTAAGAGATGCCCTAAGGGATCTCCTGCATTCCATACATACTCTTCTTTACCTTTATTATGTAATATCAACCCAACTTCCTCCTGGTAATCAGGATCAATCACACCAGCCAGTATGGTAACTCCCTTCTTTACCTGTTGATCCAGAGGAATAAGGAGCCCAAAGTGGCCAGGTGGCATTCTTAGCTTCCTGTTCAATGGAATCAGTGATGTACCTCCAAGTGGGTGCATTCTCCCCTTCGGAATTAAGACCTCTATCCCGCAGAGCATAAGGTCACAGGAACAGGAAGCAAAAATCTTGTGAGTGGGCCACTAGGGGTAATAGTGAGTGGTGCCACTATTGATTCCTGGACCCATGAACCCTGGCTATGGGAGAAACAATACCATATATTGGACACTGGTTTAGAGCATATACAGCCTCCTGGAGAACATTGTCCCAACACTGCAATGTATTGCTACCTAGCTGGAGTCATAATTGTGTCTTTAGAAGGCTATTCCATTGTTCTATCAAACCAGCCCCTTCAGGATAATGGGGAACATGGTAATACCAGTGAATTTCCTGAGCATAGGCCCATTGACGCACTTCATTTGCTGTGAAGTGATTCCCTTAATCTGAGGCAATGCTGTGTGGGATACCATGATGGTGGATAAGGCATTCTGTAAGTCCACAGATGGTAGTTTTGGCAGAAGCATTGCATACGGGGAATGCAAATCCATATCCAGGGTAAGTGTATTCAAGTAAGAACAAAATGCTGTCCTTTCCATGATGGAAGTGGTCCAATGTAATCAACTTGCCACCAGCTTGCTGGCTGATCACCTCGAGGGATGTTGCCATATCAGGGACTCAGTGTTGGTCTCTGCTGCTGGCAGATTGGGCACTCAGCAGTGGCTGTAGCCAAGTCGGCTTTGATGAGTGGAAGTCCATGTTACTAAGCCCATGCATAACCTCCATCCCTGCCACCATGACCACTTTGTTCATGAGCCCATTGAACAATGACAGGAGTAGCTGTGGAAAGAGGATTACTAGTTTCCATAGAACGTGTCATTCTATCTACTTGATTGTTAAAATCCTCCTGAGCTGAGGTCACCCTTTAGTGAGTGTTCACATGAGACACAAATATCTTCACTTCTTTGGTCCATTCAGAGAGATATTCACATACCTCTTCCCCATAATTCCTCGTCTCCAGTTTTCTAATCATGCTCTTTCCAAGTCTCTGGCAATACAGTCAAAACCATTGGCCACAGCCCATGAATCAGTATACAATCACACATCTGACCATTTCTCTTTCCAAGCAAAGTGAACAATAAGGTGAATGCTTGAAGTTCTGCCCACTGGGAGAATTTCCCTTCACCACTGTCCTTCAGGGAGGTCCCAGAAAGGGGCTATAGTGCTGCCACTGTCTACTTTTGAGTGGTGCCTGCATGTTGTGCGGAACCATCTGTAAACCAGGTACAAATTTTCTCCTCAGTCAACTGATCATAAGGAAGTCCCCATGAGGCCATAGGTGCAGACTGGGAGATGTGAAGTAATGTAACAGGAGAGGAGACCATGGGCATTTGGGTGACTTCCTTGTGCAACTTACTTGTGTCTTCAGGTCCTGCTCAGGCCTGACCTTGTATATACCACTTCTATTTAATGATGGAATGCTGCTGTGCATGTCCAAATTTATGACTTTGTGGGTCAGACAACACACAGTTCATGATGGGCAGCTCAGGCCACATAGTGACTTGGTGTCCCATGGTTAAGCGTTCAGTCTCTACTAAAGCCCAGTAACAAGCCAAAAGCTGTTTCTCGAAAGGTGACCAATTATCTGTAGAGGATGGCAGGGTTTTGCTCCGAAATCCTAAGGGTCTGCACTGTGATTCACCAATAGGGACCTGCCAAAGACTCCATACAACACTCCTATCTGACACAGACACTTCAAGCACCATTGAATCAGCTGAATCATACGGCCCAAGTGGCAGAGCGGCTTGTGAGGCAGCCTGAACCTGTTGCTGAGCCTTCTCTTGTTCTGGGCACCACATAAAACTAGCAGCTTTTTGAATCTCTTGATAAATAGGCCAGAATAGCACACCCAAATGAGGAACATGTTGTCTCCAAAATTCAAAGAGTCCAACTTGGTGTTGTCTCTCCTTTTTAGTTGTGGGAGGAGCCAGATGCAATAACTTATTCTTCACTTCAGAAGGAATACCTAGACATGCCCCACACCACCGAATCCCTAGAAATTTCACTGAGGTGGAAGGTGCCTGAATTTTGGGGGGATTAATTTCCCACCCTCTAGCACATAAACATTTCACAAATAAGTCCAGAGTCGTTGACATTTCTTCCTTTCTTGGTCCAGTCAGCATAATGTCATCAATGTAATGGACCTGTGTGATGTCTTGTGGAAGGGAAAGGTGATCAAGTTCTCTGCAGACTAAATTATGACACAGGGCTGGAGGGTTGATATACCTGTGAGATAGGACAGTGAAGGTGTATTGCTGGCCTTGCCAGCTGAAGGCAAACTGCTTCTGATGGTCCTTCAAAACAGGTATTGAGAAAAAGGCATCAGCCAGATCAATAGCTGCATACCAGGTACCAAGAGATGTATTAAATTATTCAAGCAATGAAACTACGTCTAGAACACAGCTACAGTTGAAGTTACCACCTAGTTAAGTTTTTGATAATCCACTGTCCTTCTCCAAGATCCATCTGTTTTTGCACAGGCCAAATAGGAGAGTTGCATGGGGATGTGGTCGGAATCACCGCCATCCATCAAATCCTTGATGGTGGTAGTAATCTCCACAATCCCTCCAGGAATGCAATATTGCTTTGGTTTACTATTTTCCCAGCTAGAGGCAGTTCTAATGGCTTCCACTTGGTTTTTCCTACCATAATAGCCCTTACCCCATTTGTCAGGATGGTTCCTGAGTGTATCTATTCTGATAATGCATTCATGAACTCGGAAAATCACTACAGGATGGGTTCGGAGACCCACTGGACCTACTGTGAGACGAACATGAGCTAAGAATCCATTAATAACCTGACCTCCGTATGCCCCCACTCTGGTGGATCACAGTGAAATTTTGGGTCTCCTGGAATTAGTGTTAGTTCATAGCCAATATCCAGTAAATCCCAAAATGTCTGATTATTTCCTTTTCCCCAGTGAACAGTCACTCTCGTAAAAGGCCATAGATCCCTTTGGGGAAGGCTGGGAGAGAGATCAACAGTAAAAACTTTTGGCAATGTATTGGAGTCCTTCCGCAAGGTAACCCAGCCTCCCCTTCATTCAAGTGTGTCATGGATTGAATTGTGTCCCCCAAAAATATATGTCAACTTGGCTGGGTCATGATTCCCAGTATTGTGTACCATTTTGTAATCTGATGTGATTTCCTTATGTGTTGTAAATTCAGTCACTATGATCAAATAAGATGGATTAGCGGCAGTTATACTGATGAGGTATACAAGATTGGATAATGTCTTAAGCCAATCTCTTTTGAGATATAAAAGAGAGAAGTGAGCAGAGACATATGGGAACTTCAGACCACCAAGAAAGCAGCACCAGGAGCAGAGCGTGTCCTTCGGACCTGAGGTTCCTGCGCTGAGATGCTCCCAGACCAACGAAAGACTGATGCATCACAAGGACATTTCTTCCGACAGAGAGAGGAAGCCTTCTCCTGGAGCTGATGCCCTGAATTTGGACTTGCAACCTACTAGACTGTAAGAAAATAAATTTTTCTTTGTTAAAGCTATACACTCATGGCATTTCTGTTATAGCAGCACTAGATGCCTAAGACAAAAGGGTTGTGGGTCTTTAAACACGCTGAAGTCTGGGAATTGAGTGAGAGGCTATGACTCTCTATTGTGGCGATTCAAGTTAGACTCCTGCTCACTTGACCTATAATTCATCCGCTTGTACAGATCAAGTAAATATTTAGTAGATTTCCTATCTATTTCACTTCTAGGGACACTATGACTAAGTAGTCAACCCCATAAGTCCACTTGAGTCAGACTATTCTGATTACAGCTTTGACTCCCCTGTCCATTATGGTAACCACACTTACCTTGTCTTTGTTGATTGAGCGCTGCCACTTGGCCCCTACTACTAAGGGGTCCAATCATCCCCATTGTAGTTAGGTGTCTTAATTCAGTTAGGGCAGTTCCCAGTGTCAAATCTGAGTTACATAAAATAGCAATCACAGCAGTCTTCAGAGATGCTGGGTCTCACTTCACAAAAATGTTCCTCACTGTTGTGGTGAAAGATGTGTCCTCTGTGAACTCCATGTGTGGGTCTGTGGGTCTAACTTGATAAATCCACTCTAGCATGCCAATTTCCCTGAGCCTTTGGATACCTTCTTCTACAGTATACCAAGGCAGGTCTGGTACTTCAACTTGATTTAGTGTAGGCCACCACATAATCCATGCTTCAGTGACCCAACCAAATAAACTATTAGATCCTTTCCTAACTTCTCGAGCTGAAACATTGAATTAAGAATATGTGCTTAGATGGCCCATATCAATAAACTCAGACTGATCCATTTTTATGTTCTTTGCAACATTATTACACACCATTAAAAGCCATTCCCACACATACTCCCCAAGTTTCTGTTTGTACATATTAGAAAAGTCAAGCAATTCTTTTGAGTGTAGCATACCTCCTCCTGGGTCACACTCTGTACTTAACTTTTTGGGGCTCACTGGGACTTAAGTCTAGTTATAGGTCTAGAAGCCAAAATCGGTGTTGGACAAATGTTTTGAGAACATTCAGCATTGTCTTGTAAAGCATCTGCCTCAGGCAATTCCCCAAGCAAAGACTCAGTCAAAGGCTCTTTAGAAGCAGCTGGGTGAATCTCATTGGATAGGGGTTGAGGGGCTAATGGTTTTACTGCACAAGATGTTTTAGCAGACAAACATGGAGTAATCTCTTCAGATGGGAGTGAGAGGGCTGGTTCCATTGGCAGGAGTGATTCAATGGAATTTAGGGGCTCAGTATCTCCAACTTCATGATTATCTGTCCATATATCCCCCTCCCAAATTTCAGGTTCCCATTTCTTCCAAATCAATGCCCTCACTTTAACTTCAAACACCTCTTGAGGTTGGCAATTGAGTTGGCATTGTAATTCAGCTACTCTGGGTTTGGTTTTCGGCAATATCAGCTCTGTTACTACAAGAAATAAGACTTTCTTTCAAGGCACAATTGGAAACTTTGAGGTTGTTTATGTGGCACTTGAGCTTTGACTCTGAAGCCCTGAGCTCATCTCTTTCTTTTACCAGTTCGTCTAGCGAAAGTAGGACCAACCAACCAGCTTCCTTATACTTACCATTTTGTCAAAATTGTAGAAATATATCACACTTGCAATCACCCAGAGCCTTGCCTTTCACCAACACTTGATCTATTGGTGATATTTTACATATTTGTATTGCTACCTCATGTCATGAATTAGCAGTGTCCTCTTTACTACTGGGAGCAGAGTCATCACAGTCTTTAAGACTAACCAGACTTGAGAACCAATTTAGTAAACTCATTCCTACAGTTTTGTTTCTCTAGAACCACTCCTGGTACCAAATGTCTTAGGCTGGGTTCTCTAGAGAGGCAAAACCAATAAAGCATATAAATATATATAGAGAGATTTATATCAAGGAAATGGCTCACTTGGTTGTAGAAGCTGGAATACCCCAAGTCTGTGGGTCAGGATAGGGGCTTCTCCTGATTCACGTAACCACAGGGGCTGGCAAACCCAAGATCAGCAGGTCAGAGAGCAGGGCTCTTGCCCTCAGGTTACAAAGATCGATGAATCCCAAGATTAGCAGGCAAGACCACAGGTAAGCTGCTAGCTCAAGTCCCAAGAACCAGAGGTCAGACAAACAGGAGCCAGCTGCAGGATCCAGAGCTAGCAAAAACCCACAAGCCTTACCAGGATGTCCACTTATATTCGATGCAGGCCTCATGCCCAAGGAAACTCCCTTTCAACTGATTGGCTACTCACAGCTGATCCCATCATGGAGGTGACAATAACATCATATGACTGTCAAACCACTGAGAATCATGGCCCAGCCAAGTTTATACACAACTTTAACCATCACAGTGTTGCTTCTTGCAGTCTTCCCTTGCTGCAGGCTTCAATTTCAGCTTTCCCTGCTGAGCTCAGTCATTTCCCACCCATATAACTGCTTTCCAGTTCCTAACAAAATATTGACTTATTTCATCTGCTGTCGTATCCTCTCCCATTCTCTCTGTTCTGGTGTATTTATGTCTTTTTCTATTCCTTTATTGCTTTTTTTGGAGTGGTTTCAGGATAAATTGGAAATAAATTTGTGTGTTCAATCATCTTTACTTAAACAGAGTCTCTTTTAGCCTTATTTCTTTGACACTCCTATCCTGTCTTCTTTGTCTGCTTTTTCTGGAACAATGAAATATTCCAGATGGATCTTTACAGTGTATTTTACCTGTAGTATTTGGGAATACTGTATTCAATTGGGTTACATAGAACAAGAGAGACAAACAAGTAGAACAGTTGGTGAAATTTATAAGATGTATAATGTATGACAATGAATTAGTAACTTGTGGGATATGTTAGACACACAGTAAATGTGGCACATGTGTGGTGACCATAAAGAAAAAGAATAGAACAAACAAGAGTGCCACCCAGCTGAGCAGCGTCTAGGGTCTTAAAAGCCTGTGAGCAGCCATCTAAGATACTCCACTGGTCTCACCCCTTCAGGAGAAAGGGAGAATGAAGAAAACAAGATACAAGGGAAAGATTAGTCCAAAGGACTAATGGACCACAACCAGTACAACCTCCACCAGACTGAGTCCAGTACAAGTAGATGGTGCCCGGCTACCTCCACTGACTGCTCTGATAGGGATCACAATAGAAGGTCCCAGACAGAGCTGGAGGAAAATGTAGAACAAAAATCAAACTTACAAAAAAAAAACCAGCCTTACTGGCCTGACAAAGAACTGGAGAAACCCCAAGCGTATGGCCCCCAGACACCCTTTTATCTCAGTAATGAAGTCACTCCCAAGGTTCAGCCTTCAGCCAAAGATTAGACAGCCCCATAAAACAAAACGAGACTAATGCGACACAACAGCCTAGGGACAAGGATTAGAAGGCAGGAGGGGACAGGAAGGCTGGTAATAGAGAACCCAAGGTCGAAAAGGGAGAGTGTGGACATATCGTGGGATTGTTAACCAATGTCATAAAACAATAAGTGTACTAACTGTTTAATAAGAAACTATTTGTTCTGTAAACTTTCATCTAAAGTACAATAAAAAAAATTTTAAAAAAAGAGTGTCGCCTAGCAATAGAAAGAGACGGAAGGACAAGTAAACCTTATTCTGGAAGATTGCTTCACCTCCAGATTGACAGCTATGGCAATTCTGAATCGACAATCCATTGGTGAACCACAATTCTGGCCCCACTCTCTTCTGCCCAAGACACAGTCAAGACTGCTCAGAAGGCTATTGGTGAGTTTCAGCTGTGGCCCAGTATACCTACCCAGTGCCTCTCCAATAGAGGAAAGTGCATTCATTTATAGCACTTTCCATCTGCTGAGCCTTCGAACCACACCGTCACTGGGCAGATGCAGCAGAGAGAATCAGACACAAAAATATTGTACAACCCAGGTATCAAGAAAGTGGTCCTTTCCACCCCACTGGCCCCTACCCTAAGTGTGTCAGGCTCCCTCATTTCTTTTCCCCAGCTTCTGTCTGTATGTCTCAAATTGATTCTGTAAAGAAACAGTTTGGTCTGTGAGCCTTTATGTTCCATGGCCTCTTGCTAACTTCCTTGTGTGTCCTTGGAGGCATCAAGGTAATTTTCCACCATGACAGTTCCACTAAGTCTTTCTTTTTTTTTTTTTTCTTCTCATAATTCTGTTCCTCTGCCCTTTTTGTTCTGTCCTCTATTCTTTTGTGCTTCATGCAGCAAACCTAGTCGTTATTCTGACTAATCACACCTCAGGCCACTTTGTCCTTGGAAATAGCATTAATAGCTGTCAGAGATCAATAGGGCAATTTGCTGGTGGCCTATGCAATGACTTTTTCCTTTGCTGCTTCTCTCTCCGTGCCCCAACATTCTAGCCCCTGACTAGACACATGGACATTTCCTAGTCAGCTGTCTGTACATTGTCAAATCCTGTAGGGAAAGCAGTTCTAGCGCATCGAGGGGAAGATGTCTAAACAAGGCAATATGACTGCCCATTCTTTCAGTAGTGACAAATGATTCTATAGTGGTAATAGCATCCATTTGAGAAAGGGCACAATGCAAAGCTCTTAGTTTCTGCAACCCTGGGTCTTTTTGGCAAAGATAAATAGATGGTTAAAGTTTACATTAAAGCATGAGTTCCATTGCTTCTAAAACATCAAATTCAGTCATGTATCAACAGGCTGTTGAACTTGATGTTATGTCTCAATACACTACAGAAAACTCAGATCTTCTGGACCCAAACATTGTTATTATTCTCTAGTCTGGAGAAAATTAAGATAAATCTTTTGTAGCTGCTGTTATTTCAAACACTGATTCATTTCCTCTTTGGTTGAGTCTATGAAATACCGTCTATCTCCAGAAGACACAGTGGGTAAGAAGGAGCTCTTCTCATTTTTCAGTGATTTGCCCATGACAAGGTGATCATTTCTCTTTTTCTCTACTCCAATGATGGCTTTTGCTTCTGGTCTGAGTGAATTTTAGAAATATTTGTACAAGTAATGGCCTTACTTTCTCTGAGCTGATTGCTGACCTCATGCATACTCAAGATACTTCCCTTTTCTGTGTCTGCCTCCACTTCTCAGAGGCATCACGTGAGGCCAATCCAAGGACTTCAGTCTGCCTGTCCATTTCAGTAACTCCCTTCCCTGCCACGGTAAGCATCTTGATTTATGACAATTGCTACAAACTGTCCCTCTATTTTGTAAAAAAGGCCTCTATTGGCGTGACATGTATCAAAAAAGTGTATATGGGGAAGAAGTAAAACTTCTTCCCGCAGAAATTTCATGAGCTTATTAGACATAGGAGTCACTGATCCACATGGAGGGCTGCATGTGAAACTGAGGCACAGTGTGGGAGGTGTTGGTGTTGGGTAAGTGTGTACAACGGGCTGTAAACTCATTTCTTCCCTTATGAATTGATAGCTGCCTGTAGAGAAGGAAAAGTAAGGATTCAGACACATGCCAAATATATCTTTCACAGCTCAATTCTTCTAACTTCTAAGGTGGCTAGTATGGTCATAAATAAAAAAATTTGTGATGGGGGCCCTGTCCTTTTTCTTCCTCTGTTGTTTCTGCACAAGTCACAATCATTATCTCTGAAATCTTTGCCTCCAGAGACACTGTGCTGTGGCAGAGAGACGAGACTAGAGTCTTCTATGGCTTCCAGTTCTAACCCAGTTACTGAACACCTGTGTGTGCTTGAGCAACACTCTGGCTTCAGTGTACTCAGATTCAAGTGAGGACATTAGAAGTAATGAGCCAATAAAGATAAATATTTATTTTAAACATCTTTATTTTAAGTCTTTTATAAAATGTTATTTCCAACTTTTCAATGTTTCCCACAAGTCAATAAACTTGTAACATTCACATATTTCCCATGCATAAAAATAAAATTTTAGATGGCTTGATGTCTCAACCTAGAGGTTATGGTCATAGCTGCCTGAAAACAGAGATTTATCATTTGTATAAAAAATTTTTTATACATTTGAAAGTTTTTTTTTTTCTTTAGACAGACAATTTGGATTGTCAGCCTGGCTATTATATTGATTAAGACTATTTTGCTTGCAAGTGACCAAAGTCAAACTATCAATAAGTGGAATTTATTATTGTCAGGTGTATCAATCAGGATTCTTAATTACAGATACAGAATTCACTCTAGTTTGTTAAAGAGAAAGGGATTTATTACAGAATATTATGTAGTTTATAGAATTTCTAGGCAGATCAAGAAGCCAAGTTTAGATCCTATAAGAGAAATGTTTGACTGAAAGAAAACCAAAAAAAGCCAACCCGTCACCATCGAGACTAGACCACCAAAAATTAAGCTCCACTGCCACTGCTGCCACTGCCACCACTGCCCACAACTTAGGGCCTGGACAATAGACCTTCCACCACAGCTGCTCAGGAGAACCAAGCGCCTAGTTCACTCTGCCTGTAGAAGGTCTGATCCCCCTGAGTGTGGCCACCAGCCTGTGAAGCTCATTTCCAACTTCTAAGTTTCCTGCAGATGTGTCTGCCTGGTGGGACCCAGGGCACATATGAAACCTTAGCTGGAAGGGAGTCTGTGAAACATAGAGTTTCACTTTCTATCCTCTAGATTACAGGACAGGAGTTAAAGTGGGTTGTGAGGGTGCTAATCTATAGGGCCTGCCATAGGAGCATCCTGGGGACAGAGCTGGCCTAGGGAAGGGAGCAGGGCACTGAACACCATAGGGAAGTGAGAAAATTCCTTCTCCCTATGTTTCTTCTACCTGTCTCTGCCCATCTGCTAACTCGGGGTAACATAGGTTCCAGTAACTTTAGATATTTACACATTACAGTCCAGGCCCCAGAGGATCTGAGTCCTTTCCTGAGGAGTCAGGAAAGTGATGGATTGGCCCAGCAAGGTCAGGGGTTCAGGGTTTTATTCAGGGCTTCAAACCGGTTCATTCGGGTTGAAGCCCCTGCTAAGAATTTGCATTTCCACCCCAAATATACTGAATCAGAATCTACATTTTAACAAGACCTCCAGGTAATCCTTATGTATAATAAATAGTGGTTCTCAGAATTGGTCCTTAACCAGCACATCAGCATCACCTGGGTACTTGTTAGAAATGCAAATTCTCAGCAGGGGTTTGAACCAGAACGAACTGGTTGGAAGCCCTGGTTTTATTGTACCGAACAACCATTTGTGTGATAATCATGGAAGCAGGGGAAAACAATTTTCAGGAAAAGAGAGTAGCCGAGGGTGGGGTGAGAGAATGGAGAATATCTGGGCAAATTAAGCAATATCAAGAAGACAAGAACTCTTATTGAAGCAACTTCACCTGTCAGCTGTTGTTAGCCCAGTCTAGGTCAAAGCAAGTTGGTGATATCACAAATCAGCAGGGCTAGGCAAGCTGACACTCAGCTCCACTGTAATCCAGCTGAGTGGCCTTAGGCAAGCCACTTCCCTCCTCTGTCGGTGAAATGAGCTGGCAATAGCTGCTTTAGAGCTTGTGATGGAGATACAGCGATTCCTCTCAGTGGTGTTCTGCAGAAGCCAAGGCACCAGCTTGTGGCTTCCAATCCCCATTTGGATACTAGCATTCTCTGCGTACCACACCCTTAGCACCTGGTGTGATAAAGAATTGCTGCTTGACCTCCAGTTGGCCTTTTAAAAGGCTGTCCCAGCCACTGGTGGTCCCCTCTTGGCCATCCAGCATCCCACTGGGAAACTGAGCTTCTTTTCTTTTCCTAAACCTGGTAAATTGAGAATCCTTCTGTTGCAAGTCCTATAATCCTGAACAAAACAAACAAAATAACAAACAAAAAAACACCCCATCAAAACTGTAATCAGATACCACTTTACGCCCCTAAACAAAACCTTGTTGCTATCAAGTCAGTTCTGACTCATAGCGACCCTATAGGACAGAGTAGAACTGCCCCCATAGGGTTTCCAAGGCTGTAATCTTATGGAAGCAGACTGCCACATCTTTCTCTCGCAAAGACGCTGGTGGGTTCGAACAGTCAATCTTTCGGTTAGCAGTTGAGTACTTAATCACTGTGCAGTAGGATGGCTATAATTTAAAGAAAAAAAAAGGAAAAATACAATTGTTGGCGAGGATGTGGAGAAATTGGAACCCTCATTCACTGCTCATGGGGATGTAAAATTGTGCAGCTGCTACAGAAAATAGCTTAGCAATTTCTCAAAAAGTTATAATTACCATATGATCTAGCAATTCCACCCTTAGGTATATACTCTAGAGAAATAAAAACATACATCCACACAGACACTTGTACACTAATGTATATAGCAGCATTATACATAATAGCCAAAATGTGGAAACAACCTGAATGTCTCCCAATAGATAAATAGATAAACAAATTGTGATCTATCCATGCAATGGACTATTATTTAACCATAAAAAAGTAATAAAGTTTTCATACATGTTACAAATTGATTGAACCTTGAAACGTTATGCTGTGTGAAATAAACCAGACACAAAAGAATAAATATTGTATGATTCTTTTTATATGAAATATCCGAAATAAGCAAATCCATAGAAAGCATATTTGTGGTTACCAAGGGATGAGAGGAGGAGCAAATGGGAAGCAGTTACTTAATGGATATAAGGTGTTCTTCGGGGGTGATGAAAAAGCTTTGAAACTAGAGAGAGATGATCATTGCACAACTTCGTGGGAGCACAAAATGCCACTGAGTTGTACACTTTGTTTTATTTTTTTTATTGTGCTTTAGATGAAGGTTTACAGAGCAAATTAGTTTCTCGTTAAACAATTAATACACATAGTGTTTTGTGACATTGGTTGCCAACCCCACGACATGTCAACACTCTCCCCTTCTCAATCTTAGGTTCCCCATTGCCGGCTTTCCTGGCCCCTCCTGCCTTCTTGTCCCTGCCCCTAAACTAGTGCACCCATTTAGTCTCGTTTTGTTTTATGGGCCTGTCTAATCTTTGGCTGAAGTGTGAACCTCAGAAGTGACTTCAGTACTGAGTTAAAAGACTGTTTGGGGGCCATACTCTCGGAGTTTCTGCAGTCTCTGTCAGACCAGTAAGCCTGGTCTTTTTTTGTGAGTTAGAATTCTGTTCTACATCTTTCTTCAACTCTGTCCAGGACCCTATATTGTGATCCCTGTCAGAGCAGATGGTGGTGGTAGCCAGGCACCATCTAGTTGTGTTGAACTGGGTCTGGTGGAAGCTGTGGTAGTTGTGGTCCATTGATCTTTTGGACTAATATTTCCCTTATGTCTTTGGTTTTCTTCATTCTCCCTTGCTCCAGATGGGGTGGGACCAGTGGAGTATCTTAGATGGCTGCTCACAAGCTTTTAAGACCCCAGATGCTACTCACCAAAGTTGGATGCAGAACATTTTCCTTATAAACTATGTTAAACCAGTTGAGCTAGATGTCCCCCAAGACCATGGTTCCCAGCCTTCAGCCCAATAATTTGGTCCTTTAGGGAGTTTGGATGTGTCTATGAAGCTTCCATGACCTTGCTTTGGTCACGTTGTGCTGGCTTCCCCAGTATTGTGAACTGTCTTACGCTTCACCAAAGTTACCACTTATCTACTGTCCAGTTAGTGTTTTCCTCTTCCCATCCCTCCTCTTCCTCATAACCATGAAAGATATTTTCTTTCTGTGTGTAAACCTTTTCATGAGTGTCTTAGTCATCTAGTGCTGCTATAAGAGAAATACCGTAAGCGGATGGCTTTAACAAAGAGAAGTTTATTGTCTCCCAGTCCAGTAGGCTAGAAGTCCGAATTCAGGATGCTGGCTCCAGGGAAAGGCTTTCTCTCTCTGTCAGCTCTGGAGGAAGATCCTGTCATCAGTCTTCTCTTGGTCTGGGAGCATCTCAGGGTAGGAACCTCAGGTCCAAAGGATGCTCTCTGCTCCTGGTGTTGCTTTCTTGGTAGTATGAGGTCCCCGTGTCTCTCTGCCCGCTTCTCTTTTATACCTCAAAAGAGACTGGCTTAAGACACTATCTAATCTTGTAGATCTCATCAAGATAACTGCCGCTAATCCATCTCATTACATCATAGTGATAAGATTTACAACACACAGGGAAATCACATCAGATGATAAAATAGTAGATAATAACACAATACTGGGAATCATGACCCAGCCAAGCTGAGAGATATCTTTGGGGGACACAATTCAATCCATGACAATAAGTTTTTTAATACTCGTCCTTTACAATATTTATTCTTTTGTAATTGACTTCTTTCACTCAGCATAATGCTCTCCAGATTCATCCAAGTTGTGAGATGTTTCACAGATCCATCATTGTTCTTTACTGTTGTGTAGTATTCCATTGTGGGTATGTACCATAGTCTATCCATTCATCTGTTGATGGGCATTTAGTTGTTTCCATCTTTTTGCTATTGTGAATAATGCTGCAATGAACATGGGTGTGCATATGTCTATTTGTGTGATGGCTCTTATTTCTCTAGGATATATTCCTAGGAGTGGGATTGCTGAATAATATGATATTTCTATTTCTATCTTTTTAAGGAAGCGCCATATCATTTTCCAAATTGGATGTACCATTTTGCATCCCCACCAGCAGTGTATAAGAGGTCCAATCTCCCTGCAAGCTCTCCAACATTCGTTATTTTCTGTTTCTTTGATTCATGCTAGTAATGTCGGGGTGAGATGGTTTTGATTTGCATTTCTCTAATGACTAGTGATCGTGAGCATTTCCTCACGTGTCTGTTAGCTGCCTCACTGTCTTCTTTGGTGAAATTTCCTCGTCCACTTTTTAAATGGATTATTTGTCTTTTATTGTAGAGGTGTTGGATTTTCTTGAAGATTTTAGAGATTAGATCTTTGTCGGATTTGTCATAGCCAAAAATTTTTTCCCAGTCTGTAGGTTCTCTTTTTACTCTTTTGGTGAAATATTTTGATGAGTGGAAGTGTTTAATTTTTTGAAGATCCCAGTTACCTAGCTTATCTTATGGTGTTTGTGTATTGTTAGTTACGGTTTGTATCTGCCAATGAAAACTTTATGAATCACAGAATATTGCCTAAGACTTTGACTCATTTCCTTTGGATATGTCATTAAGAGGAACCGATCACTGGAGAAGAACATCATGTTTGGTAAAGTGGAGGGCCAACGAAGGTGAGGGTGACCCTCAATGAGATGAATTGACACAATGGCTGCAACAATGGACTCAAACATTCCAAAGATCACGAAGATGGCACAGGACGAGACAAAGTTTTATTCTGTTATACAGAAGGTCACCCGCAATCAGTCAGAGCTGACTGGATGGCAACTAACAACAATACTTTGATTTGAAGGACTCCTCTTAGTGCTCCCCAGTGGGTGATGGCCCACTACTACCATTGATCCCTACTTCGCCCCTTGCCTCTCAATTTCTCACTTACTCTTACAGTTGGTTGGGTGGTGAAACTTGGGTAAGGGTTGCAAAACCAGTTGAGACTTCTTAGCAAACCCTTCAATGGATTTCTGATGGCTGCTTGGTGCTGTTTTTAAAATGTTGGAGGTACTTTCCTTCCTGTTATCCTTGGCTTTGGGGTCTTAGCCAAACTTCAAAAACTCCAGGGAACATGTCGGCAATGGTTGGTGTTGGTGTGTCCTCATTTGCTCTCACCTGTTGGTAAGGCCACGGAAACTCACATTACAAGGTCATCAATTGTTATGCAGTGTTTAAAAATAGCTGGTTGGGACAGAGCTGGAGAAGGATGTAGAGCATAATTCTAACTCACAAAAAAAAG
>NW_004443955.1:11299537-11334935 GCF_000243295.1 Trichechus manatus latirostris
GTTGTTAACCAATGTCATAAAACAATATGTGTACTATTGTTTCATGAGAAACTATTTGTTCTGTAAGCCTTCACCTGAAGTACAATAAAAAAAAAAAAAATAGCTGGTTGGCTGACTAAATTAAACCAGATCAAATTTCTGGGAGAGTTTCAGTGAATAAATAACCACCTCTGTGCACCTGAGGTAAATCCTAACCATTTCCTGCCCAGCTTGTGTGGATTAAGGAATTTGTGTTTGCCACATCCCTAATGTGTTCACAAGAGAGAAACCCAAGTTTCACGTAGAAAACACTTTTCTGAAACTATTTTTCTTTGGTGGTCACAAGAGCACAATCCTGGCGAAGCTGCTTTTCGTGCCATTGCAACATTCAGGGAAGACTAATATTTTTAAAGGTGAAGACATCTGACTGCAGTTTCTCAGGGAAAGCTGCTGCAGCTCTTTAATGAGCAGCTGGGAAGGCAGAGGCTCCACCAGCATTCCAGGACTGCTGCTTTCTCTAGCGGGATTGTGTGGCCTGGCTTCTGGTCATGAGCCCGAAGAGACGTGGTAGAGTCAAGCAGAAGGCCGAGAATAGGTGAGACCCCATGGAGACACAGATGTTAGAGTTAAGGTGCATGAATGGAACATGAAAGCTTTTCCCAGAATGACAGGCTGGCAGGACCACCCAACTGCCTGCAGAACCTAAGAGGCTTAAAGTGAGTGAGATCCCCATGAAGTGTAAGCGGGATTCCACAAAGTGGCTGCATCACCACACACATCCATGCCCTCTGCTCTGTGCTCTAGACGAGCTGCCCCTCACAGTTGAGCTGGGAGTTCCAGAGGTTGTCAGCCATTCTTGTTTTTTCAGGCAGGATCATTTGTCAGATATATCAATATCCTCAAAACTTTTAATACTGATTGGTAAACCAGTCCATTTAAAACGCACTCCCATTTCAGGTATTAATGGGGAGCTCTGAGTGATTCAAAATCAAATTTCTTCCTTCTCCAAGCCCTGTCTCCAGGCTGGTGTCGGGCTCTACCTGGAGATGGAGGCTGCCAGTTGGCAGATGAGGAACTGTGCCATCATTGTTGTCCTCAGAATTCTGACTGTTTCCTCTCAATTGAGACTTGGAATTGGCCCATTAACACACTTGTTAGTTAACTAGCTATTGATTAATTCTTTTATGACTAGCAGTTGTCATATAAGACGGAATTTTCTCTTTCAAGTGTGAATACTTCGTATACAGGAGAATAATTTCAAATGGCACACAAAACCAAATAATTTAACCTACAAGGAATTTCAGTCCTATTTAGTTTCAGCTCTTTGGGATTTCCAAAGCTGGGAAAACTGAACCATTGACTTGCGCCATGCTGACACCAATGCCTCCATCTGGTCCTCTGCTCTACTATCAGAGGTGTTTTTTTGTTTTGTTTTTTAAACACTGATCTTATTATGCCCTCCCCTTGCCCCCATGACTTCAGGACAAAGTCCAAATGCCTTAGCAGGGCATTCAAGGCTGTCCAGAAGCAGACTCAAACCTATTTATTCAGCCCAATTTCTTCTCTATGCCCTTCCCTCCTTCCCATCCTGGCCATACAGCCCTTACATCTCAAACAAATGAAATGTCTTTCAGGAGCTGTTCATGATGTGAGTGCCTTACTGCTTCCTCTGCCTCCTTGAGCCTATCAGCTCCCTCTGCCTTCCGATCAGCATCTCCAACATTGTTTTAGAAGGAACCACCTCAGGCTTTCTTGGGCATAGAGTTACACCCTCCTTTGCATGCCTAAATCATCCAGTACATTATTCCATGAAGCTTAGAGTCAGCTGAGGTCATCACTCAGTCCTTGGAGGTTCACAGAAATCAACTTGTGCTGCCCATCTCATATTCTGTAAAACATCGATGCTTTTCTCAAGATTTTCTGTCTATTCTTGCTTTCTCACACAAGCCCCAGTTCCTGACCCTCGTGTATGTGACTGAACTATGAAGCACATTCCTCATGTGTTTTATTTTTTGTTTTATTGTTCTGTCTAATCTTTCCCTGAAGAGTGGGCTTCAGGAATGGTTTCAGTTCTGGGTTAACAGAGCATCCTCAGGATCTTATTTCTCTAGGATATATTCCTAGGAGATTGCTGGATCATATGGTATTTCTATTTCTAGCTTTTTAAGGAAGCGCCAAATCATTTCCAGAGTGGTTGTACCGTTTTACATTCCCACCAGCAGTGCATAAGCGTTCCAATCTCTCCACAACCTCTCCAACATTTATTATTTTGTGTTTTTTGGATTAGTGTCAGCCTTGTTGGGGTGAGATGGTATCTCATTGTAGCTTTGATTTGCATTTCTCTAATGGCTAATGATCATGAGCATTTCCTCATGTCTGTTGGCCACCTGAATGTCTTCCTTGGTGAAGTGTCTGTTCATATCCTTTGTGCATTTTGTAACTGGGTTATTTGTCCTTTTGTTGTTGAGGTTTTGTAGATTTTAGAGATTATGATTTGTATACTATTTATGCTATATATTAGGGCTCCTAGCATTGTCCCTATTTTTTCGTCCATGATCTTTATCATTTTGGATTTTGTACTTAGGTCTTTGGTCCATTTTGAGTTAGTTTTTGTGTATGGTGTGAGGTATGGGTACTGTTGCTTTTTTTTTTTTTTTTTGCAGATGGATATCCAATTATGCCAGCACCATTTGTTAAAGACAGTGTCTTTTCTCCATTTCGTGGACTTTCAGCCTTTGTCATATATCAGCTGCTTATAGGTGGATGGATTTATGTCTTGGTTCTCAATTCTGTTCCATTGGTCTATGTATCTGTTCTTGTACCAATAACAAGCTGTTTTGACTACTATCGTGGTATAATAGGTTCTAAAATCAGATAGTGTGAAGCCTTCCACTTTGTTCTTCTTCTTCAGTAATGCTTTACTTATCAGGTGACTCTTCCCTTTGCATACAAAGTTGGTGATTGTTTCTAGATCTTCTAAGAAAAAATGTTGGAATTTGGATCGAGATTGCATTGCATCTGCAGATTGCTTCTTATTGATTCTCCTTTGTAGGTGACTTTTTGTTTAATCCCTAACTGCTCTTAAGATTCTATCTTTAACTTTGGTTTCAGCAAATTTTATTTTATGTCTTGGTGACTTTATTTTGGGATCTAGCCTGTGTGGGGTTCATTGAGTTTCTTGGATATATATCTTCTTGTCTTTCATGATATCAGGTAAGTTTTCTGCCAGCAAATCTTCAAAAATTCTCCCTGTATTTTCTGTTATTCCCCGCTTTCTGGTACTCAAATCACTCGTAGGTTTTTCCTCTTGATAGTGTCCCACATAATTTTTAGTGTTTCTTCATTTTTTAAAATTCTTTTATCTGATTTTTCCTCAAATAAATTGGTGTCAATGCATTTATCTTCAATCTCACTAATTCTGACTTTCATTTCCTTAATTCTGCTCTTATGATCTTCTATTGAATTGTCTGATTCTGAAATTTTATTGTTCATCTTTAGAATTTCTAATTGCTATCTCTACTGTTTCTAGCAGCCTGTTAAATTTGTCATTCTATTCTTGTATTGTTTTCCTGAATTCCTCTATTGCTTTGTCTGTGTGTTCCTTGGCTTGGTCTGGGTTTTTCCTGATCCCTTGAAGAGCTCTGTATATTAATCTTGTGAATTCTATCTCTGGTAATTCCAAGACATTATCTTCCTCCTGAAGGTTTCCTGGTTCTTTATTTTGGTTACTTGCTGGAACCATCTTGACCTGCTTCTTTATGTGGTTTGATATTGACTGTTGTCTCTGACTCATCAGTAAGTTATTATATTTATGTATTGTATGTTTGTTTACTGTGTCCTAGCTTTTTTTATGTTTTGTTTTGATACGCCCAAGTAGGATGGGTATGTGAGCTACTTTGGTTATTGGTGTCTTTGAAGTTCTCACGGCCTATCTCCTGGTGGTTAAAGCAGCTATTAGGTGTGTGAGCCCAAGAGTCTGTTCACTTTTCTTGTGTGGATGCAGCTCAGGTGTCCCAGTTGTCACTTACCAGCTGTGTGGTGCAGACTCTCACCTACAGTCCTAGATGGGCAGGGCTGCCTAGGGATGTTCGGAGCATGCGCAGGTATCTGGCTGCAGTATAGGTCTATGTATGGAGCAAGGTAGGAAGCTGATGGCTGACCCCTGGTGCCTGGGTGGAAGGCATGTCCCTGTCCCCTAGAGCATTAGGGGTGTGTGTTTTGTAGCCAGTCCTTGATCTCCTGATGCTGTTAGCTGGAGTAAGTGGGAAGCACCAAGCATTCTCCAACCTCTATCATGGGTGGCTAGATGGAGTGGGAGATAATGCTAGCCCTCAGGCCCCTGATGTGGGTGGGTGAGGTCTCTGCTTAATGGGCAGAGTGGTGTCAAATGTCACAAATCTGCAACTCCCTCTTGGCTGCTTCAGTTGAAAATAGGCTCCAGGTGTATACCCTGTTGTTTTAAGCTAACGAGGGCACGAGTTGTTGAATCAGCCCACACAGGTCTAGACAGGGAAGAAGAACGTTACAAGTCCTTGGACCCCTTATGCCAGTGCCTAGCAAAGGGGCAGGGCCTGCCCTGATTTCCCGGCTTAGGGGGTGTGTTTTTTTTTTAAAGCCGCAAGACAGGTTTGGGTGCAGATAGCCCTGAATTCCAGCTTAGGGGGCATGGCAGTTGTTGAATACTGCCAGACTAGTGTCAGAACAGAGCAGGGCGTAGGGTGGGCAAGGGGAAAGAGGCACTTCTCCACTGTGAAAGTCCCAGAGGGGGAGGGGTTATTTTGACCCCACGGTAGGTTAGACGCTTGCACTTAACTTTAACAGGTCCAGTGCTGCTTCCACCTAGCTCTGGAGACTTATGCAGACTCTGCCACTCAGCCTCTCCTGACCTGGTAATACACCATATGCACCCACCAACCCAGCCAGCAGGGTGCCAGCAACCTCACAACTGGCACTTCTTCACTGCTTTTGAATTGTTTCTCCTTCCCCCTGCTGCTTAGTCCTACTTTTCAGCTTTGTCTTTGATGATCAGGGCTCCTAGACTGTCATGTATAATTGATGCACTTGTTTTTTGGGTTCTTTGTTGTAAGAGGGATGACAGGAGGCATCTGACTCTTCTGCCATCTTGGTCTACTCCCCGCCCTTAACATAAAAGCTTTTCATGAGAGCCCAAGTGCACACCAAACAGTGTTCACAGGCTCTATTTGGGATCTGCAAGCAACACAGAACCATTTCCGATTTCATGAAAAATGTGTCAATGTCGACAAAATGGTGACTCAGGCCCTGCTTCATGGTCAGAAGTATCAATGTCTGGCCCAACTCAACAGCTTTCAGCTGAGGATTTCATGAGACTTTACAAATACCGTGGATCAAAAACAGAGTTGGTCAGCTCAGAGTTTATAAAAAGTGAGTTCTCAGAAAGTTCTGGGCACATGTTAGGGTTTTAATGTCTTTAAATAAATAAATAAAAGCAAGAAGGCTTTTGGTTTTCACTGGTTTGTGTTCCTCAGGCAAATTAGTGACTGCTCTCAATCTAGGTTTCCTCATCTGTCCAGTGACAATAATATCTGCCTCATGGAATGGGGTGGGGTTAAATGAGATAATCCCTGCAAAGTGCTTAGTGCAGCACTGGTAATAACAACTACTCAACAAATGGTAATTACTATCTTTGTGGTAGGCAGAATCATGGCCCCCAAAGATGTCCATACGCTTATGCCTGGAACCTGTGAAAACGTTATAAGGCAAAAGAGAATTTGCAGGCATGCTTAAGGTTAAGGACATTCAAATGGGGAGCTTATCCCGGATTTTCCAGATGGACCCAATCTAATCACACAAATTCTTAAAATTGGAGAATTTTTGCCAGTTGTGGTCAGAGGGAGATGTGACTATGGAAGAAAGGCACAGAGAGATACAACTCTGCTGGATTTGAAGATGGAAGAAGGGGCCACGAGTCAAGAAATGTGCGTTGCTTCTGTTGTCATTAGGTGCCTAGAGTCAATTCCAACTCATAACAATTCTGTAAAAAGAATGAAATGTCCCGTGTCATCCTCACAATAGTAGATATGTTTGAGCCCATTCTTGCAGCCACATCATTAATCCATCTTTTTGAGAGTCTTCCTCTTTTTCGCTGATGCTGTACTTTGCCAAGCATGATGTCTTTCCCAGGGATTGATCCTCCTAATAACATGTTCAAAGTAAGTGAATGCTTCTAAAGAGCATTCTAGCTGTACTTCTTCCAAGACAAATTTGTTCATACTTCTAGTAGTCCATGGTATAGTCAATATTTTTCACTGACACCATAATTCAAATGTGTCAATTCTTCTTTGGTCTTCCTTATTCAATGTCCAGTTTTCAGATGTATATGAAGCAATTTAAATGACCATGGCTTGGATCAGGGACACCAGTCATCAAAGAGACACTTTTGCTTTTTAACACTTTAAAGAAGTCTTCTGCAGCAGATTTGCCCAATGCACTGCATTGTTTGATTTCTTGACTGCTGCTTCCATGGGCATTGATTGTGGATCCAAGTGAAATGAAATCTTTGACAACTTCAGTACTTTTTCCATTTATCACGATGTTGCTTATTGATCCAGTCGTGAGGATTTTTGTTTACTTTATGTTGAGGTATAATCCATACTGAAGGCTGTAGTCTTTGATCTTCATTAGTAAGTGCTTTAAGTCCTCTTCACTTTCAACAAGCAAGGTTGTGTCATCTGCATATCACAGGTCGTTAAGAAGTCTTCCTTCAATCGTGATGCCACGTTCTTCTTCATACAGTCCAGCTTCTCAAATGATTTGCTCATTTGCTAAACATACAGTTTGAATAGGTATGATGAAAGGATACATCTATGATGCACACCTTTTCTGATTTTAAACCACACAATATCCCCTTGTCCCATTTGAACAACTGCCTCTTGGTCTATGTACAGGTTCCACATGAGCACAACTAAGTGTTCTGTAATTCCTATTCTTTGCAATATTATCCATAGTTTGTTATGATCCACACAGTCAAATGCCTTTTAGTAGTCAATAAAACACAAGTAAATGTATTTCTGATATTCTCTGTTTTCAGTCAAGGTTCATCAGATTTCAGCAATGATATCCCTGATTCCATGTCTTCTTCTGAATCCAGCTTGAATTTCTGGTAGTTCCCTGTCAAAGTACAGCTGCAGCGATTTTTGAATTATCTTCAGCAAAATTTTGATTACATGTGATATTAATGATATTATTTGATAATCTCTGCATTCTATTGAATCACCTTTCCTTGGAATAGGCATGAAAATGGCACTATATTAGACAATGTTCTGCTGCTATCCATAAAGTTATCACTGGCCAATTTCTTTTTTCAGAAGTAGATCATCATGTCCTTTTTCCTAGTCTTAGTCTTCAAGTTCCACTTAAACCTGTCCACCATGAGTGACCCTGCTTTTATTTGAAATACTGGTAGCATAGCTTCCAGCATAACAGCAACACGAAGGCCACCACAGTATGATAATCTGACAGACAAGTGGTGACCTCTAGAAGCTAGGAATGTTGAAGTAACAGATTATCCCCTAGAGCCTCCAAAAAAGGAACACAGCCTGCCAAGACATTGCTTTTAGCCCAGTAGGACCTGTGTTAGACTTCTGACCTATAAAACTGTAAGATAATAGATCTTACAATGTTTTAAACCACTAAGTTCTTGGCAATTTTTTACAGCAACCATCAAAAACTAGTACAACTATCATCTTCATTGTTATGGATTGAATTGTATCGCCCTCCAAAATATGTGTTGTAAATCCTAACTTCTATGTCTGTGATTATAATCCTGTTTGAAAACGGGTTGTCTTTGTTATGTTAATGAGACAGGATTTGTGTAGGGTGTGTCTTAAATCAATCTCTTCTGAGATATAAAAAATATTAAACAAGCAAGTGAGAGAAGCAGAGATGGAGGAAAAGAGATGCCAAGCCACATGAAGTGTGCCCAGAAACAGAAGCTCAAAGAAGTCAAGGACATTCCTTCAGAGATGACAGAGAAAGAAAGCCTTCCCCTAGAGCTGGCACACTGAATTTGGACTTCTAGCCTCCTAAACTGTGAGAAAATAAATTTGCTTGTTAGAGCCATCCACTTGTGGTATTTCTGTTATAGCAGCACTGGATAACTAAGACAATCATTAATAGATTGTACTCTCCTTTGACACCACCTATCAGTTTGTCATACCGTGGAGGCTTGTGTGTTGCTATGATGCTAGAAGCTATGCTACCAGTAGGGTCACCCATGGACAGGTTTCAATGGAGCTTCCAGACTAAGACAGACTATGAAGAAAAGCTTGGCAATCTACTTCTGAAAATCAGCCAATGAAAACCTTATGGATAGCAACAGAATATTGCCCAATATAGTGCTGGAAGATAAGCCCTCTAGGTTGGAAGGTAACAATGGATTCAAGTATACTGGTGACCATAATGATGACAGGGGACCAGGCAGCATTTCGTTCTGTTGTGCATGGTGTCACCACGAGTTTTGCTTCTGGCATGCATGCGAGAAGGGGAAGATCACTTAATCTAATCAGGGTCTAAGATTATTTGAAGCTGGGCTTCAGTTTTGGGAGGGGTGCTATTTCTGGTTCATCCAGTCCTAGGATGTTTGCTAGGGTGACCAACTGTCCTGGTTTACCTTGGATTGGGGGGTTTCCTGAGACAGGAGACTTTCAGTGCTGAATCCAGGAACGTCCTAGACAAACCAGACTGGATGGTCATCTTAGATAGCGCTTCAGGGCTCTAAATGAAAGCCTTGGACTCTTGGACTCCTCCTTGGCATACACTCTACTACAATTTTTGTCCCCTGCCCTGGGAGACTGCCAATAGTTTTACCCAACTTTCCAATTTCTCAGTTGCTACTTCTTGCTTGTCAATTGGCAAATGCCTCAAGAGAGATAACAGCACCGAATTTCAGGCTCCTCCCTCTGTGTTTCCTTCTCTCTAGGGTCTTGACCTTTCAAGTTCTCACTGCTTTTAGGCTGTTTAAAGCCTTCAAGCTGGCGTTTTATATATTTTTGTCCTGTTTTTCTAGTTGTTCTTGATGGAAGTGTTGATTTAAAACATCTACAACCAATGGAAGTAGACTTTGGTTTGCATATTTTTAAGACTTCTGAAAATATTGCCAACGTGCCCTCCAAAAAAGGTGGGAGCAATCTTTGCTCTTAAATGAGGACAAGAGAACATGTTTCTTCCCATCTCATCAACACTGGGTGTCACCATCTATACAAAAGACACTTTATCTTTGTATCTTTGTCATTTGTTAGTTTTAGAATGCCATGGAGTTTTAATTTTTGCCTTTAATTGATCCCTACTGAAGTGAAGCCTTATTTTGTTTCCTCATTGGCCATTTGTATTTATTCAACAGAATACTTTTAGTGTAAACCTCTACCTGGGCCACATATATTGAACATTGCAAAACAGATCTGATGAATAGGAATTGGAAAACACAAGCTGTTGATGGGTTTATGGACAGCAGTCCCTCTGTTACAGGTTCACCTGGTGATCTGGTTGATTAAAACGTCTCCAAGCCATCAGTGTTCACTTCTCATTAAAGACTCCAAAAGCAGTTTCCACACCCATGAGAGTAATTTCACATTTAAGCCTGTGAGGCCAAAATTACTGCCATACTGCTCATAAAGCCTGGGTACTGATATGAGGAGGTGCCAGATCTTGGTAGGTCAAGATCTTGGTGGGTCAAGAACTCTGTAATAAGTGCAATGATAAGAAAAGAAGCAGTGACAGCTCTCAAAATCTTGTGGATCAGAGGCAACAAATGAGCCAGGCTCAGGGTGGGCAGGCACTCTTGTTTCCACTGTTCTTTCCATGTCAGTGACCTACCTAAGCCACCATCACAAATGGAGATGTGTTGTGAGCAAAGGAGAGTGTTGCTTTTGCAAAAAGATTGTTTTGACCCTGACTGTGTCCTGTGCCAAGCAGCCCAGTGGGATCTATTGTCCCCAAAAGCCCATTGCCCTCCCAGTCCTGCTCACGCGATGGGTGTGCAGACAGCATCTTTGGCAGCAGAATGAGTTTGTGTCTGGGCTTATATTAGGTGTTTGCTTTCTAAAGAATTCCCCTGGCAGGTGCCAAAGCAGCTGTGCTTGGACATTTAATTAGTCCTTTTTAAATTATGAGAGCGGATCAAAATGTTCTTAGTTTACCACCAGTTTTACCAGTTGCCGTTGAGTGGACTCCAACTCATAGTGACCCCAAGTGTGTCAGAGTAGAACTGTGCTCCATAGGGTTTTCAATGGCTGATTTTTCAAAGGTAGATTGCCAGTCCTTTCTTCTGAGGCACCTCTGGGGGGATTACAGCCGACAACCTTTCAGTTAACAACCAAGCGCGTTAACCTTTGTACCACTCAGGTTATGCAAGACTTCATTTTTAGTTTAAGAGAGGGAAAAAAAAACCTCTATTCTCCTCAATCCTACAGCAATTCTCTTCAGGGTCCCTTGTGTTGACAAAAGCTGCAGCTCTGGGGTCACATTCGAGCACCCCACAATGCCAAGTTCAAAGAGGAGTTTTCACATTTAATGGCCCCCCAGGTAGACCCCATGCCTTTATCCAGTAAATGTGTAATTGGGAGTTCCTGCTTGGAGACTAGGGTCTCTGTCAACACAAACTTAAAGGCCAGCTTCTCACAGGTTCTAAATGGGCTTTTATAGCTGAGTGCCAGATACAGGCTTTTTTTCAAAGGCTTTATACAGCAATTAATGGCTGCAAGCAAATACCCAAACCTCAGATCCTGACCGAGTGCCAAATTCTTCTGAGCTGGGGGAGATTCTAACAGCAGTGTTTGTTCTCTTAAGTTGCTCTAAACAGGGAATATTTTACACCTATAAATAGCTGCTTTTTTGGGGGGGTCGGGGGTAGGTGAGCCACAGGAAGTTATTTTTTTTAAGGAGAGGAACAGTAAACTTACTATGCCTCCAGAAATTTCCAAGGATGTCCCATATATCCCTTGCAGGAAATACCCTATAATTTTCCTTACTTCCATGCCAATTTTCTTTACTTTTTATTTTAATGAATGAGGCTTGCAGCAATCCCACGTTTGTGCTCATCCCCTTAACTTTTTTTCCATATTGTTATTTAGAGACTGACTTTTCCTTCAGATGCCTTCCCACCCACATACATGGTCTCTTGAAAGCGGCCATCCAGATGACCTCAGTGCACAGGACTGTCTGTGACACTGGGGAACAGGTCTCTGACCAGAGTGGCCGGGACGTGTGGAGCAGCACACACCGCCATGGGCCACAGGCTGGTCACGTGGACCGGACCAGCACAGGGCAGGGGGAGGGCACAGGGCCATCAGAGTCTTTAAATAAGGCTCTTCCATTATCTTGCCAGGAAATGCAGAATTTTCTGTTTCGCCCATTCTCACGCTGCATGACAGCCACGTGGGGACACAGGCAGTGCTGGGGGAGGTGACATGGCTAGATAACCAGTGATCCCCTGATGCTTGGGGAGGGGGCAGTGGAACCGGGAGAGGGGACAGTGGAACCTGGGCAGGGACATTTTCTTATTAACTCAGAACTTCTTCAGAAACCCTCTGGTTTCCAGCACTGCTGCTGAAAGATGGTTCTAACGTGAGGCCTGCCCTATTTTCATCGGTCCCATGAAGTGAGAATGAGCTCTTTCGAGGACTGACTGAGTCGTACATGACACCCAGCTCCTGTTGGCTCAGCAGCTGAGGGCCAGGGGAAAAGTCCACCCAGGGCCACCTGCAGATAAAATGACTTCTGGACTTTTTTCTTTTTTGAGCCAAATGAGCAATATACAAGGCTGAGCCCTAAGCTGTATGTTGTTTGGGCTTGGCGTGTGGACTCTGGAGCCTCCAGCCGGCTGGGCTTAAACCCCAGCTCAGTCATTTGCAAGATGAGTTTCCTGACTTCCCCCGTGCCCTGGCTTCCTCACCTGCAAAACGGCCGCAGTAGTGTTTGGCTCGTTGTGAGGAGTAAGTAAACGTTAGGAAAAGGGCCTGGCACACAATACGTATGCAATAAATGTTAGCTGTTGCTGTATTTTACTGTTTAAAAATAAGTTATGTGACACTCTATTTGATAAATGCATCAAGCACGGGAATGAGATAGGCTTAGAGAAAGTCAAGGGGCAGGACAAACACCGAACACAGGGAATGAGATTATGGTCCAGGGGGTCTGAAGGAGGATCTGGAAGGGCTTGTCTTTCCTGCCTGGCCAGTTCCAAGAGTCCCCTACCCTTCTCCATTGACACCTGCCCTCCCCGTCCCTCTCCAGGCTTAGGGCAGGGGCTGCCTGTCACTCCCAACCAGTTCTCCGGCCCCCACTCCCCCTGGTCTCTTGGTGGCATCTTCCTGAAACCCACCTCAGACTGCCCGGCAGATATTTGCCCTCAGCTGTGGCTGCCAGTGCAGGGCAAGGTCCACTTGGGCAGGAAGAGGCCCCAGGTTCTGGCAAGGGGATTGGTCCATACCTATGGGTAAGGGCAGGGGGTGCCTTCTACACATTGCTTGGCTGCAGGAAGTGCTGGTGCAGGTGGAACCCAGCATTAAGGCCAGAGCATGCTCCCTCTGCAGAGACACTGTGTCCCAAACCTGGCCACACCCCAGATGGAGTGCCTGCGTGGCTGACAGGCCAGCAGCAGCTGAGGGCAGGCACTGGCTGGGGAGGGTGCTGGCTGTTAGCGGGAAGACAGCCTCCCACACGGGGCGTCCTGGCAGCTTGTGACCAAGGCAGCCTGTGACCTGAGCCCCCTGCCCTGCACCCTGCCCTCCTTAGGGCTGCAGAGTGCAGCCTCAGAACAGGCATTTTCCCAGTCAGTCTTTCCAGCCTAGGACGCTGGTTTTGGGTGCTGGGGAAGGTAGGGGAGGGGAAGAAGATTACTGCAGGTGGGATGCAGGTCAAGGGAGGTCCTTCAGCAGAATGAGGGCCTGGGCCAGGTGTGGGGACAGTAATCGATCATGGTCAGGACACAGGAGCTCCAGACAGCAGCACTCTCTGGCTGCAAACCCCGGGAAGGGCCGCTGGGACTCCCCATGGGGCTAAACAGATAAACCAGCTAATCTCAGAGTAAGAGCCACAGAACGAGAACGGGGTCATGGGGAGGTGGCTGTGGCCTGAGTGCCCGGCAGGGCCTCTCTGAGGAAGTGGCATCTGAAAAGGCAGAGAAGCAGAAAAGTGTTCAACAGGAATAAAGTTACACTGACGTTCGTGGAGCGGGACTTGGAGCTGACCGTGCATCACACTGTGCATCTGGCCCCCAGCCCTTTGGCAGGGAAACCGCCTCCAAGGCCACCCTGCCTCCCAGTACCTGCCAGGCCTCCCCCTGGGGCGGGCACCACAAACTGGTCCAGGACCCAACAACCCCAGTCAAAGGGGGACCCAGGTGCTCTGAGGAAGGAGGAAGAGAGGTCTCCCACACCCTTCGGGGAGCAGGTTCTGAGAGCCCAGGGAGTTCCATCTGGGGGAATCATGGCCTCAAAGGGAATGACCTTTAGGCCTCGCCCCCACCAGGGGTCTCCCTCACAAAGGGTCCCTGGGTGGGAGGGGGCACGAGGCTTGGCCTGCCTTCCCCAAGGCCCCAATCTGTGCCCAACAGGGAGGAAGAGCTCCAGAACAAGGAATCAGCCACCCCAGGAGCCTCAGGGTCCCAGCAGCTACTGGGGAGTCACCCAAATGCCTCAGGTGAGCCTCACTGGGAGGCCCTTCTATTGGGAGGGCCTGGGAAGGTCCAGACAGTCTTGTCCTGGAGAACCCAGCCCTGCGGGGACCCTCCTCCTGCAGCTGCTCCCTTCCCCTCAGCCCTGGGACCCCACAAGGGTCCCGCTGGATGCACCCCATCAGGGTCTTCACTCTAAAGAGCAGCTGATACTTGGGTTCTCACCCAGTCTGTCTTCAGATACCTCAGTCTCCTTTCTTAGGACTGTCTGGTGGGCATTTGAGGGTACACTGGGAGTCCACTCTGACAGCCAGGGGACTTTCATGGGGCCCAGGGTGTGGGGACAAGGGTTCTTGGAATTCCAGCTCCAATGGGCCTCCGCCCACCAGCGGATTCCACCAGCCATCCCTGGAGCCCTTCCCCCTCTGAGCACACCCACCTACCCACCCCCCAGCAGCCAGCCTGTTGGAGTCCACACTGGCTTTCTAGTTCCCACCCCAGGAGTCATCCCCACAACTGTGACTGAATCTCGACCCTCCTTGGTCCAAGACCCTGCTTCCCACACAATGCCCAGTTCAGCCTCTCACCTTGGAAGGCCTGTGCCTGGGTCCCAGGCCAGTCCTGACAAACAGATCACTGTCTGCTGGGGGCAGCTCCCAACAACCTCCTTCCCAACAGCTCTCACCCCTCCTTGCTGAGTCTTACCCTGGGCCCTCTTCCCCACCCCCTTGGGCCCACTGTGAGCAGCCTCTGGCAGCCTTCCAGCCGGCCCCAGAGGAGGAAACACTGATGAGGCTCCCCTCGGAGCCCGCCTGCCTCTCCCCCTTATCATCCTGCATGATCTTTTGAGCCGCAGGTGGAAACCAATACTGAAACCCAAGTACAACAATCCTCCCAGACTCCATGCTTCATGCCAAGTGTTTAGATCAAGAACCAAACCCACCTTGATTGGTTCAGGCTTTTTGGGAATTCAAGCCATGATGAATAATGAACTATAAAGACAATGAAAAGGAAGGCTTAGCTTCCTCTGTTTCTGCTTAGGAATGAATCCTAACAAAGAGGTCTCTCTTCTTTGATGGGTGGCTAATTGAACCTTGAACACTAAAGACAGTGGGGTTCTCTAGGGGAGTTTAGGAAGTGAGGAGAGGGAAAAGAAAGGGCGTCTATCACCTCCCTGATTTAGGGAAAAAATGGTGAGGGTCCTGCCCCCTTGCTTCTCCAGATACTTCAAGGCAGGCCCAGCCAGCACTGTGCTGAAGCCACTGTATTTTGTCTTGAAGTCTGTTTGTCTCATTAACTGGCAATTTACATTCCTAAAACCCCAAACATGGGTGTTTATATGAATATTTTAATACTGTTCTTAGATGCAGCATTTTGAGGCTAGGCCCCTTAATTAACTTGATTTTTGGAAGATGTTTGGAGAGGAGAAGTTTAGCCAGGAATGCATTATTGGCCCTGTAGGAGCCCCTCCCCGCCCCTGCATGCACACACGTGCACCCACAAACTCCACTTCTAGAAGGCTGACTGCGATCCAACAAACACAGGTGCAGCAGCTGCTCCTGTTGGGAGCGGAGGCTGCGGCAGCATCCCATAAGCCAGGAGCTCGTGCTGCCCTTCTCAGCCTTTCACCAGGCTTGCCCCAGGGCCCTGACTGGCCTGGCACAGAACGCTTCAGTATATGCCCCAGTCCTGTTTCCATTTGAGAAATTCATTCATATTCTTTTAGTTTTGTTTTTATAGCATGAATAATACCAGCTTATTGCAGACACATTAGAAAATATGGAAAACAATAAATGCAGCTCCAATCTCTCTCTTCGGATATTCATAAATTATTATAATTTTGTCTCATTTCCTCCAGTTACACACACACATTTTCAGTTACTATTGCTGTATAATGGCTCCCTGGTGGTGCAGTGGGTAAGAGCTTGGCTGCTAACCAAAAGATCTGCAGTTTGAATCCACCAGCCACTCCTTGCAAACCCTATGGGGCAGTTCTACTCTGTCCTATAGGTCACTGTAAGTGACTAGACAGCAGTGGGTTTGGTTTTTTGTTTTCTATTGCTGTATAAGAAATGACCCACAAAGTGTCCTAAAGTGATGAAGGATAAAGACAGGTGGAAAGAAAAAAAAAAGGCTTATCTTACCCTATAAATGTCTCCCATAAAACAATAATTTATTATGCTCAGAGATTCTTTGGGTCAGGAAGGGGATCCAGACAGGGCACAGGGGATGGCTTGTCTCTGCTTCGTGAGGTATGGGCCTCAGCTTGAAGACTTGAAAGCTGGGGCTGGTGAATCACCTGAAAGCTTGGTCATTCATGTGTCTGGTGGTTGATGCTGTCTTTTGGCTGCTATTGTTGGCCTCTTCAGGTGGCCTAGGCTTCCTCACAACATGGTGGCTGTGTTCCAAGGGCAAGTGTCCCAAGAGATGGAGAGAGCCCCGCAAGAACAATGTTTACGATCTAGCCTCAGAAGTTATACGGCATCACGTCCACCACATACTACTTGTCGAAGCAGCCACAATGGATATTGCTATGGCCATTTTGGGAACATACCATCTGCCACATTAAATTTTAGAAAGAATTGCGTACTCCTCATAGAGTTTTGTTGTTGTTGTTCTTTTTATTGTACTTTAGATGAAGGTTTACAGAACAAACTAGTTTCTCATCAAACAGTACACATATTGTTTTATGACATTGGTTAACAACCCCATGACATGTCAACACTCTCCCTTCTCCTTGAGTTCTACTGCACGTAGAGTTTTGTAGACTAGTTTGTGGCTTTTTAGTTGAAGTATAACATGCACACAGTGAAGTGCTCTAATCTCAAGAACATAGCTCTGGGATCTGTTAAATGCAGGTGCCCATGTACTCTCCACCCAGACCAAGATGGAGAACATTTCCAGAAACCAGAGGGTCCCTTCTGGCCCTTGCTCATAACTTCCCTCCTCCCTCGCCCATCGATATCCTCTATTCTGACTTCTATCACCAAAAATGAGTGTTTTAGCCTATATTTTATTAAATATATTACTAATGGTTTCTCATGCCAGTCTTCACGATGAATGGCTGTATGGTTCACTACTTTATGGAAATATTATAGTTTATGTAACAAATAACCTGTGGTTGGACCTTTAGGTGTTTTACAATTTCCACCAAGGAAAATCTAATGATCCTTTACCAAGATCCTGATTAAGTACACCATTATCCCTGACTTATCTACATGAAAACTGTTGGTTATCTTCATCCCAAGCCCCAGACTCCTTGGAGACCCTAGCGGGGAAATTGCTGGACAGATAGTACTGGTTGTGAGCAGAGATGGGCTCCCTCAGCCATATGGGTTGACCATCCTTGGGTTGACCCAAATGACCCTGAAAGGGCAATTTAGTTTCTCTGTCACCATTTTAGGATCCCTGGGTGACACAAATGGCTTGCACTCAACTAAAGGTTGGTGGTTCAACCCCCCCAGTGGTACTATGGAAGAAAGGCCTGGCAATCTACTTTCCTTAGATTACAGCCAAGAAAACCCTATGAAGCATTTCTACTCTGTAACACATGCGGTTTCCATGAGTTGAAATCGACTCGATGGCAGTGGGTTTGGTTTTTTTTTTTTTTTTTTGGTTTAGTCACCGTTTTAACATCTATCAAGTATGAACAACATGTCCCAGAGGCTGAACATACAAATTTCACTGGTAGCCTGCTGGTCCCGTTTCCATTCTGCACTCACTGTTTCTTGGCCCTCTCACAGAGGATTGCTTTTCCCAGCTGTTAGCATCATTTTCAGAGAGCAGATGCTGAGACAGACTCCATAATTAAGTGGCTTGCATTATAGACTCTCATTACCTGAGATTACCTGAGAGCGCTGTGTTTCCCACAAGGTGTCATCTTATTTGCCCACCAATCATCCGAGAAGACAGACGGGAGGAAAAGAGAGAAAGTGACCGGGAGATAGAGACAGCGAGGGGGAGGACTGGACGGAAGAAGAGAGGGGCCGTTGTTCTCCTGTTGCTGGGAGAGAAGCGTGGTGTCATGGAGTCATGGATCACCATATTCGGTTTACAAATAAAGACACCAGAGGCCACTGGCTCTCAGACACTGGACGCAGACTCTCTGTCTGCAAGCCATTTTTTCTAGGGGAAAATGAAATTCCAGAAATATTTGCACTAACTTAAAAAAAAAAAGTTTGTCTTCAAGTCTCCCAGTGTTAGCCACATTCCTCACTTGTGTGTTGAACATGAGTTCCTTTTGCAAAGCTTAAATAGGAACTGAAGCTGTCCACTACAGCTGAAGCCGAGGCTGGATAAAGCATTGTACAAATGCGAAGAACATGCTAAACGGGAGGCAAGACAATGGAGAGGAAGCCCTTTCCCTCGTTTAAATGGCATCGAAACGCAGAAACCTCCGTTCTAATCATCCGCTCCCCAGTGGCTGGGGATTGTGGTTACAGTCTAAGGGATGCCCACCTTGGGGTATTTAGAGCAAGGCTACAGAGCTAATTAAGGACTCAGCATAAAAAGGAAGCCCAGGCTTGGCGAAACTCAAGGATGGGATGAGGGTGACTCGTCTGCTAGGATGATCCCAGAGGCAACAACGGACCTCCGAGAAGCAAGCCTTCTCTCCTCTCTTGTAGATTTACAGATTTTATTAATAAGGAGGATGTCAGCAAGCAGCTCCTTTTAGGAACACAGAGCCATCTCAGTTACCTCCCAACCAAAAAAAAAAGAGAAAACCACAACCCAAACCGGTTGCTGTGGAGTCGATTATGACTCACGGCAACCCCACTTGTGTCAGAGTAGGACTGTGTGTATTCGGTAGGGTTTTCAAGGCTGTGACTTTCTGGAAGCAGAACACCAGGCCCTTCTTCTGAGATACCTCTGGGTGGGCTCAAACCTCCAACCTTTTGGTTAGTAGTCAAGTGCTTAACTGTTTGCACCACCCAGGGACTCCTAGTTACCTTATTCCTACCTGCTGGTAATAACAGCAGGAGAGAATGACACTGGGATCCAGAAACAGGAGCAGCTGGCTTGCAGGGGGACCCTGGGCACTGGCCTGGCCACGGAGCCACTGTCTGTCCAGGGACACCTGCTGTGCAGGGCCACAGCACCTCCGTGACTGAGGACCCACAGCTGGCTTGCCACGCTGGCCCTCGTTGACATCCTGTCCCCTGCCAGACACCAAAGGGCCACCTCCCTGGAGGAGACCTCTCAACATGGGCACCTGTGCTCGGTGCAGGAGAGATTTGCTTGTCCCTTCTGCCCAGATACAGGGCAGCTCTAAGAAGCTTCCCCATGGCAGGTGGCATGGCGGGAAGGACAGAATGGGGCAAGAATTGAGAGACCAAGTGCTGGCAGCCCTCCTGGATGGACTCCCTTTCTGGCTGTACCCCCACGTCCCTCCTTGGGTAAATACTGTGACTGCTCTGTAAGTGGAGGGAGCTGGAAAAAATGATTTTCACTGTAGGGGGACAAGAATTGACAGGCATTTCATTCACAACACCATCACATCCAATTTCTCACCACTGCCCCCCAAAGAAGGCTTGGACAAGGAAGCGGGGTTTCCAAGGCTGTAATCTTTTTTTTTTTTTTTTGGAAAGCTTACAGAGCAAATGAGTTTCTCATTAAACAGTTAATACACTAATCGTTTTGTGACATTGGTTGCCAACCCCTCGATGTGTCAACACGCCCCTACTTCACCTCGGGTTTCCTGTTTCCGTTTGTCCAGTTTTCCTGTCCTTTCTTGCCCTCTCGTCTTTGCTTTTGGGCTGATGTGCCCATGAGTCTCGTATACACGATTGAACTAGGAAGTACAAGCCTCATGTGTGTTATTGTTGGCCCTATAGACCTGTCTAATCTTTGGCTGAAGGGTGAACCTCAGGAGTGATTTCGATACTGAGTTAAAAGGGCGTCCAGGGGCCATATTCTCAGGGTTTCTCTAGTCTCTGTCAGACCAGCAAGCCTCGTGTGTGTGTGTGTGTGCGTGTGTGTGTGTGTGTGTGTGTGTGTGTATTTGAATTTTGTTCTATGTTTTTCTCTGGCTTGGTCCGGGACCCTCTACTGTGATCCCTACCAGAGCAGTCAGTGGTGGTAACTAGGCATCATTCAGTTGTTCTGGGCTCAGTTTGGTGGAGGTTGTGGTTCATTAGTCCTTTGGACTAATCTTTCCCTTGTATCTTCGATCTTGTTCATTCTCCTTTGCTCCAGCTAGGATGCGACCAGTAGATGTATCTTAGATGGTCGCTGGCAGGCTTTAAGACTGGAGTTACTACTCACCACAGTCAGATGTAGAACATTTTCTTCATACACTATGGTATGCCAGTTGAGCTACATGTCCCCGGAAACCATGGTCCCCAGCCCTTAACCAAGTAGCTCAGTCTCTTAGGGCGTTTGGATGTGCCTGTGAAGCTTCTGTGACTTTGCGTTTGTGAAGTCATGATGACTTCCCCAGCATTGTGCACTGTCTTCCTTCACCAAAGTTACCATTATCTACTATCTGGTTAGTTTTTCTCTCTCCACCCCTCCCCTCCCTCGTAACCATCAAAGATTGTTTCTTCCCGTGTGGAGGCATTTTCATGTGTTTTTATAATAGTGGTCTCATACAGTATTTGTTCTTTTGTAATTGACTTATTTCACTCAGTGTAATGCCCTCCAGATTCATCCATATTATGAGATGTTTTGAGGATGCATCATTGTTCTTTATCGTTGCATAGTACTCCATTGTGTGTATGTACCATAGTTTGTTTATCCATTCATCTGTTGATGGGCACTTAGGTTGTTTCCATCTTTTTGCTATTGTGAACAATGCTGCAATGAACATGGGTGTGCATATGTCAAAGGCTGTAATCTTTACGGAAGCAGACTGCTTTTCTGTGGAGCAGCTGGTGGGTTCAAACTGGTGACCTTTCAGTTAGCAGCCAAGTGATTAACCACTGTGCCACCAGGGCTCCTTTGTTTGGAAATAGGGTCTTTGAAGATGTTATTAGTTAACATGATGGTCATACTGGAGTAGGGTAGTTCCTAATCCCACTTGAGTATTTTACTTATAAAAAAGCAGAGAAGAGACACAGACAGAGAGACAGAGGGAAGAGGGCCATGTGACCACAGAGGCAGAGACTGTAGGAGGCAGAGCTGCAAGCCAAGGAACGTCAAGGATCACCAGTCGACACAAAGAGACAGGAGAGAAGCATGCAACAGATTCTCCCTCAGAGTCCCCAGAAGGAATCGACATAGCCAGCACCCTGATTTTGGACTCCCAGCCTCCAGAATTGTGAGAGAGTAAATTTCTGCTCTTAGAAACCGCTAGTCTGTGGTTCTTAGTTACGTCGCAGCCCTAGGAGAATAACACACCCCTTATCTCCCCAGTGAGGCTGCAGGACTGTGTTGAGCCTCTCTCTTTATAATCAGCACTTCCTCCCTTGGTGATCCCATCTGGCCTCCTAGCCTTAAATATCTGTCACTGTTGTTGTTGTTAATTGCCATTGAGTTGATTCCGACTCATGGTGATCCCATGTGAATAGAACTGCTCCATAGGGTTTTCTTCGCTGTGATCTTTACAGAAGCAGATCACCAGCCCTTTCTTCCATGGAGTCTCTGGGTGGGTTCAAACCACCAACCTTCAGGTTAGCAGTTGAGCGTATCTGTCACTAGCAACTCCCAAATGCCTCGCCTCTCCCAGAATGCAGGCCTCCTGCATAGATCAGTCACTCAGATATCTAGTCTGTAGCAGCTTGAACTCAGCATGCTGGAACCCACCTTTCTCACCCCCTGCTTCTTCAGGGCTCACCCAGCCCAGTACACAGCACCTCCCATTACACAGCCCACAAACCTGAGCTATCCTGGACTTCTCTGTCTTCCACCTGTTTTGTACCCTCTGAAGTACACCCGCCGTGAAACCACTGTCACCCCTGGGCGCAGCCTTCACTGCCTCTTGCTAGAATATTGCCAACAGCCTCCACCTTGCATGACTGCCCCTTCAGTCTCACCTCAACACACCGAAAGAGTGACCTTTAACACAGAGACCAGATGTGCCCCCTCACTTCTCAAAGCCCCCTCCTCACAGCTTCTTGTCTCGGGCAGAGACATAGCCAAAGTCTCTACAAAGGGCTGTTGTTGTTGTTAGCTGCTATCAAGTTGATTCTGACTCACAGGGACCCTATATACAACAAAACAAAAACTGCCCGGTCTTGCACCCATCTCACAATGTTTGAGCCCATTGTTGCAGCCACTGTGTCAATCCATCTCATCAAGGGTCTTCCTTTTTTTCGCTGACCCTCTACTTTACCAGGCATGACATCCTTCTCCAGCGATGGGTCCTTCCTGGTATGATCTGACCCCTGCAACCCTGTAACCTCTGACTTCATCTCCTGGTGCAACACCCCCACCCCCAGCCCTTCCTCCACCCCCTCCCACCTCAGGGCCTCTTCCTATTCCCTCTAGTGACTAATTCCTCATTTCCTTGAGGGTTGACTCAAATTTCACCATCTCGCAGAGGCCATCCCTGGCCACCTCCCCAGGCGGACACTTCCTATCTTCTCTTCCTGCTTCTTTTTCCTCCTTATCACGTAAGCTCTCTGTGCCTCCTTTTTCTCGTCTGCAAAATGGGTATCACAATGGAATTTATCTCACGTGAATGTTGTGAACATTGTTGTTAGTTGCTATCGAGTCTATTCTGACTCATGGTGACCCTATGTGAGCATTAAATGAGTGTGTATGTGTGTGTGTGTGTGTGTGTGTGTGTACACATATATACATATATATTGTTGTTAGTAGCCATCAAGTTGGCCCAGACTCATGGTGACCCCATGCACAACAGAACAAAACGCTGCCTGGTCCTGTGCCATCTTCATGTTGGGTTGCAAATCAAACTGTTGCAATCCACAGGGTTTTCACTGGCTGATTTGCAGAAGTAGATCTCCAGGACTTTCTTTCTACACACAATTTAGAACAATGCCTGACATAAAGTAAGTACAATAGAAGTATCTGCTATTAATATTGTACTGTTAGCAGCTGTAGCTCTTAACCACTATGTCACCAGGGTTTCCAGTATTGTACTAGTATATAAAATTATGCCAAAAAACTAATTAACAATAGATTTCTTCACTTTTAAGTGTCCGAATAAGCTCAGAGGCAGACCTCATACCACCAAGAAAGCAGTGCCAGGAGCAGAGCGCATCCTTTGGACCTGAGGTTCCTGTGCTGACATGCTCCCAGAACAAGGCAAGACTGATGACAAGGCCCTTCCTCCAGAGCCAAAGAGAAAGATTTCCCCTGGAGCTAATGCCTTGAATTTGCTCTTGTAACCTACTAGACTGTGAGAGAATAAATTTCTCTTTGTTGAAGCCATCCACTTGTGGTATTTCTGTTATAGCAGCACTAGATGACTAAGACAGATTTGGTACCAAGAGGGCGGGGTGCTGCTCTAACAGATACCTACAATGTGGAAGTGGTTTTGAAACTGTGAATGGATAGAGGAGTGGCAGTGGCAGAGGACCAGTGGCAACAGAGAACCAGCAGCAGCAAAACCAGAAGACTAGCACCACACAGCACTGGAGCGGACCCACAGAGCGAGAGAGCTGAATGCCTGGGCGCAGGAGGCTTCCTGGTGGAGTGGGGTGCCTCCGGGCACTTACCGGTGGAGCTACAGAGCTTTGGAACACTTGCTGCAGCAGGGCAGGTGCAGGCGTGAGGCCCGAGGAGCCGAGAGGCCAAGGAACCAGGAAACAGAAGCTGAAGAGACAAGGGATACAAGAAGGCCTCAGTCTCAAAAGGTGTGGCCATGATCTCAGGGGTTTCAAAGGGTGGAGCCATGGCCTCTGGTATTTCTAAGAGTGGAGTCGCAGCTCAGATGGACTGGGAGAATGGTGCGCCTAAAGCCAAGGGAGCAGAGTTGCTGTCCCAGTGGGGGGCCTGGAAGGCGGAGCTGAAGCCGAGGGCCGAGGGGCCTCCACTCAGAATCTGGAGACTGTGGCCAATACCTAGAGTCTGGAGGGCAGGGCCATTATGTAAATTGTCTCAGAGAACAGAGGATTATTCTCAAAGACTTGAGAGCTAATGTAATGTGTTCTGCTAATTTGCTTGGTGCCTGTTATTCCTTCTTTCCCTGCAATTTCTCCCATTTGTAATGGAAATGTCTAGCTTGTGCCTGTTCTGCCATTGTATCTTTGGAAGCAGATAACTTGTATTCTAGATTTCCCAGATGAAGAGCAAGTTTTGGATTTTGGACTTGGAGTTAAGACTTTTGCTATAATATAATGGGGTGAATATGTTTTGCATATTGCAAGGATGTGATTTTCTTGGGGGCCAAAGGGTGCAGTGTCATGGATTGAATTATGTCGCCCCAAAGGTATGAGTATCAGTTTGGCTGGGCCATGATTCCCATTATTGTGTGGTTGTCCTCTATTTTGTAATTGTAATTTTATGTTAAAGAGGATTAGGGTAGGATTGTAACACCACCCTTACCCAGCACATCCCTGATCCAATGTAAAGGGAGTTTCCCTGGGATGTGGCCTGGACACCTTTTATCTCTCAAAAGATAAAAGGAAAGGGAAGCAAGCAGAGAGTTGGGGACCTCATACCACCAAGAAAGCAATGCCGGGAGAAGAGCACGTCCTTTGGACCTGAGGTTCCTGCCCTGAGATGCTCGCAGAACAAGGCAAGACTGATGACAAGGACCTTCCTTCAGAGCCAAAAAGAAAGCCTTCCCCTGGAGCTAACACCTTGAATTTGGACTTGTAACCTACTAGACTGTGAGAGAATAAATTTCTCTTTGTTGAGAAAAAAAAAAAAAGAATGAGCTCAGAGTTGCATGTAAGGTGATTTTAAAAGAATTAGGACAAAATACCATTTTTATTTATAAATTTTCATAATTTTGTTTCATTTTCTAATAAGGTTGGAATCGAGCCTTTTTTTCACTACTGACTGGGCAGTATGGCACTTTAAGTGGCTTCACATTAAGTGACTTCACCCAGGTCCAATCATCCTTCAAATGGCACAGTAAGTCAGGACTGATGGTAGAAGCATGTTTATAGGGGCCACCAAATTTGGGAGAGGGAGAGGCCAGGAGTGGGGACTGGAGATGCCCAGTTTACAAGAAGGTTCTCAGTGAGTGCTGAAGCTGGGCACACTGGGGAGGTCGTTCATGCATTTGTTCATGTATTCATTCAACCAGCATTTATGTGCATTCACCGTGGGCTTGGAATCCTGCCAAGCTTAGTGAAGGGTACAAGGCCTGTCTTAGTTATCTAGTGCTGCTATAACAGAAATACCACAAGTGGATGGCTTTCACAAAGAGAAGTTTAGTTCCTCACAGTAAAGTAGGCTAAAAGTCCAAATTCAGGGCATCAGCTCCTGGGGAAGACTTTCTCTCTCAGTCGGCCTTCTTCTCATCAGTGGTCCCCCAGACTAGGAGCTTCTCTGCGCAGGAACCTCGCACTCACTCTGCTCCCGGTGCTTCTTTCTTGGTAGTATAAGATCCCCAATACTGTGCTTGCTTCCCTTTCCTTTTACCTCTTGTAAGGGAAAAGGTGGTGCAGGCCACACCCTAGTGAATCTCCCTTTACATTGGATCAGGGACGTGACCTCGCTAAGGGTGGTGTTGCAATCCCACCCTAATCCTCTTTAACATAAAATTACAATTACAAAATGGAGGCCAACCACACAATTCTGGGAATCATGGCCCAGCCAAACTGATACACACACTTTTTGGGGGGACATAATTCAATCCATGACAAGGCCTGACAACAGGTTCTAGGTCTGGACAAGATGGAGAAGGAGTGTGGGCTGCCCGCCAGCCCCAGCATCAATCTTGGAGACTCCACAGGAGAGAGGGAAGCACAAAACTGTGGAAGACCAGAGGCTCCTGGGAAGACCACAGGCTGTCAGAACCGTGAATAATGGAGGTGATAGGGGTGCTGAGGGGCAGGCGCAGCAGCCAGGGCAGAGGGTAGAAGTGGGGGCTGGGGAATGCGAGAAGAGCTCAGGAGTTCTGTTCCTGTCTCTACCCCACCTTCCCTTGGGGGACCCTCATCTGCCCTCTGCCTCTGAGACACAGAATAGCAGCCCCAGCCTAGTGGCCTTGTGGAGAGAGGGTCTGACCAGGGGCCCAGACCTGCTGAGGTGAGGAACTGATGGAAGCCGGGTACATTGAGGTTAGCCTCCTTGGACACCTCCCCCATTTCTTCCTCTGTGCTACCCAGAGATGGTGGGCTGAGACCTGGAAAGCTGTCTCCTCCAGGCCACTTGCATCTAAGAGTTTAAGGAACGTTCTGGTGGAACAGCAGAAAATGAGGGTGGTGGGCAGCAATCCTGTGGTATTGGGGATCATCCCCTCCCTCTTGTAAACCCCTCCAGGAGGGACAGACACACAGGGCCTGGGCATCAACATCTCCCCACTACCTGTCCCCAAACAGTGTGGCCAACACCCCCAGGAGAGCATGAGCCCACAGGCAAGTAGGAATCCAAGAGCCACAACCTCTCTCAGTTGGAGACAGCGAGATGGTCAATAGTCAGCACGTGAAGCAGAACTTCAGACGGATCAGGGATTTAAAATAAATACAATAAATACTTGCAGATGAAAAAAACCAGTTGCTGTTAAGTCAGTTGCAACTCATGGCAACCTCATGTGTGTCAGAGTAGAACTGTGTTCCATAGGGTTCTTGTGGTGAAAAACAGGTGAAATTGTGCACTACAGATTAGTAAGTAAACACAATTAAGCCATGCATACCTTGCTTACTAGGAAATCTGTCCCTGGGATAGGAATCCCCGTTCAGCATGAGATGGAGGCTGCTCTTACGCGCCCCAGTACACAAGGCCCTTTCAAACCCCAGCCTCAAATAAACCTTTTACCGCTGTCTCCAATTTCCCTTCTCCTCTCTACTCAACGTGACAGATGGACCCCAAATGCCAGGTGGACTCTGAAGCGAGTTCCAGCCTCCCAGGTGGCCTGGTCGTCCCCTCCCCCTCCCCCATTCGAGAGTGCAGGCTCCTCCCTGGCAGGGCAGCTCCCGATCCACCTCCACAGCCAGGCTCCTGCACACAGTAGGTCCTCAGTGCATGTCTGTTGAATGTGAATAAATGAGAGGGAGCAGAAGGGGAAGACTTCTCTTGGACTGGAGAAACACCACTATTCAGTGCACCCTAAGTCATGGCTCTTGACATACGTGGCAGTCTCTCCAAAAATCAGGAGTGTAAAAATGGCCACTTTCTTTATTTTTTAATAACTGAACTTGGGTTTCCTGTTAAATCGCCATTCTGCCTGGTAATGGGAACTTACTCTCAGTCAATGTAGGGTCTCAGCTTTTGGGCCCACCTGGCCTTCCTAGGCTGCCTGCTTTCTCCATCACAGTTCTGTTGCACACGGCTCTGGCACAAACCTATGTGCAGGTCCTGGGCTCTCCTGCAGCAGTCATGAGTGTGCTTGGTATTCTACTTGGAGTGAGGACAGCTCTTCAGGGATCCATATGGAGACCTGGACATGGCCTTCAGAGAAGGACAGTGAACAAGCCACTCGTATTGTGTCTAAAAAGAGGTGTTTGCTAGAGCACTTACAGGCTTGCAGCCCCCATTACAACCTGCTGGGACAGTAACCCAGCACTCCGTGGCCCCCTGGGGCCATCTGTCCTTCATTAGTGTGCTGTCAGGATTGGATCAATGTGTGCAATTTTTTTAACACTTGAGTCTATCTGAAGGCCCCCAGTCAGAGGGTGGTGTGAAGCAGGGCAGGCTACACCTGGTGTGGGCAGAGGCCAGAAGCTCAGCAGTCCATCAGGAGTGTGAACAGGAGCCCTGCCAGGACCCAGGGTGACCCTCTTCCCACGGCAGTACAGGGCTGAACATGGCAGCTAACGATCCTGCCTGATCACCAGAGGAGGAATTCATTGAAAGGAGACCAAGTGACCCATAGAGAACTAACTGAAGAATCAGTCTGGGAAAATTGTCAGGAACCTCTCCCTGGCTGGGTGGCTACAAACTCAGCCCAGATCACAACTCATAACATGTGGTTATGTTGCCCTGATTCCTGCGGTCCAGGACCCTGATGTGGTGGCTCGCCCAGCCATTTGGGGAGAGGGGTGGACTGTAAGTTCCCACGTTTACTAGCATCCCTGAACATGGTCAAATTCCTGCTGGGGCCATCTGACTGCTGAGCCCTGCCTTCCTCCCAGGGCTCAGGGAGAGCATGTTTTTGGGCTTTGTGGCTTTCATAGAGGGCAGTGAGGTCTTGCCTCCCACCAAGATGACCAACCTTTCAAACACTAGAAGGCAGTTCTGATGCTGGACAACCAAAAAATAAAAATCAACCACAAGAATGACCATGGATGTTTCTAGACACTGTGAGTCCCTTTTCTGCTGAGATAGAATAAATGCTGACTGCTTAAGTATTGTTCTGAGGTTTTGTTAGTACCTTCGAATGTTCCTTCAAAATTACTTGCATTCAAAAGTATACTGTGAACACAGGAAGGTTAAGAACTGTTCTTCCAATACCCTAAATAGCCTTGTGCCAGTTGTTCTCAGAATATAAAATGTATTTATGTTGTAAAACCCAGGGCTGAATAAATACCAAAACATTGGCTCTAATAAGCTAAAAGTTATTTTTACAAGAATAAATGTGCAGGGCCCCAGTTCTTGTACAAATTGGTGATAGTGGGACACTCTGCTCAGTACCTCGTACGTTATCTTGATTTGGGGCTGGATAAAGTTGCCAGGTGTGTAAACAACTCTTTGGAGAGTTTTCAGTGGGTCAAGGTCAACCATGTTTGGGCAGGATGGGCTATGACATGCCAGTATGTGCCCAGGGCTGTGACTCCAGGGTTGAGCAACTTCACGATCGATGTCTGGGATGATGAAACAGGGAACATGCTACTTAGAGTCACTTCTGGTCTCAATCATGGTGCTTGGGAAACCAGCCTCAGAATTCAAAATGGCAGCATGCCTTGGCCCCAAATCGGAATCCCATGTCCAGTTAGACCCAAGAGTGACCTGTGTGTAAGAGCTCCATCAAGTCTATGTGGGAGGGTGTGGGGATGATCATATGTTGGAAAATAGCCCCAGAGGGAATAAGGCTGATGTAAATGGATTGTCCTTCACTCCTGCCCTGATTTATTCAGAGTAGGTAAAAGTTTTCAGGTTCATGGAGGCCTGGCATGCTGAAGGGGAAATCTGTCATGAAGGAGACTGCCTTCCTACAGTTCCTGAAGATAGGCTAGCCTGCCATCCCTGGGAGATGGTTTGGCCTGATGTCCCTGAGTGCCCAAGTGTGGCTGGAGGACACTTAGGCAGGCTTGTGCGCTTTCCACAACTTAGAGTCTCCCATTTGCGAGCACCTGCCCCTGGCCACCAGAGCAGGAGTCTGCAAGGACCCCACCTGGGCCCATGCTCCAGGGACAGAGCGCAAGGCCAGAAGGACAGAAGGACTCAGCTGCTTAAGTGAGGGGCCTGCCAGGTAGCCAGGGGCCATCTCCCAGGCACAGCTGCAGGACTGGGCTTCCTGCAAAGCTCGATTCTAAAGTGGGCAGCCAAACCCGAATGGAGGGTTTATAATGTTCCCTGGACCTTGGAGACAGTGTGGCCTCCCCATCCCTGGGGGCTTGGCGCCAGTGAGGGCCCACTTCCAGAGTGACTGTGCTCTCAAAACATGTGCGGCTGTTTGTCCCCTGAAACCTGTCCACAGCTTTGAGCAATCGGGGATGCTTGTTAAATCTCTCCTGTAAACACTTGTTTTCCCAGTGACTGCCTGGCTTGTGTTAAACATTAACAAGGTGCTGCCTCCCCAGCTGCTCTGAGGGAGTCGGCTTTAAATATTTAAGTAAGTGCTGTCTCTGTCCCTGAGGGACTGTTTGGCTCCAACTATTCTGTAGATGCTCCTGCCTTCCTGGCTATTGAGCTGTGTTAAATGTCAAACATTTCTACTCTGTTTCTTTTCTCTTTACCCATTTCTATCTCTCTCAGTGAATAGCACTAAAAAATGCAAACAACTGCCTTTCACACCTTCAGAAATAGTGAGGGACACATTTGGTTCCGTGGTGTTCTGCCTCGAGGTTCTGTGGTGAAGCACTGAAGCCTCCTGTCCCATTTAGAAGTCACTTGGGAAGAGGATTGCCCTTAAGCATCACAATCTCACACACACTTGGTCGGCTATGAACAGCCAAGTCACCACTCTGTTTTACTCTTTCATTTCTGGGGTATGTGTATGTAAGTGTGTGTGTGTGCATGTGTGGACTGTGTGTACGTGTGTATGCATGTGTGAATGTGTTTATGCATGTGCACAAGTGATCACTGTACATGTATGCATATGTGTGTGCTTGTGTGCACATGTACATGTATATGTGCATGAGTGTGCGGGGGGGTGTTCACATGTACGCATGTGTATGCTCGCATGTGTGTTCACATGTTTGGGTGTACACACAAATATATGCCTTCCATGTGTGCTCATGCATACATGTTTGCTAACATGTACATGTGTGTGTGCTCACCACATGTGTGTACACTGGTGCCACGTGGGTTGCGGAAAGGCCATCACACGTGCATACAATTTACTCTATGCCATTCTCTGTTCATGCTCTTCACATCAGGATATGTGCGTCAGAGACCTCAATTTTCTTCTGCTGGCTGATTATGAAGCTCAGAAAAGAGGATTAAGAGCTCAGGTAGAAGATGAACTACACAGGGCCATGGTCTTGGCCCCACAGTTGGAAAAGCTCAGTGGCCTTCCCCTACAGGGAGAATGGGTGGAGAGGGGAGGGGAGGTTGGGTAGGCGGGGACACCTGGTGCTCTTGAGAGCTGGGGGTGCGCTGGGTGTTTCTGTTTCCATGTGGCATTTGGTCCTAACCACAGGACTTTAAAACATTCTACTTTAAAACCACAACTTTACCTCGACTCAGCTGTGAAAACGTCAGTGACTCTGGCCCCAAATCGGCATTGTGGAGGGAGCCACAGGCAGATGAGTTTGTTTAGATTCCCTCTTCCTGAGCTGAGGGCTGGGCATGAAAAGTCACTTCAGCTCACTATAGAAATGGGCCAGAAATTCAATCAGTCCCCGTTGTCCAAGGAGGAAGGGACAGGTGCTCTATCCTGGCTTCTTGGCGCCTTGCCTGATACCTTCTCTCCCTTCGAGGTGCTGAAGGGAGGCCTTGGGGGAAAGGCAGAGGATTATCAGTCTTCAACTTGGGCCAGAGATTTCTAATCTCATTTAGTGAGACCACAAGGCAACTCAGAATACCTTAAGAGCTATGGAGACATTCTCAAAACTAAACTAATGTAAATTTACTTTAACTCAAGAACAACCATGAAGCTCTGGAAACAAAATAGACTTCAATTCACTTTAAGTTTTAAAAGCTCTTTCTAAGTTATCCCTTTTGTTAACGAGGAGAAATTGCAGCTCCCATCTCCCAGATGGAGCAGCAGCCTTCTCCTGGGCCACTTCCTGCCAGGGGCACTACTATAAAAGGACAGGCCACTGGTGGCACTCGGGGTAGTGGTGTGGTATAGTGGACCCCAGCTGGGTACCTGGGATATGACCTGACCTCTCTGCAGCTCACTCTTCTCATTTCTAAATGGATCAAAGAATAAGATCGAGTAAGTACAACCCTGTGCCTGGTACATAGTAGCCAGCAACAAATGTGCTTGAACTACAGCCATGACTACAAGCTGGAAAGATGCCTGGTCTTGGGGGGAAGGGGTGCAGGAAAGCATCCATATGCACACCAGCAGTAGAGGGATGAGTGGGGCTTCCAGTCAAGGTAGCCTGAGCACATGTTCCCTCCCTGTCCCTTGCAAGACTCCCCCTGAAATGTAGTAAAAAGCCACACAAATAAGAAGCAGGTCTGAGAACAGGAGACAGGGTGACTAGCAGTCAAAACATTTGAGACAATGATTCTGTGAGCTGGAAAGTTAATGGACAACAGTGGATGGAGGAGAAAGAAAGGCAAAGTCACAGCTCAGAACTTGGTCAGAAGGAGACCGTGGGGAATGAGCTCCAACCCCAGAGGGGTACAGGCTGAGAGCTGAGGGGCGGGGTGTGGGGGTAGAAGAGTACTAAAAAAGGCAGGATTAACTGGAAGTCTGTTTACAAAATTGCTTAGTCAACTGGCCTCCCCACCCCCAGGCACAGAGTGATCACAATCTCAGGCCACACACACTAAAAAAGCTCTTTATTTGAGAAATTGAACAAACTTCCCAAGAAAAGCTACACTTCCAATATGGGCTGATTTTCTCTAATGGGGTAGTTCTTAAAATGTGTTCCTGGACCAGGGCCATCAGCATCATCTGGGAACTTGTTAGAAATGCAAATTCTCAGGCCGTACTCTAGACCTGCTGAATCAGAAATTCTGGTGGCAGGGTCCATCACTCCTCCAGAGGATACTGAGGAACACCAAAGTCCGAGACATGCTGGTCTAGAACAGTGTTTCACAACCTTGACTGTCTATTTTGAAATCATCTGGGAAACTTTAAAAAATGTTGATGCTTCGGCCCCATCCCCTAGAGATTCTCATTTAATTGGTCCTGCAGGTGGCCTGGGCATCAAGATTTTGAAGAACTTACTTACCAGGTGCAGCTAGGATGGAGAACCACTAGTCAAGAAGAAGGCCTTTCTCATTTAGCATTTGAGGGTCTCCAATCTACCAGCTATTTCCCCAACTGCTCATCCAAAAACGAAGCTACTAGTCCACAAGCCCTATCCACATACACAAAGCTCCTTGTCACCCTCTCTAGGCAAAGGAGAGGCCTCATGGGACACAGACCCACTACAACCACAGAGAAGCCACACCCCAGGCACCCAGAACAAGCAGCCTGGTGCTTCACTGTCAAATATGAACAGAGGACAAAGGATCACCAGCACATAAGGAAAACCAGCAGCGTGAAAGAGAAATACAAAGATTAGCAACAAAACAACCAACCCCAAAGGAAAAGGAAACAATTCAGGGAACAGAAAATAATTCCTAAAAATTCTAATTAACATCCTCAGAGATATGAGAGATATTGAATCTGTAAAACAAAAACTGGAAGCTATTAAAAAAGAAATAATTAGATAATAAGAAAGAAACTTGAAAACTAAAAATATGATTTGTTAAATAAAAATTTCAATAAGATAAAGTTGGAACAAAGATAAGAAGGAAACTGACACATCAGAGAAAGAAATAAGATGTGTAGCAAACCAATCCAGAGTGCCAGCACTTGAAGATTAAGTTCCAGAACAAGAAGAGAACACCTATGAAAGAAAACAATCTAAGATATAATAGAAGACATTTTCTCAAAAATGAAGGATAATAGTCCTTAGACAAAAAAGGCCTACCAAGTGCCATGCTGGATCAATAATAAAATTCCACGCTTAGCGTCTCAAGAAATTTGAGAACACTAAGGATAAACAGAAGATGTTTCCAGAGACAGAAGAGAGGAAAAAAAAAAAGGAAAAAGAAAAACTGAGTGTCTGATAAGAAATAAAAGTCAGGCTTCTTTTCAGGGAGACTATCTAGAGGACAAAGGAGCAAGACCTTCTAAAGTCTGAGAGGAAATTTTTTTTTTTTACTTTTTTTTTTTTATTGTACTTTAGATGAAGGTTTACAGAACAAATAGTTTCTCATTAAACAGTCAGTACACATATTGTTTTGTGGCATTGGTTAACAACCCCATGACATGTCAACACTCCCCCTTCTCGACCTTGGGGGACCTTTTTTTTTGGTGAAAATATACATAGCCAAAGTTGCACCATTTTGAAAGTTTCTGCATGTACAATTCAGTGACATCAATTACATTCTTACAGTTGTGCTGCTATTCTCACTATTCTTTTTCAAATTATTCCGTCACCATTATCTTCAACTCACTACACCCTAGGCTTCGCATCAAACCTTTTGAGTTGCTGTTGTCAATTTGATCTCACATAGATAATTCTTTTTTTTTTTTTTTACCTTAGATGAAGGTTTGCAGAACAAATAGTTTCTCATTAAACAGTTAGTACACATACTGCTCTATGACAATGGTTAACAACCCCATGACATGTCAACACTGTCCCTTCTCAACCTTAGGTTCCCTATCACCAGCTTTCCTCTCCCCTCCTGCCTTTTAGTCCTTGTCCCTGGACTGCTGTGCCTCATTAGTACCATTTTATGAGGCTGTCCAATCCCCGGCTGAACGGTGAACTTCAGGAGTTACTTCACCAATGAGCTAAAAGGGTGTCCAGCGGCCAGACTCTTGGGCCTTCTCCAGTCTGTCAAGCCAGTAAATCTGGTCTTTTTTCTGTGAGTTAGAATTTTGTTCTACATCCTTTTCCAGATCTGTCCAGGACCCTCTATTGTGATCCCAGTCAGAGCAGTCAGTGGTGGTAGCCGGGCACCATCTAGCTATACTGGACTCAGTCTGGCAAGAGGAAATTTTGAACATAGAATTCCATACCCTGTGAGGCAATTTAATAAGCATTCAAACAACTAAAAACTCATGAAGTTCTACAGCCTTTTCTTAAAGAGTTTCTTGAGGAAGTGCTCCAGCAAAACAAAGGAGAAAAACCTAGAAGGAAGACATAGGATACAAAAAACAGTAGATCTACCTCAAAAGTTTAGTGAAGGAAAGTGCCCAGATGACAGTGATGTGGCTAGCCTAGGGAACAATGGGTTCAGACCTGAGTGTGAATTCAGGAGGCTCTGAAATGGAGGTCTCCAGGCAGGAGAGATTCATCCATACTCTGTATTAAAATAACATGTCAGTGAGTGTCTAATCAGGAAAACAGAAACCCTTCTAGATATTACAAGCAGAGGGGTGTTTGTAATCAGGGAATTGCTTTTAAAAGTATTGAAAGAATAGAGGAGCAAAAAGGGGAAATTGATGTTATCCAGAGATCAGTAACTACAGGAAGCCACTACCTCCATCCAGGACTGGAGGAAAAAAGTGGAAAAGTGGGATTACTCAGGAGCTTGGAAGCACTACTGCCACTGCTCTCAAAGCCAAGAGGCTGCCCTCTGCTGTCTTAGGGCCTGGAAACCTATGGATTCACCACTACCACCGCCCCTACTGGAATCTCCAGATTGCAGTCACCTATAGTTGCTGTTGCTGCTGCTTCCAGAGCCAGAAGTAGAGAAAATGCTATCTCCATCCTCCCACCTTCCAGTCTCAAGCATCCCATTAGCAGAACTTAGCTGGCAATAGAAGCTGGGAAATACAGTTTACAGGCTTCCAGCCCTGGCAGTGTGGAAGCCAGTATGGAACAAGAAGTTTGGAGCTGAGTCAACAGACAAGTAAACAGTTCAAGATGGTAAGATTTAGAAGCTTGGTAATCAAGAGGAGATAGTTAAGGCAATTATAGATAGTTAAGGCAATTATTCTTTGTTGCTGTTAGGTGCCGTTGAGTCAGTTCTAACTCATAACAACCCTATGTACAACAGATCAAAACACTGCCTGGTCCTGTGCCATCTTCACTTTGCTATGTTTGAGCCCATTGTTGCAGCCACTGTGTCAATCCATCTTATTGAGGGTCTTCCTGTTTTTCCCTGACCCTCCATTTTACCAAGCAAGATGTTCTTCTCCAGAGACTGGTCCTTCCTGGCAACATGTCTAAAGTATGTGAAGAGAAGTCTCATCATCCTCACTTCCAAGGAATGTTCTAGCTGTACTTCTTCCAAGACAGATTTGTTCATTCTTTTGGCAGTCCATGGTATATTCAATATTGTTCACCAACACCACAATTCAAAGGCGTCAATTCTTCTTCGATCTTCCTTATTCATTGTCCAGCTTTCGCATGCATATGAGGCAATTGAAAACACCATGACTTGGTTCAGGCACACTTTAGTCCTTAA
>NW_004443955.1:11335383-11337200 GCF_000243295.1 Trichechus manatus latirostris
TGATGCACACCATTCCTGACTTTAAACCATGCAGAATCGCCTTGTTCTGTTCAAATGACTGCCTCTTGATCTATGTACAGGTTCCTCATGAGCACAATTAAGTGTTCTGGAATTCCCATTCTTTGAAATGTTATCCATAATTTGTTGTGATCCACACAGTCAAAAGCCTTTGCATTGTCAATAAAACACAGGTAAACATCTTTCTGGTATATTCTGCTTTCAGCCAAGATCCATCAGACATCAGCATCGATAACCCTGGTTCCATGTCCTCTTCTGAATATGGCTTGAATTTCTGGAAGCCCCTTGTTGCTGTACTGTTGCAACTGCTTTTGAATGATCTTCAGCAAAATTTTACTTGTGTGTGATATTAATGACATTGTTCGACAATTTTCGCATTTGGTTGGATCACCTTTATTTGGAATAGGAATAAATATGGATCTCTTCCAGTTGGTTGGTCAGGTAGCTGTCTTCCAGATTTCTTGGCATAGACAATTGAGCACTTCCAGTGCTGCATGCATCCGTTTGTTGAAACATCTCAATAGATATTCGGTCAATTCCTGAAGTCTTGTTTTTTGACAGTGTCCTCAGTGCAGCTTGGACTTCTTCCTTCAGTACCATTGGTTCCTGATCATATGTAACCTCCTGAAATGGTTGAACGTTGACCGATTCTTTTTGGTACAGTGACTCTGTGTATTCCTTCCATCTTCTTTTGATGCTTCCTCTGTCGTTCAGTATTTTGCCCGGAGAATCTTTCAATATTGCAACACAAGCCTTGAATTTTTTCTTCAGTTCTTTCAGTTTGAGAAATGCCAAGCGTGTTTTTCCCTTTTGGTTTTCTAACTCCAGGTCTTTGCACTTGTCCTTATAGTACTTTATTTCGTGTCTTCTCGAGCTTCCCTTTGAAATCTTCTATTCAGCTCCTTTACTTCATCATTTCTTCTGTTCCCAAAAGCAAGTTTCAGAGTCTCTTCTGACACCCATTTTGGTCTTTTCTTTCTTTCCTGTCTTTTTAATGACCTCTTGCTTTCTTCATGTATGATGTCCTTGATGTCATTCCACAGCTTGTCTGGTCTTCGGTCATTAGTGTTCAATGTGTTAAATCTATTCTTGAGATGGTCTCTAAATTCAAGTGGGTTATACTCAAGGTCGTATTTTGGCTCTCATGGACGTGTTTTAATTTTCTTCTGCTTCAACTTGAACTTGTAAATGAGCAATTGATGGTCTGTTCTGCAGTCAGCCCCTGGCCTTGTTCTGACTGATGATAATGAGTTTTCCACTATCTCTTTCCACAAATGTAGTCTATTTGATTCCTGTGTATTCTATTCATTGAAGTCCATGTGTATAGTTGCCTTTTTTGTTGTTGAAGAAAGGTATTTGCAAGGAGGAAGTCGTTGGTCTTGCAAAATTCTATCATGCTATCTCCAGTGTCGTTTCTATCACCAAGGCTATGTTTTCCAACTACTCATCCTTCTTATTTGTTACCAACTTTCGAATTCCAATCACCAGTAATGATCAATGCAACCTGATCACATGTCAATCAATTTCAGACTGTAGAAGTTGGTAAAAATCTTCAATTTTTTCATCATGGCCTTAGTGGTTAGTGCATAAATTTGAATAATAGTCGTAGTGATTGGTCTTCCTTGTAGGCATATGGATATTATCCTATCACTGACAGTGTTTACTTCAGGATAGATCTTGAAATGTTCTTTTTCTTTTTTTTAATTGTCCTTCAGGTGAAGGCTTACAGAACAAATAGTTTCTCATGAAACAGTAGTACACGTATTGTTTTATGACATTGGTTAACAACCCCACAACAT
>NW_004443955.1:11337300-11427765 GCF_000243295.1 Trichechus manatus latirostris
TCTCTGTTCTCTGTCAGTTTTCTCACTCCATTTGGTGCTTGGCTGAGTTCTTTATCTCTTCATTTGATGTTTTAGGGTTTCAGGATTGTTGTTTTCTCTGTTTGGCTTAGTTTTTTGGATCTTTGCTGTGGAGGGATGGCGTGGTGCTTCTGCCTAGAGTGCCATTTTGCCGGAAGTCCCTGAAATGTTCTTTTTGACGATGAATGCAAAGCCATTCCTCTTCAATTTGTCATTCCTGACATAGTAGACCATATGATTTTCTGATTCAAAATGGGAAATACCTGTCGATTTCAGCTCACTAATGCCTACGATATCAATGTTTATATGTTCCATTTCATTTTTGACAATTTCCAATTTTCCTAGATTTGTACTTCATACATTCCACATTTGTAATTATTCCTTAGTCAGCAAGAAAAAAAAGGCAAGTAGAATATTTAGGGAAAAATCAAAACGGTGTCTAAGAAAACCACTGTTTAATCATGAACAAACTAAAAATTTGGCCTGGTTTTGAGCAAGTGATTAGTGTGTAGGAGAAAGAATCCATTCAACATTGGTGCTAAAATCATTCTCCTTAGTGTGGCATGGGGAGAAAGCCACCAGCTGATGGAGAAGGAAACCGCTTGATTGTTATGAATATTATTTACCAGCTGGCATTGAGTCAGTTCCAACTCATGGTGACCTCATGTGTGTCAGAGTAGACCTGTGCTCCATAGTATTTTTCAATGGCTGATTTTTCAGAAGTAGATCACCAAGCCTTTCTTCCAAGGCACTTCTGGGCAGAGTTGACCCACCAACTTTTCAGTTAGTATCTGAGTGCCTTAACTATGTGTACCATGCAGGAACTTTGAATATTTTTACAGAGTTAGAAAGGTGAACACTGTTTACTTGTTTTCAACACATAAATAAAGCTTTCAGCAAAGAACAGAAAATTTAATTACAGTCACCAAACAGTGTATTATCAATTCTTGATGCTGTAAAAGGAAAACCCTGCTGATGGAGGAACAGAAGGGGAAAAAGGGAGAAAAGATGGAGAAAATGGCAGGGCTGCTGTGGCCTTCATTACATGGTGAAGACTCAGCACTGTCTCAAGTTGGTGTAAAAAAAGTAAGTGTTCAAGTACATATTTATAGTTGCAAATGTAGCAAATATGAAAACTAAAAATTGTGACCTGGAGAAGATGGGGCTAATGCAAAAAAGTGGAATTCTCATTTTTAACAGTGCAGAACCAGTAGATATTGTTTACCAGTGACCAGTGAAGATGTATAGAGGTAAGCATGTTTACTAGAGTTATGATGGTGAGCAAATTGATGTTTTTAAAGAAGGGAACTGAGGCCAAAACCAGACACAGTGAGTAGCACTATGTCAGAGAACATTTTACCCAGAGGCTGGGAAGAGCCAACTGTCTCATCGTCTATTTTGCACTCTGCTTTGTGTTTGTCCTTTGTCATTTGCTCGCAAAGGTATTTACGTGAGTCTTTATATTTCCTTGAGCAATAAGACGTTTCTAGGGGCTATCTCTATTACTCATTAGTCAGTTTGTCGTATTGTGATGGCTTGCGTGTTGCTGTGATGCTGGAAGCTATGCCACCAGTATTTCAAATACCAGCAGGGTCACCTTTGGTGGACAGGTTTCAGCGGATCTTCCAGACTAAGACAGACTGGGAAAAAGGACCTGGCAATCTACTTCTAAAAAAAAATTGGCCAGTGAAAACCTTATGAATAGCAGTGGAACATTGTCTGATATAGTGTGGGAAGATGAGCTCCTCATGTTTGAAGGCACTCAAAATATGACTGGGGAAGAGCTGCCTCCTCAAAGTAGAGTTGACATTAATGAAGTAGCTGGAGTCAAGCTTTCAGGACTTTCAATTGCTGATGTGGCATGACTCAAAATGAGAAGAAACAGCTGCAAACATCCATTAACAATGAGAACATGGAATGTATGAAGTATGAACCTAGGAAAATTGGAAGTCTTCAAAAATGAAATGAAATTCATAAAGATTGATATCCTAGGCATTAGTGAGCTGAAATGGACAGGTATTGGCTATTTTGAATCAATCTACTATGCCGGGAATGACAAATTGAAGGGGAACAGTGTCACATTCATTGTCAAAATGAACATTTCAAGATCTATCCTAAAGTACAACGCTGTCAGTGCTAGGATAATCACCATACACCCACAAAGAAGACCATGGGAGGCCTGGTGGTGCAGTGGCTAAGAGCTCAGCTGTTAACCAAAAGATCATCAGTTTGAATCCACTAGCCATTCATTGGAAACCCAGTGGGGCAGTTCTACTCTGTCCTATAGGGTTACTGTGAGTCAGAATTGACTCCATGGCAATGGGGTTTACAAAGAAGACCAGTAAACACGACTATTATTCAAATTTAGGCACCAACCACTAATGCCAAAGGTGAAGATATTGAAGACTTTTATCTACTTCTGTAGTCTGAAATTGATCAAACATTCAATCAAGATGCATTGATAACTACTGGTGATTGTAATTCTAAAAATGGAAACAAAGAAGGATCAGTATTTGGAAAATATGGCCTTGGTGATAGAAGTGACACTAGAGATCCCATGATAGAATTTTGTAAGACCAATAACTTCTTCACTGCAAATACCTTTTTTCAACAACATAAATGACGACTATACACATGGACCTCACCAGATGGAAAACACAGGAATCAAGGTGATTACATCTGTGGAAAGAGACAATGGAGAAGCTAAATATCATCAGTCAGAACAAGGTCAGGGACCAACAATGGAATGGACAATCAATTACTCCTATGCAAGTTCAAGTTGAAGCTGAAGAAAAACAAGTCCACAAGAGCCAAAGTATGACCTTCAGCATATCTCCACTGAATTTAGAGACCATCTCAAGAATAGATTTGATGCACTGAACACTATGCCCAAAGACCAGACAAGTTGTGAGATGACATCAAGGACATCATAAGCGAAGAAAGCAAATGGTCATAAGAAGGGAAGAAAGAAAGAAAAGACCAAAACGGGTGTCAGAGGAGACCCTGAAACTTGCTCTTGAACATAGAGTAGCTCAAGCAAACAGAAAAAATGATGAAGTAAAACAGCTGAACAGAAGAGTTCAAAGGGGGACTCAAGAGGACAAGGTAAAGTATTATAATGACTTGTGCAAAGACCTGGAGTTAGAAAACCAAAAGGGAAGAATGCACTCAGCATTTCTCAAGCTGAAAGAACTGAGGAAAAAATTCAAGCCTCGTGTTGCAATATTGAAGAATTCTATGGGCAAAATATTGAATGATGCAGAAAGCATCAAAAGAAGATGGAAGGAGTACACAGAGTTACTGTGCCAATAGTAATTGGTCGACGTTCAATCATTTTAGGAAGTAGCATATGATCAAGAACTGATGATATTGAAGGAATAAGCTCAAGGTGCACTGACAGCACTGGCGACCAACAAGGCTCCAGGAATTGACAGAATACCAACTGAGATGTTTCAACAAACAAATGCAAACCTGGAAGCACTCACTCATGTATGCCATGAAATTTAGAAGACAGCTACCTGGCCAACTGACTGGAAGAGATTCATATTTGTGCCCATTCCAAAGCAAGGCAATCCAACAGAGTGCTGATATTATCAAAAAATATCATTAATATCACACACAAGTAAAATTTTGCTGAAGATAATTAAAAAATTGTTGCAGCAGTATATCAACAAGGAACTGCTAGATAGTGAAGCCAGATTCAGAAGAGGATGTGGAACGAGGGATATCATTGCTGATGTTAGATGGATCTTGGCTGAAAGCAGAGAATACCAGAAAGGTGTTTGCCTGTCTTTTATTGACTATGCAAAGGCATTTGACTGTGTGGCTCATAACAAACTATGGATAACATTGAGAAAATAGGAATTCTGGAACAGTTAATTGTGCTTATGCAAAAACTGTACGTAGACCAAGAGGCAGACCTTGGAGCAGACAAGGATTTAAAACCAGGAAAGGTGTGTGTCAGGGTTGTATCCATTCACCATACTTATTCAATTTGTATGCTCAGCAAATAATCTGAGAAACTGGACTATATGAAGAAGAACTCGGCGTCAGGATTGGTGGAAGACTCATTAACAACCTGCAATATGTAGATGACACAACCTTGCTTGTGGAAAGCAAGGAGGACTTGAAGCATTTACTGATGAAGATCAGAAACTACAGCCTTCAGTATGGATTATACCTCAACATAAACAAAACAAAAATCCTCACAACTGGACCAATAAGCAACATCATGACAAATGGAGAAAATATTGAAATTGTCAAGCATTTCATTTTACTTTGATCCATGATCAACGCCCATGGAAACAGCAATCAAGAAATCAAAGGACATACTGCATTGGGCAAATCTGCTGCAAAAGGCCTCTTTCAAGTGTTAAAAAGCAAAGAAGTCACTTTGAGGACTAACGTGCTTCTGATCCAAGCCATGGTATTTTCAACGGCCTCATATCCATGCAAAAGCTGGACAACGAATAAGAAAGACCAAAGATGAATTGATGCCTTTGCATTATGGTTTGGTGAAGAATATTGAATATATGACGGGCTGCCAGAAGAAGGAACAAATCTGTCTTGGAAATACAGCTAGAGTGCTCCTTGGAAGAGAGGATGGTGAGACTTTGTCTCATGTACTTTGGACATGTTATCAGGAAGGACCAGTCCCTGGAGCAGGACATCATACTTGGTAAAGTAGAGGGTCAGCGAAAGAGAGGAAGACCCTCAGTGAGATGGATTGACATGGTGGCTGCAACAATGGGCTGAAACATAGCAATGATTGTGTGGATGGTGCAGCAACAGGCAGTGTTCCATTCTGTTGTACATAGGGTCGCTATGAGTCAGAACCAACTGGACAGCACCTAACAACAACAAGGGACTATCTGGGCCTGTTTGTCTTGCTGTAATCACTATAAGGCTGTATGCATCCTCACAAATTAGATGCTGATTGCTTAGCTTCTCAAATTTATGCTTTTGGCCAAAGGCACATATGCCTTCTCTTTCTTACTTGCTCAGAGCAAAAAAGTGTGTCTGGGTGCACCTTACGAAGCCCTCATAGGGGCCAGCAGCTGCCCTTTCATCCCAGCAGCTATGTGCAGAGCGCAGTGGCCAGTGTGCAGCTGGGAGGCACCTGCCATGTTTGGCTGAGCACAAGGGCAGGAAAGATGGGGCGCCCACTGAAGCCACCTGCACCAGCAGGCTGGACCAGCAATGCTCATCCTCATCACACACACCATGCTGCAAGTGCAGCATGGCCGCCTGGGAGAGCAGGGGCTGTGGCCTGTGTCTTAGTTTCCTAGTGCTGCTGTGACAGAAACACCACAAGTAGGTGACTTTAAAGAACAGGAATTTATTTTCTCACAGTTCTGGAGGCTGAAAGTCCAAATCAGGATCTCAGCCTTGTTGATTCCTTCTATGAGCCTCTCTCCTAGCTCTGGTGACTGCAGGCAATCCTTGGCGTTCCTTTGCTTGTAGATGGATCCTCACATGGCATCTGTCTTCCCCCTATAGTGTGTCTCTGTGTCTATTCTGCTCTTTTTATAAGATGCTACTTTAGGTTTAGGACCCACTCTACTCCGGTATGGCCTAATTAACATAACAAAAGAACAGAGTCCAAACAAGGTCATATTTATAGGTACAGAGGTTAGGACTTCTATATTTCTTTTGGGGGAACACAATTCAATCCATAACACCTTGGAAAGACCAGTGTTCAAATCCCCATGTGGCCACTGCATAGCTGTGTAACCACAGGCAAGGTCCTCCACCCCTCTGAGTATCTGCCTTCTCAGCTGCTACGGGTTAACTGCTCTAGTGGGCAGTGGCCACTCCCCACCACTATGGGTCTGCTTAAGCCCACTGCCCCTGCTAAGTGCTGCCTGGGTTTCCAAGTGCCCTCTGCCCTCTCCCTCTCCCTTCTTTACCTCTTCTGGCCTCTGGGCCCAGTTTGCCCAGGCTTGAGGCACCTGTTTTGTCCTCTGACATCCAAGTCCCAGCCTGTCTGCTTGCATTTCCAGCACATTACAGGTTCTAGTCCTTACTCAGTACACATTATGCTGGTGGCTCTTCCAGACACTAGCCTGATCCCCCTGCCCTGTGTCCAGCACTATCACTTGACTACAAGGCAATCAGTGCAGCCATATCAGGAACAAGGGATAGATGAACCATTGGAGAACATGACAACCCCTCTACTTAACAAGCACTTACTATGTGCCGGATATTGTTCTAGGCATTTTACATATGTTAACTCATTTATTCCTCATAACAACCCAATTTCATCCCCTTTCTACAGATGAGGATGTTGAGGCACAGGGAGATTAAGTAACTTGCCCAAGGTCACACAGCCAGGAAGGGACACAGAAAGGATTGGAATTCAGGCTCCAGAGTCCAGGCTCTTAACTCCTACACTCTACTGCCTCTCCTTGTGGCTTGTTGGTGACTCTGACCTAACACAAAGGCAAATTCTACTTGGTTGTTCTCCTAACTGATGCTTACAGTTGAGAGAAGCGTACAGACAACACTTCAGTGTCCCTGCTAAGGCCTTGATTTTTTTTTTTTAACTATTATCTTTGTACTGTGCTGCTCTTCTAATGTAATTTTCAGAATGTGCAGCAATGCTACCTCCAAAATATAAGCTGCCTTCTTAGAAAAATCATTTTTCCATGTAAGCTTTTCATTTTGGAAACAAGCTAATACAATTCTGCTAGGGCAGCTCACCAGGTAAGTGGAAAGGAAATACAGGGTCCTTGACTTTCTTGGTGGGGAAGGACTTAGTGGTTCTGTTGTCCAACTCTGTCATTGGAGAGAAGAGGAGGTCAAAATCTGATGTGACCTCCCAAGGTCATGTGGCACATCCTGGATCTTGGGCTCCTGTTTTCTTCCCTGAACAGTCCACACTGGTCCTTGAAGTCACCAAGGCAGTTCACAGCAACACTCAGATGTGTTGACAAGGCCTATTTGTGCTCTGTGAACCCTCTAAAGATCTGGGGAGAGCTGCTTTCGACAACTTCCAGAGGCCATGTACTCCCTTTCTCTGCCACACTGTAGATCATCTGACTGCACTTTGGCCAATGAGGGGCCAATGTTTTCCTCTCTGACAAAAGGAGAGGAGCAGTTGTTTGAAGACAGGATGCCCAAAGCTAGGGTGGCCATCTTGTGCAGATAGGGAGAGATAATTTACTACTGAGGGCCAAGTAGAAGATGGAAGGATCCTGGTCCTCAGGGACATTGTTAGTCCACTGTACACATCTGGGGACTGCCTACTACCAGAGGGCTTGTTTGTTTTGTTTTTTGTGAAGTAACAAGATGTCTTCATTGTTTACATCACTGCAGATTGGATTCTCTGTTAGACAGCCAAAAGTACCCTGTTATGGATTGAACTGTGTACCCCAAAATATGTGTTGGAATCCTAACTCCTATACCTGTAGATGTAATCCTATTTGGAAATACAGTTTTCTTTGTTATATTAATTAGATCGCACTGGAGTGGAGTGGTTCAAAATCTAATCACTTTTGAGTTATAGAAAGAGCAGATTAGACATACAGACATGCACACAAGGGGGGAAGACAGATGCCATGTGAGGATCATCTACAAGTCAAGGAAGCAAGGAACACCGAAGACTACCTACAAGGAAGGAATTGACACAGCAGAGACCCTAATTTAGACTATTAGCCCCCAGAAGTATGAGAAAATAAATTTCTGTTTTTTAAAGCCACCTACTTGTGGTATTTGTGTTACAATAGCATTAGGAAACTAAGACATACCCTAATAGGTGCAGAAGTAGTGCCTTGGCCATAGTTCTTCCTACAGAATGTTCTACAGCTCAGTGTACCTTGTGAAAAGTTTACTGCAGACTTCCCTGGGTCCATCTCTGTCTCACACGTCAGCCCAGCTTGCTCCCAGTGGCCTCCTCATGCAGGGCAGAGGAGGTACTCTGTGAATTCATTCATTGATACATCCATTCGTTCACTCCACAAACATGCATTGATAACAAGTGGGTGAGCTGTCCCTGTGCCTCCCCCATCATACACACACCACTTCGTGAGCTTCTTGAGGACAGGACTCTGGCCACGTGGCACAGATCTAGGAGAGCTGCCCATGGTCTAAGGGAAGACCAGCCACAGTCAGATCCTCCAAATGCAGCAGGGATGGCAGGAAGACACTTTCATTGCCTGCACAGCTGCTTGGCCTGAGCCTATGTGGCTGGTGGCAGGTCCACAATGTCACTCTGAGGCTGCCACTTCTATCTGGTGCCCCCACCCTGGCCCCTTCAACCAAAGCCTACTTTCTCTCAGGGCCTTGACATCCTCCAGGGACTCGGGCCCTCCCAGCCCTCTCCACTTGTGCAGTTTTTCTCCACTCCCTTCCCCAACCACATGGCTTCATCCTCTGGAGGGGAACGCTGAAATGGATCCTTGGTCCTGTGCACCTTTAATTGCACCCTAAATTCAAATACATAGGACTTAATCCACTGAATTTCTGGTGTTCCAGTCCCAGACATGGATATACATGAAAAAGATGCAGGTAGTGGCTACCCCGGTGGGTAAGGAGGCAGTAGTAACTGGAACGGGACATGAGGGGGCCTTCTGGGGGCTGCTTATGTTCCGGGTCTTAGTCTGGGTGCTGTTTCCACGGGTGGGTTCAGTTCATGAAGATCCATCAAACTACACGTATGATGCATGCACTTTTCTGTGTATATGCAATATGTCAATTAAAAGTGTTTCGTTTTTTAAATAAAGGGAATACTCAGATGTCTTAGTCATCTAGAGCTGCTATAACAGAAATACCACAAGTGGATGGCTTTTAATAAAGAGAAATTTATTCTCTCACAGTCTAGTAGGCTACAAGTCCAAATTCAAGGCATCAGCTCCAGAGGAAGGCTTTCTCTCTCTGTCGGCTCTGGAGAAAGGTCCTTGTGATGCATCCCTCAGTCTGGGCGCATCTCACCGCAGGAATCTCAGCTCCAAAGGACATGCTCTGCTCCCAGCACTGCTTTCTTGGTGGTATGAGGTTCCCATGTGTCTCTGCTTGCTTCTCTCTTTTATATCTCAAAAGAGATTGGCTTAAGACAATATCCAATCTTGTAGAGCTCATCAGTATAACCTCATCATAGTGATAGAGTTTATAACACATAAGGAAATCACATCAGATTACAAAATGGTACACAATCATACAATACTGGGAATCATGACCCAGCCAAGTTGACAGATATTTTTGGGGGACATAATTCAATCCATGACACCAGATTAGCGTTTTGTTTTGGTAAACAAAGAGAATACAAGCGTTTTCCTTAGAGCCCTGGTCCTGGCCCCTTTTCAAAGGGTGCCCATGCTTATTGTAGTTGCTGTTAGTTGCCATTCTGTCAGCCCCGACTCATAGCGACAGAACGAAACACTGCCTGGTCCTGTGCCATCCCCATGATTGGTTGTGGATCAAACCATTGTGATCCACAGGGTTTTCACTGGTTGATTTTCAGAAGTAGATCACCAGCCCTTTCTTCCTAGTCAGTCTTAGTCTGGAAGTGCCACTGAAACCTGTTCAGCATCATGGCAACATACAAACCTGGTGACAGATGGGTGGTGGCTACACAAGAGGTGCATTGGCTGAGAATTCAACCTGGGTCTCTGCATGGAAGATGAGAATTCCACTATTGAATTACCACTGCCCCCTTGCCGATGCTTATTGTTGTTGTTACTAGCTGCCACTGAGTCAGCCTCCAACTCATGGCAACCTCATGTGTTACAGAGTAGAACGGTTCCATAGGATTTTCTTGGCTTTAATCTTTACAGAAGCAAATCAGCAGATTTTTATTTTGTGGAGACACTTGGTGGGTTTTAACCACCAACCTTTAGGTTAGCAGCTGGTTACAAACTGCTTGCACAACCCAGGTTTCATTGCTCATGCTTATACCTTAGTGTATTCCCATGGCAGTGGCTGGAGGTTCAGCTGTGGGGACCCAAATGTCTCTGCAATCATCCTTGCATTTCCCTCCCTCATGGTGCCTTCAGGGATCATCACTGGATCTGAGTTCTGCTGCTTTACTGCTCTGGAATTTCCATTCAGATGGTTTTGTGATGTGGCTGCTGCAGGCCTGTGGCTGTTGGACACAGGTTTCATCAAGCACAGTCATGTTTATATCCATCTGAGGCATTGCAACATTTATATGAAGTGAATGAAAACCAAAGAACCGTGATAAAGCATGATAAACTTTGGTACCCTTGGCTCCTACCAGACCTTTCAGTAGAACTGGAGGCTGGATCAGTTCCAAGAAAGATAAACTTAATATTAACGTTAATGATACTTTGCACTTGGTCTAGTAAAAATATTTTGAATGCAGCGGAGGCAAGGATATGAATGTTTGCTTGGTGCTGTTTATCAGGAAGTGCTTCTGCTTGTTTATTATGTTAGGGCTTTGTGTACAGCAACTATTTTTTCTTCTCACCACCCAGAGCCATATTTCTTGTTGGTTGTTACATCCCAAGTTTAACAGGAAGTTTTTGTTCATATTTAAATGGTATGTTTTTAAAACATATCTGTAAATAGCTGAAGACAGAATGGTTGAAGGTGTGGAGTCGTTTAATATTCTTTCTGACAGATATTTTTGCACTTGAAATTACATCTCAGTGGTTGTGAAACAGGAAGTTTACAGCATGAGGTCCAGTTGGTTGTGACACTTATACTGCGTGTCCATCTTTGAATCTGTGGAGGTTTGAGATACTCAGGGAATGAGGACTTTTTTTTTTCCTAATTGGAGGATGGATCTGCAGAATTACTCTTAGTTATGTGAAAGCAGAAGAAATGACCCAGGAGAAGTAAAGTGAGTATCTATATTCTCTTTTAGTTGACAGGGAAAAGAAAAAGACGATTTATATGCAGCATGGTAGCTGACTTTTCTGAAATAATTATTACAGAGTTTTCTCCCAGATATCGTTCGTTTCCTCCAGGGACCATCTTCTTGATGTGTCATATATCACTGGTGGGAATGCTCAGGCATCAATAAAACAGCAGCACTGGGATGATGGGTGGGAGCCGTGCACATTAGAGCAACAGGTCCCTTGGAGGTGGATAGAAGCAATCTATCTCCGGCCCATGGCCTTGGATAATGTATTATTCTCAGGATAGAATCACCCAAGGAGCAATTCATCCAGACTCTAACTCAATTTAATTCCAAGATGAAAGAGATGCAGTGTCAGGTTGCTTATTTGGTCCACAGTGCAATAATTCAGTATTTTGCAGTCCTTTGGAGTCACACATCTTGCTACAGTGAATTTGGCTTTAGGTCCACCCCAAGTGACTATACCACCAGTTGCCGTGGAGTCAGTTTCGACTCATGACAATCCTATGTGTGTCAGAGTAGAACTGTGCTCCACAGGATTTTCAATGGCTGATTTTTTGGAAGTAGATCACTAGGCTCTTCTTCCAAGGTACTTCTGGGTGAACTGAAACCTCCAGCTTTTCGGTTAGCAGATGAGCATGTTAACGGTTTGCACCCTCATAAATTACAGGTTATAAGTTTGTGCGTTTACAGACACATGATACAAGTTGGCTCAAGAACTTGAAGGTAAGTTGACTCCTAGTTAGATAGACATTTTTCTAAATTAAGAGAAAACTGATGATGTGTTTATTTTGCAGATCTCACAGAAGCTTAAAGGCTCCAAAAAACTAGGAGAAAACAGACCTCTGATTTAAGATGGTGGATTTTGTACGTCTCTCTTCCCAAATCCCAGTAAAGAAGTACAAAATGAAATCATCTCCCAAAACAAGAAAGGAAGTTGGAGAAGGAGTTATTTGCAAACAATTTATAAAAATAAACACAGGGATATGGAAAGAAGAAGGCCCAGGTGGCAGATGGGACAGAGCAGAGGATGGGTAGGGTGTGCCAGCTGAGAGAATACGTGTGGTACAGCTATAGCAGTGGCTACTCCTCCCAACAGGACAGAGAGAGGATCTGTGATTGGAGCCAGAAAGAGAAAGAGGGCATAAAACAGGATGTTTAATGGAAGTTTTGTCAACAAAAACAGTTGTGCCCCTCTCTAAGCCCATCCACACTTCACAGAGAGAGACTGGCAATCAGATATTTACCCTTAGGCAAACAAACTAGCTCACTAACTAACTGTATTAGTTTCCTAGGGCTGTTGTAGTAAAATACCACAAAATGGGTGACTTATAAGAACAGAAATTTACGATCTCACAGTTATGGAGGCTGGGAGTCCAAGAACAGGGTGTCAGCCATGTTGATTCCTTCTTAGGCTTGGAGGAAGAATCTCTCCTAGCTTCTGATAGCTTGGGGCATTCCTTGGTTTGCAGCTGCAGCATCACGTGGCATCTTTCCTCTGTCTCCTGGTCTCTGTGTATCTCCTCTTTTATAGGGACAACAGTCATATAGGATTAGGATCCACCCTACACAGTATAAACTCCTATTATCCCAACTCATAACATCTTCAAAAACCCTGTTTCCAAACAGGATTGTGTTCATAGGTATGGAGTTTAGGACTTTGTCAATGAGTAAGAATGCATACTCTGTTAAAAATACAAGCAAAGAGATGTATTGAAGTTTCCAGATGGCTTGAACTGGGGACATCTCTGATCTCATAAAGTGAAACTAAATGCTCCAACATGGTGAAGTTACAGAGGCATGTTTATGAGGTAAAATACAACATTCTGATTAGAAGTTGCAAGATTAGGTAAGCAGGAAGTGGGACAACTCGAAGCAAGGGCTTTACAGTGATTGGTTGGAAACACAAATGTGGGCTATTTGGATTAGTTAGTTTAAATACATGACTAAGGGGGATTTTACAGGTAGTCACAAGGTAATTTCCTGACACTGCTGAGAGGATTTCTGATAAGGGTCTTGGGTCAAGACCTGCCCTTAGGGATATTCTTTCCATATCTTAATTTAACCACAGAGAAAAGCATTTCTTTTGTTATGTACTTAAGTCCATCTAAGAATTTGACGGTTGTAGGGCAAATTCTTTGTTATGTACTGAAGTCTGACTAAGGGTTTGCAAAGACCTGGAGGTAGAAAACCAAAGGGGAAGAACACGCTTGACATTTCTCAAGTTAAAAACAATTGAAGAAAAATTCAAGCTTCTAGTTGCAGTATTGAAAGATTCTATGGGCAAATATTGAATGACACAGGAAGCATCAAAGTAGATGGAAGGAATACACACTGTCACTGTACCAAAAAGAATTGGTCAACATTCAACCATTTCAGGAGGTAGCATATGATCAAGAATTAATGGTACTGAAGGAAGAAGTCCAAGCTGCACTGAAGGAGCTGGTGAAAAACAAGGCTCCAGGAATTGACAAAATACCAATTGAGATGTTTCAACAAACAGATGGAGAGCTGGAAATGCTAACTTGTCTATGGCCAACCAACTGGAAGAGATCCATATTTGTACCCATTCCAAAGAAAGGTGAACCAACAGAATGTGGAAATTATTGAACAATATCATTAACATCACACACAAGTAAAATTTTGTTGAAGATAATTCAAAAACGGTTGCAGCAATACATCAACTGGGAACTGCCAGAAATTCAAGCTAGATTCAGAAGAGGACGTGGAATGAGAGATATCATTGCTAATGTCAGATGGATCTTGGCTGAAATCAGAAAATACCAGAAAGAGGTTTATCTGTGTTTTAGTGACTATGCAAAGGCATTCAACTGTGTGGATCATAACAAATTATGGATAACATTGTCAAGAATGGGAATTCCAGAACACTTAATTGTGCTCATGTGGAACCTGTACATAGACCAAAAGGTAGTTGTCCAAACAGAGCAAGGGGATAATGAGTGGTTTAAAATTAGAAAAGGTATGTGTCAGGGTTGTATCCTCTCACCATATTTATCCAACTGGTATGCTGAGTAATACAAGGAGCTGGACTATATGAAGAAGAACAAAGTATCAGGATGGGAGGAAGACTCAGTAACAACCTGCGATATTCAGATAACACAACCTTGCTTGCTAAAAGCGAAGAGGACTTGAAGCACTTACTGATGAATATCAAAGACTACCGCCTTCAGTATGGATTACTCCTCAACATAAAACAAAAATCCTCACAACTGGACCAATAAGCAATATCATAATAAATGCAGAAAATATTGAAGTTTTGAAAGAGTTCAGTTTACTTGGATCTAAAATCAACTCCCATGGAAGCAGTAGTCAAGAAAGCAAACATTGGGCAAATCTGCTACCAATAAAAAACCTCTTTCAAATGTTAAAAAGCAAAGACATCACTTTGAGGACTAAAGTGCACCTGACCCAAGCCATGGTATTTTCAGTCACCTCATATTCATGCAAAAGCTGGACAATGAATAAGAAAGACTGAAAAAGAATTGACGTCTTTGAATTCCAGTGTTGGCAAAGCATATTGAACATACAATTGACTGTCAGAAAAATGAACTAATCTGACTTGAAGGAAGTACAGCTAGAATGCTCCTTAGAAGTGAGGATGACAAGACTTTGTCTCATGTACTTTGGACATGTTATCAGGAGGGAGTAGTCGCTGGAGAAGGACATCATGCTTGGTAAAGTAGAGGATCAGCGAAAAAGAGGCAGACCCTTGACGATATGGATTGACACAGTGGCTGCAACAATGGGCTCAAACATAGCAATGATTGTGAGGATGGCGCAGAACCGGGCAGTGTTTTGTTCTGTTGTACAGAAGGTTACTATGAGTTGGAACCGACTCGAGGGCACTTAACAACAACAAAGAATTTGACGGTTGCAGGGGAAATCTTTCATTATGTCCTTAAGCCTGACTAAGTTTTGACAGTTGCAGGGGAAATAAGCAAAAGCTAAGATAGAGTAGGGGCTCAGACCTGGGCCAATCATTCTGATATGAGTCAGACACCTCAATTTTGTAACTGTCACACATTCCTTCATTTTGATCAAGGATTTAATTAACATCCCTTGACCACTATTAAATGAATAAGTTCTTCTGCAGAGGCTTGCAATAATGATACGTTATTCCTTAGATGGCTGTTTGCTTAGGTAAGCCTTTAAGACCCCTGACACTACTGTTTGGCAGTCAGGCACCATCTGACCTCTTCACACTGCCATGACTTAGCATTCACCTTCTGCGATCTTAAACGGGGAAAGGGGGAGTGGCCTGTGTGAAATGAAGCCACATTAGAGGAAGAGCTTGACTATCCAAACGACTGGCTCAGGTTGTGAGCTCAAGTCCATTTGGGAAATAGATCTCATCTATGTACATAATTCTCTTCACAGGCTTTACATTTGTCTTTTGCATCATAACATTGGTTATACGTTTCATGCAACATATGATTATTTCAGTAATTATTACCACAACAATTAATATCATTAATCCAGTTAGCAATACAGATCTAATCCAGGATCCAATACCTTTAGGTAACCAACAAAAAAAAAAACAGTCAAGCTAAGAGGATTCAGATTCTGGATCTTCTGTATGTAACCAGGTAGCTCTTTGAAGAATTCTCAATATTTTGTTGAACCTCATGGGTAGTATTAATCTAGGTGCAGTAAGAAGTGTTTGCTGTAGCACAAACACTACCTTGTTGGACTAAAAGAAAATCTAGAGCTATAATTACCAGCATTAGTTACTGATTGGGCTAAGTTAATAAATGCATTTTCTCTCCAAGTGTCAGAAGAAACTGTTGGAAAGAAAGGAATAAGTTCATAGAGAACTAAAACTTTCAGGAAGTAGGAACACAGGTGTACAATAAAACTAATAGCATAAGAATAGCTATGGTTATGAAGCAAAGTTGTAAATATATGCATGAAGTCTTGTTCCATGGTCTTGGGACTAGCTGTCTACCTCAGATGTCATCTGCTTCTGGCCGCCTGGGCATTTCAAAGTAGTTTTTAGTTCTCCAGAGTGTTGATAATTCTACAGGGCCAGCAGGGGCGGCTTGGCTTTCTTTAGTTGAGGCAGATGAATGCAGGTTTTAACTCCCTGTAATTTGGCAGCACATGGATTCGTAAGAAGGACCAAATATAGTCCTTTCCATTGGGGCTTCAATGAATCCTTTAACTATTGTCTTTCCCAATAGACTACAGGGTCACTGTGAGTCAGAATCAACTCAACAGCAACAGGTCTGGTCTGGCCCAATAGACATATCCTCCCGGGGGGCAATGTTAAACAGATTTTGGGATTGTAACTTTTGGTCATCAAAGCCTTCTGTAACCTGTGCAAAATATTCTTTCAAAATGGAATTACTTATGGGATCATTTAAAACACTCAGAATATATTTAGTCAGAAATTTGACATGCTTCCAATCCATAGGGTATTATGTAGCCAACAGAATGTTACTAGTTACTGAAATAACTGATTCTTATATTAAAAGAAGGAAAAGGGGGAAAAAGGTCTCTTATGTCTAAAAATAAAACATTGACCATCAGCAATATTCTCATATAAACCTTGTAGTAATTGTTTTAGTTTAGTCAATCCTATGTAGTTACCTTTGGTTCTGTGTACTTCTGGATCAACAGCAGTCTGAAAACTTTGTCAGTTTCTACACAAGAGTTCTGAAAACCTTGATTAAGTTTAATGGTATATCATAGTCCTTTTCATTAGTCCAATACAGTTTATCTTTTCGTTGAAATATTTCAAGCGTTTTCAGCAAAGTAAAAACTTATCTGCAGACGATAAAACTTAATATGGCCTGATTAACTTGTAATATTGCTTCTTAAAAAGTGAAAGACTTGGTAGGAATTAATTATAAAAGGTAATGCAGAGCCAAATAAAGTCAATTCAGACAAAAATATCTCTATACATAACAACCTGATTTTCAAAGAGTTTCAGATATAACACATAATGATATTGAGATATAATACCATATACTCAGGATACACCAAGAATATACCAAGATTATCAAGTCTGTAAGTGTCTGAATAGTAATAAAAACTCCATGGGTAAATGATGTGAATTCCTCAGTTAAAACCGTTGGCTCTGATAATGCTAGATTCATAAACAGCAAAGTTGTGACCAAGTTATCAATTAAAAAATAATAAAATTTTGACATAATAGTATGTGCTTGTTGTCTAATATCAGGCAAAAACATAAGAGAAAATATTAACACATACATTTTTATCCCAAAGAAAATCAGGCCTTCTCTTGATTGGACAACACTTTTCATGTAATTTATAACATATTAAGTAAAACTTTTAGCACTTTTCTCAGAAACAAATCCTTTGTGGCTTTCAGTGAAGTTTCACAGTTGTGAAGAGTTTATCATAGGTCACTGAAAAACAATACTTAAGCTATTTTACCAAAGTTTTTTTGTTTTAATTTTATTTTGTTGTGCTTTAGGTGAAAGTTTACAGAGCAAATTAGTTTCTCATTCAAAAATTTATACACAAATTGTTTCATGCCATTGGTTGCAATTCCCACAATGTGTCAGCACTCTCCCCCTTTCCACCCTTGCTTCCCCATTTCCATTTGTCTGGTTTTCCTGTCCCTTCCTGCCTTCTCATCTTTGCTTTTGGGCAGGTGTTCCTCATTTGGTTTCCTATATTTGATTGATCTAAGAAGCATGTTCCTCACATGAGTTATTGTTTAATAGGCCTGTCTAATCTTTGGCTGAAAGGTGAACTTTGGGGGTGGCTTTGGTTCTGAGTTAGAAGGGTGTCCAGGGGTCATAGTCTTGGGGGTGCCTCCAGTCTCTCTCAGATCAGTAAGTCTGGTCTTTTTTGTGAATTTGAATTTTGTTCTACATTTTTCTCACGCTCTGTCTAGGACTCTCTATTGTGATCCCTATCATAGTGGTTGTTGGTGGTAGCTGGGCACCATCTAGTTCTTCTGGGCTCAGGCTGCTGGAGGTTTTGGTTCATGTGGTCCATTAGTCCTTTGGACTAGTATTTTCCCTGTACTTTTGGTTTTCTTCATTCTCCTTTGCTCTGAACATGATGGGACCAATAAGTGTATCTTAGATGGCCGCTGGCAAGCTTTTTTTTTTTCCGTATTTTATTTTTTATTGTGCTTTAAATGAAAGTTTACAGTTAAAGTTAGTTTCTCATACTGAAATTTATACACACTCTGCTATGTGACCCTAGCTGCTCTCCCCATACTGTGACAGCACACTCCTCCTTTCCACCCCGGATTTCCCCTGTCCATTCAACCAGCTCCTGTCACTTTCTGCCTTCTCATCTCGCCTCCGAACAGGGGCTGCCCATTTAGACTCATGTATCTACTTGAGCTAAGAAGCACACTCTTCATGAGTATCATTTTATGCCCCATAGTCCAGTCTAATCTTTGTCTGAAGAGTTGGTCTTGGGAATGGTTTTAGTGTTGGGCTAACAGAGAGTCCAGGGGCCATGTCTTCCAGGGTATCTCCAATCTCAGTCAGATCTTTAAGTCTGGTCTTTTTACTAGAGTTTGAGTTCTGCACTCCACTTTTCTCCTCCTCCGTCAGGGACTTTCTGTTGTGTTCCCTGTCAGAGTGGTCACTGGTGGCAGCTGGGCACCATCTAGTTCTTTTGGTCTCAGGCTGATGGAGTCATGGTTTATGTGGCCCTTTTGTCTCTTGGGCTAATATTTTCCTTGTGTCTTTGGTGTTCTTCATTTTCCTTTGCTCCACTTCAGTTGGGACAAATTGATGCATCTTAGATGGCCACTTGCTGGCTTTTAATACCCCAGATGCCACTCACCAACATGGGATGCCCCTGTTACTCTGTCCCTGAAAGTGGTTGGTTGTATTCAGGAAACTTCTTAGCTTTTGGTTTAGTCCAGTTGTGCTGACCTCCCCTGTATTGTGTGTTGTCCTTCCCTTCACCTACGATAATTCTTGTCTACTGTCTAGTTAGTGAATAACCCTCTCCTTCCCTCCTCACCCTCGTAACCATCAAAAAATATTTTATTCTGTGTTTAAACCTTTTCTTGAGTTCTTATAATAGTGTTTTTATACAATATTTGTCCTTTTGTGACTGAGATTTCACTCAGCTTAATGCCTTCCAGATTCATCCACATTATGAGATATTTCACAGATTCATCGTTATTCTTTATCATTGCATAGTATTCCATTGTGTGAATGTATCATAATTTGTTTATTCTTTCTTCCGTTGATGAGCTTCTAGGTTGTTTCCATCTTTTTGCTATCATAAACAGTGCTGCAATGAACATTGGTGCGCATATATCTATTTGTGTGACAGCTCTTATCTTTCTAAGATGTATTCCAAGGAGTGGGATTGCTGGATCACTTGGTACTTCTATTTCTAGCTTTTTAAGGAAACGCCAAATCGATTTCCAAGGTGGTTGTACCATTTTACATTCCCACCAACAGTGTATAAGTGTCGCAGTCTCTCCAAAACCTCTCCAATATCTATTACATTGTATTTTTTGGATTAAAGCTGGCCTTGTTGGGGTGAGATGGTATCTCATTGTAGTTTTGATTTGCATTTCTCTAATGGCTAATGATCGTGAGCATTTCCTCCTGTATCTGTTAGCCGCCTGAATGTTTTCTTTGGTGAAGTGTCTGTTCATATCCTTTGCCCGTTTTTTCATTGGGTTCTTTGTCTTCTTGTTGAGGTTTTTCAGTATCTTGTAGATTTTAGATATTAGACTCTGATCGAATTTGTCATAGCCAAAATTTTTCCCAGTCTGCAGGTTGTCTTTTTACTCTTTTGGTGAAGTCTTTTCATGAGCATAAGCATTTGGTTTTTAGGAGCTCCCAATTATCTAGTTTCTTTTCTGGTGTTTGTGCATTTGTTGTTTATGCAGTGTATCAGGGCTCCTAGTGTTGTCCCTATTTTTTCTTCCATGATCTTTATCGTTAAGGATTTTATATTTAGGTCTTTGATCCATTTTGAGTTAGTTTTTGTGCATGGTGTGAGGTATGGGTCTTGTTTCACTTTTTTGCTGATGGATATCCAGTTATGCCAGCACCAATTGTTAAGGATTTTGGGTCTTTGTCAAATATCAGCTGCTCATAGGTGGATGGATTTATGTCTGGGTTCTCAATTCTGTTCCATTGGTCTATGTATCTGTTATTGTACCAATACCAGGCTCTTTTGACTATCATGGCAATAAAATAGGTTCTAAAATCAAGTAATGTGAGACCTCCCACTTTGTTCTTCTTCTTGAGTAATGCTTTATTTATCTGGGGTCTCTTCCCTTTCCATATGAAGTTGGTGATTTGTTTGTCTATCTCATTAAAAAATGTCATTGGAATTTGAATTGGGATTGCGTTGTATCTGTAGATCCCTTTGGGTAGAATTGACACTTTCTCAACGTTGAGTCTACCTATCCATGAGCAAGGTTTGTTTTTCCACTTATGTTGGTCTCTTTAAGTTTCTTGCAGTAATGTCTTGTAGTTTTCTCTGTATAGATCTTTTATGTCTCTGGTTAGATTTATTCCTAAGTATTTTATCTTCTTGGGGGCTATTGCAAATGGTATTGATTTGGTGATTTCCTCTTCGAGGTTCTGTTTGTTGGTGTAAAGGAATCCAACTGATTTTTATATGTTTATCTTATAGCCTGAAACTTTGCTGAAATCTTCTATTAGTTCCAGTAGTTTTCTTGTGGATTCTTTGGGGTTTTCTGTGTATAAGATCATATCATCTGCAAATAGAGATACTTTGACTTCTTCTTTACCAATTTGGATGCCCTTTATTTCTTTTTTTAACCTAATTGCTCTGGCTAGGACCTCTAGCACAATGTTGAATAAGAGTGGTGATAAAGGGCATCCTTGTCTGGTTCCCGTTCTCAAGAGGAATGCTTTCAGACTCTCTTCATTTAGGATGATGTTGGCTGTTGGCTTTGTATAAATGCTCTTAATTATATTGAGGAATTACCCTTCTATTCCCATTTTGCTGAGAGTTTTTATCATGAATGGGTGTTGGAGTTTGTCAAATGCCTTTTCTGCATCAATTGATAAGATCATGTGGTCTTGTCTTTTGTTTTATTTATGCAACGGACTACATTGATTGATTTACTAATGTTGAGCCATCCTTGCATACCTGGTATAAATCCCTCTTGGTCATGGTGAATTATTTTTTTGATATATTGTTGAATTCTGTTGGCTAGAACTTTGTTAAGGATTTTTTGCATCTATGTTCATGAGGGATATTGGTCTGTAATTTTCTTTTTTTGTGGTGTCTTTACCTGGTTTTTGTATCAGGGTTATGCTGACTTCATAGAATGAGTTTGGGAGTATTCATTCTTTTCTATGCTCTGAAATACCTTTAGTAGTAGTGGTGTTAACTCTTCTCTGAAAATTTGGTAGAATTCTCCAGTAAAATCATCCAGGCCAGGGCTTTTTTTTTTGTTGGGAGTTTTTTAATTACCTTTTCAATCTCTTCTTTTGTTATACAACCAAAGATTTTAAAGGTAAAAAGGACCTTAGCTTCTTTCAAAGCTATGCAACTTAGTTTTTGACTCAGGAATTTATTCTGATGAGCTGCCAAACCCCTGTCTTTGAAGTGGATTACACAAAGAATAGATTAACTATTCAATCCAGTAATTAAGCAAATTTTGTTGCTTTAACAGAGAGAAACCCAACTCTTTGCTATTTGACATTAAAGCTTTTTAGGAGTTCTCCTAACTTAACCCATCAAACATTCATCTAGACAGATAACTTTGACTATATCAAATAAATTCAGTTTTTAATAAATCTTTTGTACTTTGTCTTTGTTTCATATCTCTTAAGTACAACCCTTTAAGTGGCAATAATGAACATACTCTTTAGAAGACCTACATATATATCCTTTCTCTGTGGCATAAAAAGAAAAAGTATATAAACTTAAATTATAACAAATATTAATTTAAAACCAGTAAGTTACCTAAAGATCTTGGAAATTATTTTAAGCCTATATACCATAAAATATAATTACTGTTGAAATAAAGTTTGTTTAACTATTCTAAGTTTTCATTCAAACTTTTACCGTTTCTCATATTTTCCCCAATCTAATTTTAGCCCTTTAAGATTTTATCAGCTGGAAATCACAAAATCTGCTCAGTCTACCAATTCACTGATATGGATATAACCTTAATTCTCTGGTTAGGAGTGAAAACATTTCCCTTGCCATTTCAGGTGTGTCTCATTGTGATTTCTATCTTTTGGCTTCTTAGAATTCCTATACAACAGAGAGAACTTGTTTACAGTTCTTTTATGATGGGGGTCCACAAATTTCTGATAAACACAATAAGACAGAACTTTTCTTATTTTCTTTTGTCTTTAAAAGGTCTTCTCCTTGTTGGGAGGGGTTCTTCAAAAGATTCCCTGGAGCTGCATGGCCTCAATGGCTAACGGCCAGGGAGGCCTGATCCAGCCCCACCCTCTCTTCTTTTCACTTGTGGTCAAAGACCAGAATCTGTCTTCCTAATTCATTTATTTATGTTTAAGTTTCCCTAGGTATTTGAAAGACAAAAGATAACCAAATTATTTCCCTTTTACTATTATTGGTAAGCAGTTTTGCCCTCTCTTTATCACAACCTTTTATCTTCCCAGTAAATACCAAAGCTCTTTAGCAAGTTTAAATGAATCCATTAATTCTTTTATTTTTCCCCCTCTAGTCTTGTCCTATGCCTCTCTTTTCCCATTCTGGAACTACTAATTTTACTTTAAGGCAAAATTACCCCTTTTTCTTAAATAAAACACGTTTCATATAATATGTAGGTTAAGTTATTCAAAAAGGTTTTGCTTTCAAGATTGACATACTACAGAACATAAAAATCTTTGTAAGAACAAATTCACCTTTATTAATTCCTGGAGCTATTCAGACTACTAAATTTATATAAGTGCTTATTTCTTATTAAACCAATCAGGGTAAGTTCCTTAAAGACTTGTTAGGTACTGTCAAGTAGGTTCTGACCCATAGCAACCCAATGTACAAAAGAACAAAACACTGCCCGGTCCTGCCCCATCCTTATAATCATTGTTATGTTTGAGTCCATTGTTGTGGCCACTGCGTCAGTCTATCTCATTGAGGGTCTGCCTCTTTTTTGCTGACCCTCTACTTTACTAAGCATGTCTGTCTTAGGCTGGGTTCTCTAGAGAAGCAAAACCAGTAAAGAGAATAAATATATATATAGAGAGAGAGATTTATATCAAGGAAATGGCTTATGAGGTCTTTAGAGGCTGTAACATCCCAAGTCCATGGGACAGGAAAGAGGCTTCTCCAGATTCCCATAGCCACAGGGGCTGGTGAACCCAAGACTGGCAGGCTGGAAAGCAAGGCTGTAGCAGGTTTCCCCTGATTCACCTAGCTGCAGAGGCTAGCGAACCCAAGATCAGCAGGCCAGAGAACAGGGCTGTTTCTCACAGGTTGTGAAGACTGACAAATCTTAAGATCGCTAGGCAAGACCACAGGTAAGCTGCTACTTCAAATCCCAAGAACTGGATGTCAGATGAACAGGAGTCAGCTGCAAGATCTGGAACAAGCAAAAGCCCCAGCAAGGAAAGCAGGAAAGACTAGGCAGCAGAAGGCAAGGAGATGAAGACAAGGGGACTGTGAGCTGCCACAGGCCCCGCCCCCGCAGGTACCACTCACAGTAGATCCCATCATGGGGGTGATTCTGTATCAAATCTCAACAGGGAAGTGATCACAACACTATACAACTGACAAAACACCGAGAATCATGGCCTAGCCAAGTTGAAACACAATCTTAACCATCACAATGTCCTTCTACAGGGACTAGTCCTTCCTGATAATGAGTCCAAAGTACATGAGATGAAGACTTGCCATCCTCACTTCTAAGGAGCATTATGGCTGTACTTTTTCTAAGACTTGTTCATTCTTCTTGAAGTCCATGGTACATTCAGTGTTCTTTGCCAACATCATAATTCAAAGGCATCAGTTCTTCTTCAGTCTTTCTTATTCATTGTCCAGCTTTCACATGGATATGAGGTGATTGAAAATACTGTGGCTTGGGTCAGGTGCACCTTAGTCCTCAGAGTGACATCTTTGCTTTTTAATACTTTAAAGAGTCTTTTGCAGAAGATTTGCCCAGTGCAATATGTCGTATGCTTCCATGGGCATTGATTGTGGATCCAAGTAAAATGAAATTCTTTACAACTTCTATCTTTTCTACATTTATCATGACGTTGCTTTTTGGTCTAGTTGTGAGGACTTTTTTCTTTATGTTGAGGTGTAATCCATGCTGAGGACTGTAGTCTTTAATCTTGACTAGTAAGTGCTTCAAGCCCTGTTCACTTTCAGCAAGCAAAATTGTGCCATCTGCACATCACAGGTTTGTAAATGAGTCTTCCCAATATTGTGTTCTTCTTCATATAGCCCAGCATCTTGGATTATTTGCTCAGCATACAGATTGAATAAGCATGGTGAAAGGATACAACCCTGACACACACCTTTCATGATTCTAAACCATGCAGTATTCCCTTGTTCTGTTTAAACGACTGCCTCTTGGTCTGTGTACAGGTTCCTCATAAGCACAATTAAGTGTTCTAGAATTCCCATTCTTGACAATGTTATCCATAGTTTGTTATGACCCATTCAGTCAAATGTCTGCATAGTCAGTGAAACATAGGTAAACATCTTTCTGGCATTCTCTGCTTTCAGCCAAGATTCATCTGACATCAGCAATGATACCCTCCTCCCACATCCTCTTCTGAATACAGCTTGAATTTCTGGCAGTTCCCTGTTTATGTACTGCTGCAACTGTTTTTGAATTATCTTCAATAAAATTTTATTTGCATGTGATATTAATTATATTGTTTGATAATATTGTCCTTGAAGTAATCTAATTCAAATACACCATCTGGAAGTAGGAAATTATTACTTTTCCATAACCTTATATTTTTTGCATGCTTTATAGGATCCTTTAGAGAAGCAATTTAGTATTATTTGTCCTGTTTTTTAAGGCCTTGCTATACCAATCGGAATGAACAATCTATCCTTTTTCAGTGCACTTTTCAAATAGCTCAAAATAGCTACTAAAAGTCCAAATCACAAGACAGATGCAAAAAGCAGTTTTTCTTGGAGGAAAAAAAAAATGAAGATCCTCATGAAAAACAGTAACTGCCAGTCATGACGTCCAATCTGATACAAGACAAAAACTCACAAATTACTCTCTAGATGACAGGAAATCTCTCAGAACAAAGCAAGACAGAAAACCACATTAACTCACCAGTCTGTGAGGCCAACTCAAAAACCAGGCTTATACAATACTACATAATATAAACAACCCAGTTTCTTTCAGTGTATACAGCAATTCTTTGGTAAGATTGACCCAATTCAACAGAAAAACAGGTTCTAGATAAAACTTATTAACTTGTCAGAGTCTCAGATAGAAGGGTCTCAGACCCTCTGACAAAACTGAACATCAAACAAAAGTTCCCTGAAGAGGAAAGAAAAGACAACACAATTGGAAGCTCATTTTCCTGAGGTGGAAGGAAAAAGAAAAAAGAGCAGATGGAAACTCTTTTTCCCAAAGTAATCACTGAAATTCCAAATTATCTCTAATATATTCAGCTTATAGTGTTTTTGAACATGAATCTCAAACCAGCATCCTGGTAGGGGGACATCTCAGCTCATGTATCAAGGATGTTAAGAATAGGTTGATACTTTGGTATACCAGATTCAAATAAAATTTTTAGTAGGGATGAGAACAGCTTCCTAGTCCAGTCTGTGGCATTTGATTAGCTTAGCTAATTCAGGGTGAAGTCCAGTTAGGAATATGGAGTTGAAAGCTATTTCAGCTCCAGGCTCCATTAGATTTACACCCAGGTGTTCAGCAAAGTTTACTCAAGCAGTGCCTACAATTCTACTTTGGTCCAATCTATTTTCCTAGGAAAAAACCTTTGGAGATCTGTGCTGGTGGCATTGGCTTTTATAGCTAATGACCTTTCTGGGTGTTTCCAGATAGTCTTTTCCATCCATCTCAAAGCCTCTCCTGGTCCTACTAGCATATTTATTAATTGCTAAATTCCTTTGAGGGTTTTTATGAAAGTTAGGAAATTCCTTTGCAGTTGTATAGAGTTCCACTTTAGAGCAAAGAGTAAAGAAAACCTGTAGAGGTTTACTAGTCTCTTCTGGGTATCTTATTTTAAAAGGCATTTCTGGGACCACATCAGTAACTGGTTTCTGTAGTTTTCTTTAGCAGGTTCATTAAGGTAGAAAGGGAGTTCAGAAAGGGAGAGGAGTAAGAAGTTAGAGAGGGATACAAAGTAAATTCAGCCAGCAGAGGGGCAGGAGGAGTGGGGTAGGATAAATAGAAGCTGGCATCTGACATTGCATTTCCTTTAGTTGTTTGGTCAATTTAGAAATGCTATCCTGCATAGAGGCAGTTTTACTTTCTTGACATATTTTGGAGGTTTCCAAATACCAACCAAAAATAGGTGTCCCATTGTGTTTGCCAAATTTGGGAGCCTTTTCTAACTGACTGCACAGAAAAATTAGTTTATTTAGCTCAAAAAAGCCCCATAATGGCTACTGATTTTCTAAACTGTCTTTAGTAAAGGCTTTCCAGCACTCCAGAAACAGGTAGGTAGAGGGGCAGAAATGTTTGTTCATATGAGCAGTTGGTGTGCCTGAAGGTGGTCTTGCCAAGTCATTAGAACTGGCATTCCCGTCTTACTAAAACAGTGAATTGCACGTGCCAGAAAACCTGAATGTGCACTGAATAAAAATAGTTGAGTTCAAACTTAATGGGCTGAGATTTTGATCCTTCCAAAGTCTATGCTTATTAAACTTGGGAGTCGTGTGGTAACAGCAGCCACACCAAACTTAATTTGACAACAAACCCTTCAAAATGCTTTAAAGTAAGCTGAAAATGAAAGCAGAAGAGAAAGCCAACAATACGTCTTGAAGAAGTCAATGCAAGGAAGTGGAGTTCAATTTGAGAGGCCTTTTACCTGGGACAATTCCAGGGAATCTGTGAAGACAAATGAGCTTCAAGGAGCTCCTGCTTGGTACTGAAGATCCAGGTCTTCAATGTCCCGGGGCCATCAGAGGAAATGTGTCTTCAAATCCCACTTATCTGACACCAAATAATGTCAACGTCAAACCAGAAGGCTCTTCTCTAAAGACATTTGCCCAAATGACTAAGGAGATCAAAATATCCTAGTATGGGTGTTGGTGTCATCCTCATTTTAATATCAAGGGCTGGTCCCAAGACCACCAAAATCCCACTAATGCATCTTAAATCAGTTTACTGGTGCAGAAACACCACCTCCACGTGTGGTGCTCCCATTAAATCCTCTTATTAACTCGAGAGTGTGCCACATTGAAGATACATAACATGCCAACTACTGTTAATATGATCCTTTCTCTTTAAGTATGAATGGAGAAACAAAAATCACTAGAAACATGAGAGAAGCCAGTCATCTGAAAGAAAAAGATCAATAAAATTGAACAGAATAGCTGATCCTATAAGAAAACAAGATAACTCAGAGAACAGAGGCAACAGAAAAATATAATTAATATCTTCAGAGAGATTTGGGGAGATTTTTGCACCCAAAAAATCAGAAATGGATGCTACAAAAAGAGGATAAGAAGAAGTTCTTGGAAATTAAAAATTCAATACAAGAGTTGACAGACAAAGTTGAGGAAATCTTCCAGAATGTGAAACCCAAGGACAAAGAGATTGAAAATGTAAGAGAAAACATGAGACCTAAAAAATTGTTCCAGGTGGACTATACCAAAATAGCCATTTCATAGATAGAAAATGGAGAGATATTATCAAAGAAAAAAAATGAAGATATTTTAGAAAGATAGCTGACTTTTGCTTTAGCATGGAAGATGGAACTTCTGAAGTTACAGCTGTTCCTTCTCGAAGGTTCACTAAAATGATAATTAAGGACATGGGAGAACAAAGAGAATGGAAGTGAAGTTTAAAGAATCCATTTGGCATCTGGGAGGCATCTGGGTGAGTGGTAACTGTCTTACTAGACCCAATAAAGCTGAAGCCCACACTGGCTCTTGGGAAAATCCAGAAGATATGGAACCCTAGAAAGACTAGAATTAGAAGCACCATTTAATCTGAAAGAAGGGATATGGGTGAGTTCAAAAGAGAATGATTGGTTGAAAATCTATACAAGAAGTAGCTGGACCATCTAGGATCCCCTCCCTCACCTTATGCATCTAGGTGACTGTCACTCTCCCTTCCCAGACAACCAGAGGTTTCCCCTCTGAGAAGCTGAACCATAGAGACTCTTGATTTAGGGATACCAGGCACTAAGAGGATGGGATTTAAACATTAAATGAAGGGGGATTTAGAGAGTATACATACTGAAGGCTGAGACTTTCCAGTTCTCTTATTTTATTCTGTTCCATGAACAGCCAGAAATATACAAGTAGAGAAGAATGGAGAGCTTTTCTCTGGAGAATATGAACGGGTGAGGTGATAAGATCTTCAAATATTGACAGTTGGGGATTTCCCAGTAATATAGCTCAACCGGGTCACCCATTTTGAATCCCAGCATTTGGCAGGCCCTCTCAATCAGATTTTTAGGGCCTCCCTCTTAAATATGAACAAACAAGCAAGGATCATCCGACATGTGAGGAAAGCCTCTAACAGAAAAGATGAGACCAAGACAAGCAGAAAGAAAAATGAAACTTGGAAGAAAGAGAAAAAATGCAAGGAGCAAAAGAAAGCTTTAAAAAAAAAAAATTATTGAAATCTTAGAGAGAAAGGGGAAAAAAACTCTTTATCTATCAGCAAGATTATTGGACTTCCACTTCAGCCCAAGATAGTGTAACAGGAACTGGATTTAATCTCCCTCCTGAAACAACTAAAAACCTGGACAAAATATATGAAACTGACTTTAAATATTGTACATTAGGCAACACAGGACAGTAACATCTGAGAGAGGAAACAAACAAAAAAAAGTGAGTCCTAAAATGCCCTAGTTTACTCCCTGGAGAGAGTTTCCAGGGTACATCACAGGGAGAAAGAACTCAGGTGGAGCCTGGCCATCTCTTCGATTGAGAAGAGAGCTGGGAGACTGAGAAGGCCAAGCTGATTAGAGTTCATAGGGAAGAATACTGGAGAAGAAAGAGCTGCAAAGATAGAGAGCTCTGGAGATCTTCAGAGAGGACCCCAAGAGTCTTTAGCCAAGAACTGATAAGTGCATGCATATGAGAAAACTACCTGAAGCCAGGAAAGAACCACCCAAAAGGAACAGCGAGAACAACAACCTCTGGAACTCACACAGGGCTGAGAATAGTTCATGCTATCACCAGCCAGACTTGAAAACCTTATAATCACATGAAATTGAGTAGAATACTTAAAAGGGCATTGCTTAAGAATACTTAACAGGGCAAAAGTAGCCTAAAAAAAAAAAGACTTCTCTGGTTATGGTGAAGTGAGTTCCTTTATTTGGACTTCTGCCTTGGTTCTTTGGAAGAATAGCTTGAGAGATTTTTCCCCCAAGCCCTGATGGGTTATCTCATCAGGGTTTGTGATATTTCCTGGGTAAACTGTAAGCAACTTGTGGTTTGAAACTTTTTGTCTGGTCCTGGGCTGCAGTCTGCCCTGTGATTGGTATGTATCTTGCAGGGATTGGTCAAAATAGACTATACAAATCAAGTGTCTATAGCCTGCTATGCAAATGTAGTGTCTGTGGCCTACTGAGAGGGGATTGGTAAGTTCGTGGTTCTGGTGGAAGGGCCATGCCTTGAAATTGACAAGGAGTTTGTAGATATAAGCAGCAGATAGAAACAGAAAGAAGCAGGACGAGAAATAACAGGAAAAAGAAGGAAGAAAGAAGAGACAAAGAAAGAGAGAGAGAGAAGAGGGAAAGAACCTCCTAAAAGAGCTGTAACATGGGTCAAAGGCTGTAATACTGAAGGTACTGACAAGCCCAGAAGGGGCTCAGCAGCAGAGCCAGCAGCAACAGACCGAGAAGGGGCCCAGCAGTTGAGTTGGTGATGACAGATGTCAGGGACAAGAGGAGACTGTCCTCAGGGGGCCAAGAGGAGACCTGTCCTGCCAAGAGGAGCTGAGAGAGCTGTCCTGTACCAAAGAAGGAAGACTTTGCCTACATGTTTCCTGATCCTGATCCCAAGTCGTACCCTGTTACTTCCTTAATAAACCACTTAGCTGTAAGTATGGTCTGGGAGTTCTGTGTAGTCATTGCAACAGATTATTGAACCCAGAAGAGGAGTAGAACATGTCATGCGAATGATGGCTGTTGTTAGAATTGGTAAAAAGGTTGGATCATAGGGATCATCCTTGGGCTGATCTTTATTTGCATTATCCCCCCTGAAGTCAAACAGGTTCTCATGCTACTATTACTATGCCATTTTTACAATTGGTGTCAGAAGTGGGATTCGTTTCAATGGCTTCTAACTCATTGAAAAGTGGTTTTGGAAGAGAAGGATGAATGGGTATGGGATGAGAAACTTCTGATTCTTGGATGGGTATTTTGGTTTTTGCTTTCTGTAATGGCTAAAAGGAAAGCAAGAGATGTTATGCTGCATCAGTAGATAGGAAAACTGCATCTGACATGGCTTGGGCGTGAAAGCCCAGCAGGTTAAGCAAGATGATTGATAGGGGGCCAGGATCTTCTGGCTCAACCCAGCCAGAGACCTAAGGCCAAATTGATAGGATAGTCAGAGGGTGGAAAACAGAAGATGAAACTGGAATGTTTGAAAAGTTTATGTGTTTATCTGAATGTACTATATTTGTCTGACTGAGGGAATGTTTTTCCTACCTAGTTTAAAACAGACCTTAATGTATTAAGGAAAAGAATATTTGGTATTATTTAAAGAAACATAGTGCATGTATCTCCACCTTCAGGTAATACTTGATCTGACATGCTAAAAGGGGGAAATAGTAAATGGGACTTATGCCAAAAGCCTGTAAGATCAGGATATTTGCATTTGACACAATTATATTGAACTTTGATTGAGAGCACCATTATGATTTAAGGCTCAACTGACCACAGAGCTGCCTGGTGAATGCACAGTAAAAGGATGTGGGGGGGTGGGGGCACAGCCCTATGGAATCTGAAGGATATGGTGAATACAACATGTCAGTACCAATCAGAAGAGCCCCCTTCCAGGACTGGAAGTTAATGGAAGCCAGCGAGTAGATAGCTTGGTATGTTCACTTGAGGTAACCACCTGGCTCCACAAGAAGAGTGGAAATCAGGGGGATGCAGCAGTGAAGAGACAGGCTGAGTTTGGACATGTTCCATTGGCACCCATTGACCAAGTGCATGAAGGCTGGGGATGACAGAGAAGAGGCTGGATGATTTAAAGTGCAGGGAGGTTTGTGGACTCCTGAGCCTGCAGCAGGTACCCAATGACCTAGCTTCGAAGGCTAGGGATGAGCTGACCCTGACTAAATGAGGATAAAGATGAGCTGACCCCAATCGAATGGGGATGAGATAACCTGGCCCCAGGTAAAGGGGGAACAGAAATATTTGACATCATGAGTTGATGTATATCACTACAGTCTGATGGCTTGCCCTGGACTGGACTTCGCTTATGGATGCTCAAAGTTCCAACTGGAACAGAAGTTTCTTCAGACCAAGGAATATACTTGTCTTCTCAGAGTACTGGTTTGATAGGGACGGGCAGTTTAAACATTGGCTGACTAAAACTTGGGGAGATAAAGGCATGAAGTGGCTGGCTTACAAGTTTTACTGAGTATGCTTACACTCAAAATGAGAGGGACAAAGGAGGATCCCTACTAAATATATTCCTCTTTTCTTGATCGGTCTGGGGAAGAGAGGGTGGGGGAAGATGCTTATATGATTCAGTTATGAGTATTGATTTTTAACAGGGTTAATTGAAATTGTGAAAACTGATTGTAGAAGTTGTAACTGAAAGAGTGGACTGTGGGGGAGTGTGGTGCAGTGAATTACTTTGTATGGCCCTTCTACCATTCATGGTCTTGTGATTCCCACAAAATTATTGTGTGAGACTATGCAAATAAGTTTCTTGTGGCCCACTAAGGCGATTGGACATCTTGCTAACAATGCAAATAACGTGTAAGGGACCCTTGCGGAGATGGTACCATGCAAATAAGGTGTATGGAACCTTAAAGAGGAGATTGGTCCGTTTTGCCATCCGACTAGGCTTAAGATGAGCCATCCCAGAGGTGGGGAAAGGGGACCTCACTACCACCAAGAAGAGCCTGGAGTGGAGCACGTCTTTTGGACCCAGGCTGCCTGTGCTGAGAACCTCCTAGACCCAGGAGACATAGAGCTGTAACATCAGAGAAGGCGCAAGACAGCGAGAAGAGGCAGCAAGCAAAGCAAAGAAATGACAGCAACAGAACTAGGAGACTGGTGCGAGACAGCACAGTAGGTTTCCCAGCCCACGGAGCAAGGTGACTACAGTGGGTGTGCTGACCCACGGAACAAAAGAGCTGAGCACCTTCAGGCAAGAGTCTTGAGGCAGAGTAGGGTGCCTCTGGGGACTTGGCGGAGCTAGGCTCGCTGACCCACAGAGTGAGAGAGCTGAGTGCCTTTGGGCCTGAGGCTTACTGGCAGACTGGGGTGGCTCCCGGCACTTGGCAGAGCTGAAGAGCTTTGTAACACTTGCCTGAGCAGGGCAGAGGGCAGGCCAAGAGGCCAAGGGACAGAGGGGCCAAGAGAGAGGCCTGCCTGCAGGCACAGCCAAGAACATGTTCTGACCAAAGAACTGTATTCTGAGTTGCTCCTGATCCTGAATTGTAACCTGTTTACTTCCCTAATAAACCTACAACTGTGAGTATGGTCTGTGAGCTCTGTATGGCCAATGAATTATTGCACCCAGCAGAGTAGAGAGTGCTGTGGGAGAGGACGGCTGGTGTCAGAATCTATAAAATGTTGGAGGGTGGAATTATGTTTGACCTCCACCTCATAGGAACCAGCCTTGGGCTGTTGATAATGATTCTCTCTCCCCCTTGTGAAGTTAGAGGACCTCTGATGCTGCAGTGCCATTTTTACAGGGAGGCACTGCTGGACTGGAATACAGTGGCCAAGCCTAATGTTCCTTAAGGCTAGGGTAAGGGTTGAGATAGTTTAGATTTAGAATTAGCGTTAGAGTTAAGGTTATATCTAGGATTAGAGTTGCAGTTAGAGCTAGGGTTAGATCTAGGATTAGGGTCAGGGATAGTGTTTGGGTTAGGGTTAGATCTAGGGTTAGTATTAGGGTCAGGTTGAGGGTTAGGGTTATGATTAAAGTTAGATCTAAAGTTAGGATTAGGGTTAGATCTACAGTTAGTGTTAAGGTTAGAGTTAGAGTTAATTTTAGGGTTAGATCTAGGGTTTAATTTAGGGTTAGGGTTCGATCTAGGGTTTAATTTAGGGTTACGTTAGATCTAGGGGTAGGGTTATGGTAGTGTTAGCGATAGGGTTAGGATTAAGCTTCCAGTTTAGTGTAATAGTTAGATCTAGAGTTAGGTGTAGGGTTAAATCTAGGTTTTGCTTTAGGGTTAGTAATAGGATTAGATATAGAGTTACAATTAGTGTTACACCTCAGGTTAGGGTTAAATCTAGATTTAGGGTTAATGGTAGGGTTAGAGTTATGACTAGTTTCAGGATTTAATGTTAGTTTTATATCTAGGGTTAAGATTAGGGTTATAACACGTTGCTGTGGAGTCGATTCTGAATCATAGCAACCCTATAGGACAGTGTAGAACTGCCCTATAGGGTTTCCAAGGAGCAGGTGGTGAATTCAAACTGCCGACCTTTTGGTTAGCAGCTGAGCTCTTAAATACTGTGCCACCAGATTTAGGATAGGTTTACAGTTAGGGTTTAGGGTTAGGTTAGAGTTAGGTTTACATTTAGGGTTAGTGTTAGGGATAGAGTTACAGTTAGGATTCGATATAGGGTTAGGGGTAAAAATAGGTTTAGGATTAGGGTTAGGTTTAGTGTTTGGTATGTTTAATGTTAGATCTAGTGTTAGGTTTAGAATTAGGGTTTTATTTATGGTTAGGCTTAGTTTAGGGTTAAGGTTAGTTTAGATCTAAGGTGAGGTTTAATGTTAAGGCTAGGATTAGGTTTAGTGTTAAGGTTAGATCTAAGGTTAGGGTAAGAGTTAGAGTTAGGGTTATTAGATTTAGGACTAGCATTAGGGTTAGGGTGAAATCTATGTTTAAGGTTATTCTTAGAGTTAGAGTTAGATCTAGGGTTAGGGTTAGATCTATGTTTAGGTTAGGGCTTGGGTTAGATATAGGGTTGGTGTTAGTGTTATGGTTAATATTAAGGTTAGGGTCAGGAGCAAATCTGTCACAGAAGAAGTATGGCCAGAATGCTCCTTAGAAGCAAGGATAGTGAGATTTCAACTCATGTACCTTGGACATGTTATCAAGAGGGGCCAGTCCCTGCAGAAGGGCATCATGCTTGGCAGAGGGTCAGCAAAAATGAGTAAGACCCTCAACAAGATCGATTGACACAGTAGTTGCAACAATAGGCTCAAACATAGCAACAAGTGTGAGGATGGCACAGGACCACGTAGTGTTTCTTTCTGTTGTGCGTAGGGTCGTTATGCATCCAAACCAACTCCATGACAGCTAACAACAACAACAGGTGAGGATTAAACCTCGAGACAGGGTTAGAGATAGAGTTAAGGATAGTGTTAGAGTTTGGGTTAGATCTAGGATTAACATTAGGGTTAGGTTGAGGGTTAGGGTTATGATTAAGGTTAGATCTAAAGTCAGGGTTAGAGTTAGATCCAGGGTTAGGATTAAGGCTAGAGTTAGGGTTGAATTTAGAGTTATATCTAAGGTTAAGGTTAGGATTAGGGTTATATCTAGGGTTAGGGTTATGATTAGTGTTAGGGATAGGGTTAGGGTTAATGTCATGGTTAGGGTTAGTATTTAATGTAAGAGTTAGATCTATGGTTAGGTTTTGGACTAGATCTAGTATTTGGATTAGGATTATGTATAGATTAGGGTTAGATATAGTGTTGGGTTTAGTGTTACATCTACTGTTAGGGTTAGATATAGTGTTTGGATTAAGGATAGTTTAGGGTTAGGGTTAGGGTTAGGATTTAGTGTTAGGTTTATATGTAGGTTTACCAATAGAGTTATGGTTAAGACTGTAGTTAAGGTTAAAATTTACTGTAAGAGTTAGATCTAGGGTTAGGTTTAGGGTTAAATCTAGGGTCTGCATTCAGTATATGTTTAGGCTTAGCATTAGTGTTAGAGATAGATTTCGGCTTAGTGTTACACCTGGGGTCAGGTTATATCTAGAGTTAGGATTAGGGGTAGGATTAGGATTAAGTTTAGATCTCGGGTTAGGGTTAGCTAGAGTGATGTTTAGATCTAGGGTTTGAGTTAGTTTTAAAATTAGATCTAGGGTGATGTTTTGGGTTACAATTATGGATAGAGTTTCGGTTAGTTTTAGGGTTTAGTGTACAGTTAGTGTTAGAGTTAAATCTAGAATTAGGGATATGGCAAGATCTAGAGTTATGTTAGATCTAGATTTAGAGTTATGGTTAAGTCTAGATTTAGGGTCAGGGTTAGATCTAAGGTTAAGTTAGTGTTAGATCTAGTTTAAGGGTGCAGTTAGAATTAGATCTATGGATAGGGTTAATGTTATGTTTAGGAATAGAGGAGTCCTACTGGTGCAGTGATTAAGAGCTCAGCTACTAACCAAATGGTCAGCAGTTCGAATCCACCAGCCGCTCCTTGGAAATCCTGTGGGGTGGTTCTGCTCTATCCTATACGGTCACTATGAGTAGTAATCAACCCAACTTCAATGTGTTAGGAATAGGGTTAGATTTAGGGTTTCGGTTTAGGGTTAGGTTTAGAGATAGTGTTACGTCTAGGGTTAGGCTTAGGCTCAAATTTAGGAGTTAGGGTTAGGACTAGATCTAGGGTTAGGACTAGGGTCAGTTATAGGTATAGATTAGGGTTAGTGTTAAGGTTAGTTCTAGTGTAAGGTTTAGGGTTAAGTTTTGAAGCAGAATTAGTGCTAGGGTTAAAGTTAGGGTTAGGGATAAGGCTAGAGCTAGAGTTAGGTTTAGGGTTAGCTTTAACATTAGGGTTAAGATTTGAGTTAGTTATAATATTAGGGTACAGGTTAGGTTAGGTGTAGAATATGGACTAGGGTTACAGTTAGAGTAGTGTTAGGTTAAGATTTAGGGTTAGGATTACAATAAATTTTGGGGTTAAGTTTAGGGTTAGATCTAAAGTTAGGATTAGAATTAGGGTTAGGGTTATGATTATGTTTAAGGTTAGGGTTTGGCTCATTGCTATGAAACCAGATCAGGGCTATGTAGGATTAAGATTTTTCTTAGAATTAGCAGTAAGACTAGTGCTCTGGCTACAGTAGGTTTAATGTTAGATTTAGGTCTAGGCTTAGGATTATGGTTAGAGTTAGAGGTAAAATTAGGACATGTTCTAGGGTTGGTATTAGGTTAGGGTACAAATTAGATTTGAGGTTTGAGTTGTTCTCCAGCTTGTACTAGGACTGGGTTTAGGGTTAGGCTTAATGTTAGGGTTAGAGTTTGAGTTTGAGTTAGTTCTAGGGTTAGGTTTAGGGTTAGAGTTAGAAGTAGAATTAGTGCTAGGGTAGGATTAAAATTAGGATTAGGGCTGCTAGATCTAGAGCTAGTTTTAGGGTTAGCTTTAAGTTCAGAGTTAGTGTTTGGGTTAATTATAATATTAGGGTATAGATTAGGTTAGGTGTGGAATATAGACTAGGATTGGATTAGAGTTAGGGTTATGTTTAGGTTTAATGTTAGCATTAGTGTACAAGTTATATTTATGGTCAAATTGGGTCTACGGCTATGGTTAGGGTTAGGGGTAAGTTTAATGTTAGGGTTAGGGTTCAGGTTAGGTCTAAGGATAGGTTTAGGGTTAGATGTAGAATTAATACTAAAGCTAGGGCTAGAGTTAGTGTTAGAATTAGAGTTAACACTAAGGCTAAGGCTTTTGGCTAGCATTAGTACTAGGGGTAGGGTTAGAGTTAGGATTAGGGTTAAAGTTAAGGACAGGGATAGAGTTAGAGTTAGAATAAACGTTAGGGTAGAATTAGGGTTAGATTTAGGAATATAATTAGGACTAGAGTTAGGTTTAGGGTTAGAGTTTGGATTTTGTCTATGGTAAGTCTAGGGTTAGGCTTAGGGTTAGGGCTACAACTAAGACTGAGGATAGAGTTACACTTACATTTACTGTTATGGTTAAGTTTGAGGTTAAGGAGAGGTTTATGTTTAAAGGTATTATTAGCTCTAGGCCTAAGTATCATTTAGAGTTAGGTTAACCTTTCCATTACATCTAGCGTTAGGGTTATTTTTAGGGTTCGTCGAGGTTAGCATTAGTGTTAGGGTTAGGTTTAGAGTTAGACAGAGGGTTAGTGTTAGATCTAGGGTTAAGTTTAGGGTTAGGATTATGGGTTAGCATTTTGTTTTAGGGATAGGATTAGGATTAGATCTAGAGTTATTGTTTGGTTGAGAGATCTAGGGTTTAAGTTAGATTTGTGGTTAAGGTTACATCTAGGATTAGAGTTAGGGTAGGTATAGAGTTAGAGTTGTGTTTAGGGTGAGGGATAGGGTTTAGGGTTAGTGTTAGTGTTATGGTTAACCTTAGGGTTACATCTATGGTTAGTGCTAAGGTTACAATTTGGATTTGATCAGGGTTACAGATAAGGATAGAATAATGGTTACGGATATATCTTGGGTTAAGGTTAGGGTTAGGTTGAGGGTTAGGATTTTAGGATTTGGGTTAGGGTTAGGATTAGAGTTAGGGTTATTGTTATATCTAGGATTGTGGTTAAGGTTAGTTCTAAAGTCTTGGTGAGGTTTAGTGTTAAAGTTAGGAATAGTGCTGGATCTAGTGTTCAGATTAAGGTTAGAGGTTAGGGTTAGAGTTAGCATTAGGGTGAGAATTACCTCTAGGGTTAATGTTAGGGTTAGGATTAGCTTTAAGTTAGGATTAAATTTAGTATTACTTTTTAGGTTAGATTTAAAGTTAGATCTAGAGTTAAGGTTATATGTAGGGTTAAGGATATGATTATGGTTAATGGTAGGTTAAATATACAATTAAAGCTAGTGTTTGATCTAGGTTTAGAATTACAGTTAGATGTAGGGTTAGGATTACTGTTAAGGTTAGATCTAGGATTAAGGTTAGGGTTAGACTGAAGGTTAGGTTTAGGGTATATGTTTAGGGATAGTATTAGGGTTAGTGTTAGGATTACTGGTTATTGTAAGGGTTACAGTTACAGTTACACTTAGTGTTACCAGAATAGCTCTCTTGGCTTAATGTACTTGAATAGGAAAATCTGTGTAGTCTTTTCTCAGTCAAATAATGGGTTGGGAACTTTCCTATCTTTCTTACATATGAACATACAATGTACATTGAAAATTTGGGTAACTCTCTTTATTACATGTAGTTTAGTTGGAAAATCTGCATGGTGTTTTCTCAGTAAAAGAAAGTATTGTGAACTTTCCTGTTCTTGTAAGACATGATGTGCTTTGCAATCTAAGATAGCTCTCTTGATTTCATGTACTTGCATGACAGAATATGTGTAGTGTTGTGTCAGTCAAAGAATGTATTAGGAAATTTCTCATCTTTGCAAAAATTATGGACATTGAAAACTTATATTGACTTTATTTATTTGAATCAAGAATCTGTGTAGTGTTTCCTCATTCAAAGAATGAATGTGGGAAATGTCACATCTTTGTTATACATAATGTACTTTGAAAATAAGAATACATCTCTTGATGTCATGGACTTAAATGGGAAAATCTATATAAAGACTTCTTAGTCAAAGAATGGGTTGGAACTTTTTCATCTTTGATGTAAACAATGTACTTTGAAAATTAAGATAACTATCTTCATTAAATGTATTTGAATGGGAGAATCTGTATAGTGTTTTCTCAGTCAAAGAATGTATTGGGAACTTTCCTATACTTGTAAGACTCAATGTACTTTGCAAACTGGGATAACTCTCTTGACTTCATGTACTTGCATGGGAGAATCTGTGTAGTGTTGTGTTAGTCAAAGCATGTATTGAGAACTTTCCCATCCTTGTCATACAATATGTACTTTGAAAACCTATGTTGATTACATTTACTTGATTGGGAAAATCTGTATTATGTTTTGTCATTCAAAGAAAGTATGGGGAAATTTTATGCCTTTGATATACATGATGTACTTTGAAAACCAGGATAACCCTCTTGACTTTATATACTGAATGGGAAATACTTGCAATGTTTTTTCAAAGAATGTGTTGTGAAATTTTCTGTCCTTTTACACAAGATATACATCAAAAACTGTGATAATTTTCTTGAGTTCATTTATATGTGTGAACAAATGTGTGTAGTGTTTATTCAGTCAAAGAATGTATTGGAAGCTTTTTCATCCTTGTAATATAACATTTGCTTTGAAAATCTGGAAAACTATTTTGATATTGTCTTAGTTATCTAGTGCTACTATAACAGAAATACCACAAGTGGATGGCTTTAACAAACAGAGATAATTCTCTCACAGTTTAGGAGGCTAGAAATCCTAATTTAGGGTGCCAGCTCTAGAGGAAGGCTCTCTCTCTCTGGTGGCTATGGGGGAAGGTCTTGGCATCAATCTTTCCTTGAGTCTAGGAGTTTCTCAGTGCAAGGACCATGGGTCCAAAGGATGCGCTCCACTACAGGCTCTTCTTTCTTGGTGGTAGGAGGTCCCTCTCCTCTGTGTTCACTTCTGTCTTTTATATCGCAAAAGAAATTGACTCAAGATACAATCTAATCCGGTAGATTGTGTCCTGCCTCATTAACATAACTGCCTGTAATCCTGCCTCATTAACACCATTAAAAAAAAAAAAAAAAACCTGTTGCCATCAAGTCTATTCTGACTGATAACAACCCAATAGGAGAGAGTAGAACTGCCCCATAGATATTCTGAGGAGTGGCTGGTGGATTCGAACTTCCAACCTTTAGTTAGTAGCTGACCTCTTAAACACTGTGCCACCAGGGCTCCATTAATATCATAGAGGTTAGAATTTACAACACATAGTACACTTACATCAGATCATGAAATGGAGGACAATCACACAATACTGGTAATCATGGCCTAGCCAAGTGTCTTAGTTATCTAGTGCTGCTATAACAGAAATACCACCAGTGGATGGCTTTAACAAAGAGAAATTTATTCTGTCATATTCTAGGAGGCTAGAAGTCTGAATTCACGGTGCCAGCTCCAGGGGAATGCTTTCTCTCTGTTGACTCTAGGGGAAGTTCCTTGTCATCAATTTTCCCCTGGTCTGGGAGGTTCGCAGCACAGGGACCTTGAGTTCAAAGGACACACTGCTCCTGGCACTTCTTTCTTAGTGGTAATAAGGTCCCCCCGCCCACCCCTGCTGGCTTCTCTCTTTTGTATCTCAAAAGAGATTGAATCAAGATACAATCTAATCTTGTAGATTGAGTCTTGCCTCATTAACAGAAGGGCCTCTAATTCTGCTTCATTAGCATCACAGAGGTAGAATTTACAACACAAAGGAAAATCACCTCAGATGACAAAATAGTGGACAATCACACAATACTGGGAATCATGGCCTAGCCAAGTCAACACACATTTGGGGGGACCCAATTCAATCCATGACATTCCATCCTTTGGCCCCCCAAATTCATGTCCTTGCCACACGTAAAACACATTCACCCCGTCATATCACAGCAAAAGTCTTAAATCAACTCCATGTCCAAAATCCAAAAATTCCTCTTCATCTGTGAAATCTAGAGTACAAGTTGTCTGTTTCCAAAGTACAGTGACGGAACAGACACAAGTTAGACATTTCTATTACAAATAGTAGACATTGAAGGGAAAGAAGAAATAACAGACATCAGGCAAGTCCAAAGCTTAGCAGAACAATTTATACTAGCTCTCAGGTCTTGAAAATAACCCTCTCTTCTCTGAGACCATGTAGTCAATGGCCCTGCCCTCCAAACTCTGGGTGTTGGCCATGCTCTCTGGACTCTGGGTGGAGACCCCTCAACCCTGGGCTTCAGTTCCGCCTTCCAGGCCCACTGGGATAGCAACTCTGCTCCCTCAGATTTGGGTGATCCCATTCTCCTAGTCTGTCTGAGTGTTGACCCTGCACCCTCGCCCACAGCAGGCCGGTTCTTTTGCCCCTTGGGCATGGCAGTCTTCTCAGCTTTAGACATCAGATCAAGCCCCATTACCTGGCACTCAATATCAGCAGCCCCACACTTTAGAACTGAGTCAGTGAAAATCTGACTCTGGAAATCTAGGAGGCCGTGCCCCACCCTTTGAGACCCAGCAGACCGTGGTTTCGTTTTTTGAGATCTTAGAGTTTGTGGCCCCACCCTTTGAGACTGAGACCGCTCTGCTTCCCATGCTGCTTGTCTCTTCAGCTTCTCCTTCCTGGGACCTTGGCCTCTCAGGCTGAAGGGACTCAGCTCTCTCATTCCGTAGATCAGCAAGCCTAGCTCTGCCAACAAGCGCTTGGAGGAACCCCACTCTGCCAGGAAGCCTCCTGCCCTAAGGCAGTCAGCTATCTCACTCTGTAGGTTGGCTCCCATGCTGTCTCACACCGGTCTCCTGGTTCTGCTTCTGCCATTTCTCTGTCACTGCTTCTCACCATCTGCACCATCTCTGATGTTACAGCTCTCTTTATGTCCTTCTGAGCCCTCACCAAAATTATCTTTAATGTCCGTAATTCCACCAACAGTCTCTTCAAGGTAATCGAAGCTTTTACTATTAAGCACTTAAAAACTCTTCCAGCTTCTACTCATTACTCAATTCCAAAACTGCTTCCACATTGTAGATATTTGTTAGAGCAGCACCCCACTCCTGGTACCAAATTCTGTCTTAGCTATCTAGGTTGCTATAACAGAAATACCACAAGTGGATGGCTTTAACAAATGGAAATTTTATTCTCTCACAGTTTAGGAGGCTAGAAGTCCGAATTCAGGGTGTCAGCTCTTGAGGAAGGCTTTCTCTCTTTGTTGGCTCTGGGGAAGTTCTTGGCATCAATCTTCCCAAGGGTCTAGGAGTTTCTCACCATAGGGACCCTCAGTCTAAAAGAGACCATTCTCCTCTCTGCTCACTTCTCTCTTGTATATCTCAAAAGAGATTGACTCAAGATACAACCTAATCCTGTAGATTGTCCCACATCATTAACATAGCTGCCTCTAATCCTGCCTCATTAACATCATAGAAGTTAGAGTTTATAGCTTATAGAATAAGTACATCAGATCACAAAATGAAGGACAACCACACATTACTGGGAATCATGGCCTAGCCAAGTTGACACACATTTTTGGGGGACACAATTAATCCACAGCAGACATTTTTTACTTGAATGGGAGAACGTGTGTAGTGTTTTCTCAATCAAAGAATATTTGAGGAAATTTTATGTCCTTGTCACAAATGATATAAGTTGTCAACTAGGATAATGCCCTTGACTTCGTGTACTTGAATGGAAAATCTGTGCAGAGTTTTCTCAACTATTGTGTTGTCAACTTTCCTGTCCTTGTTACACAAGATGTACTTTGAAAAGCAGGATGACTTTACGACTTCATGTATCTGAAGGGTAAACTACGTGTAGTGATTTATCAGTCAAAGAATGTATTGAGAAATTTCTCAGTCAAGTAGTACAAGATGTATGTTGAAAACCTATAAAACTATTTTGACTTCACATACTTGCTTGGAACATAATCTATATTGTATTTCCATTCAAAGAATGTGCTGGGAAAATTCTCGTCCTAGTTATACTGATGTACTTTAAAAATCAAGACAACTCATCTGATGTCATGTACTTGAATTTGAAAATCTGTACAATCTGTTTTCTCAGTAAAAGATTGGGTTGTGAACTTTCCATCCTTGTTGAATACGATGTGCTTTGAAAACTAGGATGACACTCTTGACTTCATGTGCTTAAATGGGAAAATTGTACAAAGAGTTTTCTCAGCCAAAGAATGGGTTGTCAACTTTCCTGTCCTTGTTACACATGATGTGCTTTGAAATTCATAAAAGCTCTATTGATTTCATGTACTTGCACTGAAGAGTGTGTGTAGTGTTTTCTCAGTCAAAGAATCCATTGGTACCTTTTCCATCCTTGAACACAAGGTATACTTTGAAAACCTGGAAAACTATCTTGATTTTATGTATTTGAATGAGAGAATCTTTATAGTGTTTTCTCAGTCAAAAAATATACGGGTAATTTTCTTGTCCTTGTTATATATGATGAACCTTAAAAACTTGAAAAATTCAGTTGAATTCATGCATGTGAATGAAAGCATCTGTGTATTACTTTTCATTTAAAGGATGTGTTGGGTACTTGCACAATCTTTTTACACACTATGTTTTTAAAAACCAAGATTACCTTATTAACTTTATGTACTTGAATGGGTAAATCTTTGCACAGTTTTCTCAAAGAATTTGTTGTGAACTGTACAGTCCTTGTTACATATGATGTACTTTGAAAAGCAGAATAACTCTCTGGGCTTCATGTACCAGCATGGGAAAATCTGTGAAAAGATAGTTCTCACTCAAAGATTGGATGAAAAATCTACCCTTCCTTATTACACAGGATGTGCTTTGAAAATCTGGATGACTATATTGATTTCATGTACTTGCATGGGAGAATGTATGTAGAGTTTTGTCAGACCGAAAAATGTAACCTTAACACTATACCCACCTCTAACTCTAGATCTAACCTTAAGCCTAATCCTACCTAACCACAAAGCTCTAATCCTAAAACTAACCCTAACACTAGATCTAAGCCTAAACCTAACCCTGTATCTAAACCTAACCTAAACCTAACCCTAACTCTAACACTAAGCATAGAACTATCCTTAACACTAACCGTAGATCTAACACTAACCCTAGATTAAACCATAAAGCTCACTTGAATCCAAGCCCTATTTGTAACACTAACCCTGAATCTAACCCCACCCTAAACCAAAGTCTAAACTTAGCCTTAAAGGTAGATGGAACTCTAAGACTTATCCTAACTCTAGCCATAACCTCTACCCTTAATCCTAACCTGAATCTTGACCTTATTTCTAACCCAACTCTCAATAAAACCTTAACCTAATGTTATGGATTGAACTGTGTCCCTCAAAAATGTGCGTCAAATTGGCTAGGCCATGATTCCCAGTATTGTGTTGTTCTCCTCCATTTGGTGATCTGATGTGATTATCCAATGTGCTGCAATTCTTAACCTTAATGATGTTAATGAGGCAGAATCAGAGGCAGTTATGTTAACGAGGCAGGACACAATGTACTGGATTACATTGTATCTTGAGTCAATCTCTTTTGAGAAGGGAGCAGAGAGGAGAGGGACCTAGCTCTAACCCTAACCTTAACCCTAACCTTAGATCTAATACCAACTCAAACCCTAAAACTAACCCTTGATCTAATTCTAACTCTATCCCTAACATTAATCCAAATTCTAGTTCTAACTCTAATTCAGGATCTAACCCTAATTCTAATCCTAACTATAAACTTTCCTTAACCCTAACCCTAGATATAACCCTAACTTTAACAATACTTTTAAACCTAATACTAGATCTAACACTAACTCTAACCCAAATCTTACATCTAAACCTAACTTTGATCTTAATTCTAGAACTAACGTAACACTAATCATAGATCTTAACTTAACCCTAACCATACATCTAACCCTACCCATAAACCTTAACCTAACTCTAAAACTAATCTTAACATTAACACTCATATCTAACTATAACCCTGACCCTAACCCTGTATCTAACCATAACAGTAACACTAACCCAAACCTTATTTCTAGCCCTAACCTTAGATCTACCCTAATCCTAACCTAACACTAAATTCAACCCTAGATCTAACACTAATATTAAACGTAACCCTAACCTTAAAACTAAAACTATCCCTGACGCTAGAAATTCTCCAAACAAAATCTAGTCTTAGCCTTAATTCCTAAACCTAACCCTAACCCTAAACTTAGGTTTAACCATAACTCTAAACCAAACCATGAATCTAACACTAATTCTAACACTAGCTCTAATCTTAATCCTAAAACTAGCTCAAAGTTTAGAACTAACACTAAGCCTAACCCTCCACCTAACCGTAACCCTATTCCTAATTCTAACCCTAACCCCACCCTTAACAGTAACCCTAGATGTAACCCTAACACTAAGATTAATCCTAATCCTAATCCTAGATGTAACATTGAGGCTAACACTAACTCTAATCCTAACCATAACCCTAACTCCTAAACACTAACACATCCCTAAGCCTGTCTCTACCCATAATCCTACATCAATCACTAACCCTAAACCTCACCCCAACATTAACCCAAACCTTAGATCTAACATTAACCCTAACCCTAGACTAAACCCTAACCCTCACTTGAATCCAAACCCTATTTGTAACATTCACCCTGAATCTAACCCTAAACCTAAAACTAAGCTTAACCTTAACTCTAAACCTAGATGTAACTCTAGGATTTATCCTAACTCAAAGTATAACCCCTGTTCCTAATCCTAACCTGAAGCTTAACTTTATTTGTAACCCAACATTCAACAAAACCCCTACCCAAGATCTAATCTTAATCCTAACCCTTGATTTAGCCCTAATCTAAACACTAATACTAATCCTAGATCTAACCCTAACCCTAGGTCTAATCCCAAGCCAAACCCTAATCCTAACTCTAGATCTAACCCCAACTCTGTCCCTAACACTAACCCTAATTCTAGATCTAACCCAAATCCTGAATCTAACCCTGTTATGTTTTGTGTCCCCCAAAAATGTGTGTCAATTTGGTTAGGCCATGATTCCCAGTATTGTGTGGTTGTCCATCATTTTGTGTTCTGATGTGATTATCCTATGTGTTGTAAATCCTAACCTCTATAATGTTAATGAAGCAGGATTACAGGTAGTTATGCTGAATGATTCAGGACTCAATCTATAGGATTAGGTTGTATTTTGAGTCAATCTCTTTGAGATATAAAAGAACAGAGAGGAGAGGGACTTCATTACCATACCAGGAGCAGAACACATCCTTTGGACTCGGGGTCCCTGCACTGAGAAACTCCTAGACCCAGTGGAAGATCGTCTTAGTCATCTAGTGCTGCTATAGCAGAAATAGCACAAGTGGATGGCTTTAACAAAGAAAAATTTATTCTCTCACAGTCTAGGAGGCTAGAAGTCCAAATTCAGTGTGTCAGCTTCAGGGGTAGGCTTTCTCTCTCTGTCAGTTCTGGGGGAAGGTCCTTGTCATCAATCTTCCCCTGGTCCAGGAGCTTCTCCAGCACAGGGACCCTGGGTCCAAAGGACACACTCTGCTCCCAGAGCTGCTTTCTTGGTGGTATGAGGTCCCCATGTCTCTCTGCTCACTTCTCTCTTTTATATCTCAAAAGAGATTGGCTTAAAACAAAATCTAATCCTGCAGATTGAGTCTGCATCATTAACATAACTGCCTGTAATCCTGGCTCATTAATATCATAGAGGTTAGGATTTACAAAACATAAGATAATCACATCAGATCACAAAATGATTGAAAACTACACAGTACTGGGAATCATGGCCTAGCCAAGTTGACACACATTTTTTTGGGAACACAATTCAATTCATAACATTTCACTCTTTGGTCCTCCAAAATTCATGCCCTTGCCACATGTAAAACACATTCACAGAGAGGAGAGGGAAATCATTACCACCAAGCAAGAAATGCCAGGAGCAGACTGTGTCCCTTGGACTCCGTGTTCCTGCTCTGAGAACCTCCTTGACCCACAGAAAGAGGGACGACAAGGACCGTTCCCCAGAACTGACAGAGAGAGAGAAAGCCTTCCCCTAGAGTTGGCACACTGAATTCAGACTTCTAGCCTCCTAAACTGTGAGAGAATAATTTCTGTTTGTTAAAGCCATCCACTCATGGTATTTCTGTTTTAGCAGCACTAGATACCTAAGAAAAACCCTAACTCTAACTTTAAATAAAACCGAATCTTAAAAGTAACCCTAACCCTAATCCCAAAAACTAATCCCAGGTGTAACTCTAAACCTAAATTAAACCTTAATCCTAACCTAACCCTAGCCTTAGAAGTAAAACTAACCCTAACCTTGGCTCTAACACTAAGGGTAACCCCTAACCCTAACACTTTCCCTAACCCAAATTCTAGCTATAGCCCTAAAAACAACCCTAACCCTACATCTAAACTAAACTCTAACTCTAGATCTAATTCTAACCCTACACCTAACACTAACACTTACCTTAACCCTAAACCTAGATCTAACACTAACTCTAACAATAACTTTAACCCCAATCCTAGCTCTAACCTTAAACATAACCCTACATCTAAACCTAACCCTTACCATGATTTAACCCTAACCCTAATCCTAAATCTAATTCTATCCCTAACCCTAGATCTAACATTAACCCTAACACTACATTCAAACCTAACCCTGATCCTAACTCTAGAACTAACAATAACCCTACCCTTTATATAACCCTAACCCTGATCCTAACCCAAAACCTAACTCTAAACCTAACTGTCATGGATTGAATTGTGTCCTTTGATGAGATTTCCCTATGTATTGTAAATCCTATCACTATGATGTAATGAGATGGATTAGTGGCAATTATATGGATGAGATCTACAAGATTAGATAGTGTCTTAAGCCAATCTCTTTTGAAATATAAAAGAGAGAAGTGAGCAGAGAGACGGGGAACCTCATACCACCAGCAAAGAATGCCAAGAGAAGAGCACATCCTTTGGACCTGAGGTTCCTGTGCTGAGATGCTCCCAGATTAAGGGAAGACTGATGCATCACAGGGAACTTCCTCCAGAGCTGAGAGAGAGAGAAAGCCTTCTCCTGGAGCCGGAATCCTGAATTCTGACTTCTAGCCTACCTTACGTTGATAGAATGAACTTCTCTTTGTTAAGTTTATGGTATTCCTGTTATAGTAGCACTAGATGACTAAGAAACTAACCTTAACACTAACAGTTACAGTATATCTAACAGTAATTCTAACTGTAACCCTATTTCTAACTATATTCATAACACGAACCCTATTTCTAACCCTAACCTTAGATCTAACTCTAATCTTAACCTAACACTTACTCCAAACCTATATCTAATGCTAACCCTAACCTTAAATCTGACCATAACTCTAGAAATAACCCTAACCCTGAATCTACTGCTAATCCTATCTCTAAACCAAATCTTACCTCCTAAATGTAACCCTAAACCTAGGTCAGACTGTAACCCTAACCTTAACTATGAACTGAACACAAACCCTAATTCTAACCCTACCCTAACACTAAACCTAAGCCTAACCCTCTACCTAACCCTAACCCTCTTCCTAAATCGAACCCTAACCATATCCTTAACCATAATCCTAGAAGTAACCCTAAACTTAACCTTGAAACTAACCCTAACACTAACCCTAGATGTAACACTGAGGATAACACTAACTCTAAACCTAACTATAACCCTAACTCCTAACATTAATACTAACCCTAATCCTATCCCTAACCCAAACCCCCTAGATGTAACCATAACCCTAACACAAGATCTAACCCAAACCCTAATGCTATCTCTAGATCTTACCCATCCCTACCCTACACCTAACCATAACCATAGATCTAATGCTAAACCTTTCCCAACCATACTTATAACCCTAACCTTAGATCTAACCTTAATCTTATCCCTAAGATATATCCTAATACTAGATATAACCAGAATTTTAATAACTCTAAACCTAACCCTAATCTAAAAACTAACTTTACATCTAACCTTAATTCTAACCCTAAATCTAACCCTAACTCTAAACCTAACATTAACTATTTCCTTAACCGCCGCCCTAATCGTTGATGTAACACTAACCTTAATCTTAATGATAACACTAGCTCTAACTCTAACCACTAACCCTAAACCCTAACCCTAACTCTAACCCCAACCATAACACTAAAGCTAAAACTATCACTTAACCTAAACCTTCTAGATATGACCCTAACCCTAACCCTAACTTTAGATATAACCCAGACTCTAGCTCTAACCCAGCCATAACCTTAATCCTAATTCTAGATATAACCCTAAACTTAGCCCTAGTCTAGTTATAACATAATTCTAGATCTAACCCAAACACTAATGCTAGCACTAACTCTAACTCTAACCACTAACACTAACCCAAACCTTATATCTAACTCTAATACTAACCATAAAAGTAACACTTATCCTAACTATAAGTTTAACCCTAAACCTAACTGATCCCTATCCCTAGCGCTCATGCATCTAAACCTGAACAATTCCTTAACCTTAACCTAACACTAAAGGTAATCCTACCTCTATTCTTAGCCTTAATTGTACCCCTAACAATAACCCTAGACCTAGCTATAGTCCATATCCAAACCCTAACACTAACTCTTGCCCTAAACCACGCCCTACCCTAGCCCTAATATACTCGTAAACAAAATCCAAACTCTAACCCTAACCTTTAATGTAACCCTAACCCTGGGACCACACCAAACTGTAGTCATAATGCTATCCTTAGACCTATCACTAGCCAAAACCGAGCCCTAGTAGTAATTTTAATTCTAACGTTAACACTAGCCATTATAACCTCAACCTGACCAGTATTCTAACCCTAACCTAAACATAACCCTAACACTAACATTAGTCCTAATTTTACCTCTAACTTAACCCATAACCTAACCCTAGAACTTACCCTAACGCTAACCCTAACCCTAGAGCTAATCTTGACCCTTACCCTAGCACTAAACCTAATCTTAACCCTAACACTAACCATAACTATAACCCTAACACTAGCCCTAGTACAAGTTCTAGCGCTAATTCTACTTTTAACCCTGACCCTAAACCTAACCCTAACATTAAGCCTATAACTAACACTAGCCCTAGACCTAATTAAACCCCTAAATCTAATTTATACCCTAAATTTAACGCTAACCTGAGCTAGCTCTTATTTTACACTTGTCTTAGTCATCTAGTGCTGCTCTAACAGAAATACCACAAATGAATGGTTTTAGCAAAGAGAAGTTTATTTCCTTACAATAAAGTATGCTTAAAGTCCAAATTCAGGGTGTCAGCTCCAGAGGAAATCTTTCTCTCTCTGTCGGCCTTCTCATCAATGTTCCCCCAGACAAGAAGCTTCTCCGCGCGGGGACCCTGGGTCCGAAAGACACACTCTGCTCCTGTCACTGCTTTCTTGGTGGTATGAGGTTCCCCGCTCTCTGCTTCCTTCCCTTTCCTTTTATCTCTTGTAAGGTAAAAGGTGGTGCAGGCCACACCCTAGAGAAACTCCCTTTACATTGGATCAGGGATGTGACTTGGGTTAAGGTGGTGGTACAATCCCACCTTAATTCTCTTTAACATAAAATTAGAATCACAGAATGGAGACCAACCACACAATTCTGGAAATCATGGCCCAGCCAAATTGATACACACATTTTTGGGGGGACATAATTCAAACCATGACAACATCTAACCCAAAACCAAAGATTAGGCATAAACCTAAACCAAAAGCTAGTCCTAGTCCTAATTTTGAGCCTAACCCTAATCATAAACCCAGCCCTAAGAGAAGCCCTGACCATAACTCTAACCCTAAATCAAACCATAACCCTAAAGCTACTTCTAACCCTAACTTTACAACTAACCCTAACCCTCACCATTACTCTAGCCCTAACCCTTGCCCTTACCCTAGCCTTGACCCTGAAACTAACTCTGACAGCAACCTTAACCATAACTCTAACCCTAGTTCTAACCATAAACCTAAATCTAATACTAATACAAACCTTAACACAATTCCTAACCCTATTTCTGACCCTAACATAGATCTAACTGTAACACAAATTCTAACCCTAACACTAAACATACAAGTAGCCATAAAACTAACCCTAACCCCGGATATACCACTAAACATAACTATAACCCTAACCGTAACCCTAGCCCTAAAACTAACACTAATCCTAGATCTAACCCTAAACCTAACCCAAACTCTAGATGTAAACCTAACCCTAACCCTAACTATAAACTAAAACTAAAACCTAACCCTAAACCACACTCTAACCCCATCCCTTACCCAAACCCTAACCTTAACCCTAGATCTAACCCTAAACCTAATCCAATATCTAACCCTTGCCTGAACTTTGACCCTAACCCTAACCTCTAACCCTAAACCTAACTCTAGATCTAATCCTAACCTTAAATCTTACCCTAACTCAAAGGTTAATGCTAGGTCTAACCCTATCTCTAACCCTAGATCAAACCTAACCAGATTATGGATATGGTTAGGATTAGGTCTAGGGATAAGGTTAGGTTTAGGGACAGAATTAAGGCTAGGGATAGGGTTAGGGTTAGAGTTATGATCAGTGTTAGGGTTAGCATTAGGTCAAAGGTTAGAAGAATGGTTAGGTTTAAGGGTAGATTTAGGCCTAGGGTTAAGCCTAGGGCCAGGGTTAGTTTTAGTGTTAGATTTATTGTTAGGGTTAAATTTAAAGCTATGGTAGGGCTAGGCCTAGGGGCTAAGGCTAAGTGTGGTGTTAGGGTTAGGCTTAGGGCTAGGGGTAGTGCTAAAGTTAGGGTTAAATGTAGGGTTCGTATTGACCTTACAGTTAGGGTTACGTTTAGGTGAGGGTAATGGTTAGTGTTGTTGTTAGTTGTTGTTAGATGCCGTCAAGTCATTTCAGACTCATAGCAAGCCTACGTACAACAGAATGAAACACCGCCGGCTCCCGCACCATCCTTACAATCGTTGCTCTATCAGCCCACTGTGGCAGCCACTGTGTCAATTCATCTCATTGAGTGTCTTCCTCTTTTTCACCGACCCTGTGCTTTACCCAGCATGATATCGTTCTCCAGCAACTGGTCTGTCCTGGTAACATGTCCAAAGTAAGTGAGACAAAGGCTCAGCATCCTTGCTTGTAATGAGCATTCCAGCTGTACTTCTTCCAAGACAGGTTTGAACACTCTTCTGGCAGTTTTTGGTCTATTCAACAATCTTAGCCAACACCATAATTCAAAGGCATAAATTCTTCAGTCTTCCTTATTCATTGTGCAGCTTTCACATGCATACGAGTTGTTTGAAAACACCATGGCTTGAGTCAGGTGCACCTTAGTCCTGAAGGTGACGTCTTTGCTTTTTAACACTTTGAAGAGGTCTTTTGCAGCAGATTTGCCCAATGCAATGCGTCGTTTGATTTCTTGACTACTGCTTTCATGGGCTTTGATTGTGAATCCAAGTAAAATGAAATTCTAGACAATTTCAATTTTTTCTCCATTTATTGTGATGTTGCTTATTGGTCCAGTTGTGAGGATTTTTGTTTTCTTTATGTTGAGGTGTAATCCATACTGAAGGCTGTGGTCTCTGGTCTTCATCAATAAGTGCTTCAAGTCCTCTTCACTTTCAGCAAGCAAGGTTGTGTCCTTTGCATATTGCAGGTTGTTAACGAGTCTTCCTCCAATCCTAATGTAGAGTTCTTCTTCATATAGTCCAGCTCCTTGGATTATATGCTCAGCATACAGACTGAATAAGTATGGTGAAAAAGTACAACCCTGATGCACACCTTTCTTGTCTTTAAACCATGTGGTATCCCCTTGTCCCATTTGAACAACTGTCTCTTGGTCTATGTGTGGGTTTCTCATGAGCACGATTAAGTGTCTTGGAATTCCCATTCTTCACAATGTTATCCAAATTTGTGATAATCCACACAGTCAAATGCCTTTGCATAGTCAATAAAACTCAGGTAAACATCTTTCTGATATTTTCTGCTTTCAACCAAATCCATCCAACATCAGCAATGATGTCTCTCATTCCACGTCTCTTCTGAATCTGGCTTGAATTTCAGACAGTTCCTTGTCGATTTACTGCTGCAACTGCTTTTGAATGATCTTCAGCAAAATTTTACTTGTGTGTGATATTAATGATATTGTTCAATAATTTCTGAATTCTGTTGGATCACTTTTCTTTGGAATGGGTACAAATATGGATCTCTTCTTGTTGGTTGGCCAGGTATCTGTCTTCCAAATTTCTTGGCATAGACTAGTGAGCAGTCCCAGTGCTGCATCCATTTATTGAAACATCTCAGTTGGTATTCTGTCAATTCCTGGATCCTTGTTTTTCTCCAATGCCTTCCCTGTAGCTTGGATCTCTTCCTTCAGTACCATCAGTTCTTTATCATATGAGAGTTAGTGTTAGGACCGCGTACAGGTCTAGAGCTAGGGTTAGGATTATGTTATGGTTAGGTTTAGCTGCAGAATTAAGTCTAGGGCTAGTGTTAGGGTTAGGGCTATATCTTAGTTATTTAGTGCTGCTGTGACAGAAATACCACAAGTAGATGACTTTAATAAAGAGAAATTTATTCTCTTAGAGTCTAGGAGGCTGAAAGTCTGAATTCAGGGTGCCAGCTCCAAGGGAAGGTTTTCTTTCTCTGTTGGCTTTGGAGGAAGGTCCTTGTCATCAACCTTCCCCTGACTGAGGATCTCTCAATCCAGGGATCCTTGGTCCAAAGGATGCACTATTCTCCTGCTCTTGTTTCTTGGTGGTATGAGGTCCCCCTGTCTCTCTGATTCCTTCTCTCTTTTATATCTCAAAGGAGATTAACTTAAAACACAACCTAATCTGGTAGATTGAGTACTACCTCATTAATATAACTGCTGCTAATCCCACCTCATAAACATCATATAGGTAGGATTTACAACACATAGGAAAATCATATCAGATGACAAAATGGTGGACAATCACGCAATACTGGGAAACATGGACTAGCCAAGTTGACACACATTTTAGGGAGACACAATTCAATCCATAACAGGCTGTCTTAGTGTAAACACTAGACTAATACTCTAATTAAAACAAAAAATTTTATTGAAGAAATAATTTTACTCCATGGAATGGAGAAAATGCGCAGCATCCAAAAGCGCTGCTGCGTGTATTCTGCTTTGCAGGAAGAATAATAAGGTATGTTACAGATAGAGTAAACAAATGAAAACAAGTTCATATCAAAGCAGTTTCAAGGAAAGGAAGGAAAATTTACAAGGGATGATTAAACTACAAACTTTATTAGCATAATTTTCTAGTCTAACACAATTCTCTCAATTCTTGATACAACGACCAAGGCCATCTTTCTAAAGTGAAACTTATAAACATACTTGATGTGGAGGTTTACTGATGTATTGCAGTCTGAGTCAATTTCATTGGTGTCAATAAAAAGAGTGAAGATTAAATCATCTCTAAATCTAAAAGCTTTTGAAATATAAACATGGCTTATTCACTTAAGGAGGAGTGAGACACAGCCCAGGCATCTGCTGGGACATTCCCTGAAAGTAGTTAAGACATCAAGTTTATTTACATAAGTTAAAGTCTGAATCTCTGCACTCATGTGTTACCGTTAAAACCTTACAGCTGTGATCTGCCTCCTTATTCTAACAAACTCAGTTTCTACCTAGTTAGATCACATTTACAAATATGATCAAGAACCGATGGTATTGGAGGAAGAAATCCAAGCTGCACTGAAGGCATTGGAGAAAAACAAGGCTCCAGGAATGGACAGAATATCAATTGAGATGTTCCAACAAAGGAATGCAGCTCTGGAGGTGCTCACTTGTCTATGCCAAAAAAATTGGAAGACAGGTATCTGGCCAACCTACTGGAAGAGATCTGTATCTGTACCCATTCCAAAGAAAAGTGATCCAACAGAATTCAGAAATTTTCAAACAATATCATTAGTATCACTCGCAAGAAAAATTTTTCTGAATATCATTCAAAAGCAGTTGCAGCAGTACATTGACAGGGAACTGCCAGAAGTTCAAGCTGGATTCAGAAAAGGATGGAGAACAAGAAATATCACTGCTGACATCAGTTGGATGTTTACTGAAAGCAGAGAATACCAGAAAGATGTTTACCCATATTTTAGTGACTATGAAAAGGTATTCGACTGTGTGGATCATAACAAATTATGGATAACATTTCAGAGAATGGGAATTCCAGAGCACTTAATTGTGCTCATGAGAAACCTGTACATCGACCGAGAGGCAATCATTTGAACAGAGCAAGGGGATACTACATGGCTTAAAATGAAGAAAGGTGTGCATCAGAGTTGTATCCTTTCACCATGCTTATTCTATCCGTATGCTGGGCAAATAATCCGAGAAGTTGGACTATATGAAGAAGAATGTGGCATCAGGATTGGAGGAAGATTCATTAACAACCTGCAATATGCAGATGACGCAAACTTGCTTGCTGAAAGTGAAGAGGACTTGAAGCAGTTACTGAGGAAGATCAGACTACAACCTTCAGTATGGATTACACCTCAACATAAAGAAAACAAAAATCTTCACAACTGGATCAGTAAGCAACATTATGATAAGTGAGGAAAAGATAGACGTTGTCAAGGGTTTCGTTTTACTTGATCCACAATCAACATCCATGGAAGCAGCAGTCAAGAAATCAAATGACATATTGCACTGGGCAAATCTGCTGCAAAAGACCTCTTCGAAGTGTTAAAAAGCAAAGATGTCACTTTGAGGACTAAGGTGCACCTGACCCAAGCCATGATATTTTCTATCGCTTCACATCCATGCTAAAGCTGGACAATGAATAAGGAAGACTGAAGAAGAATTGATGCCTTTGAATTATGAAGTTGGAAAAGAATATTGAATAGACTATGGACTGCCAGAAGAACGAACAAGTCTGTCTTCGAAGATATACAGCCAGAGTGATCCTTGGAAGCGAGGGTGGTGAGACTTTGTCTCACTTACTTTGGACATATTATCAGGATGGACCAGTCCCTGGAGAAGAACATTATGCTTGGTAAGTAGAGAATCAGCGAAAAAGAGGAAGACCCTAAAGGAGATTGATTAACACAGTGGCTGCAACAATGGGCTCAAACAGCAACGATTGTGAGGCTGGCACAGGACTGGGCAGTGTTTCGTTCTGTTGTGTATAGGGTTGCTATGAGTTGGAACCAACTGAACAGCACCTAACACCAACAACAACAACAATTTACAAAGACCTAGCAGATTGCAGTGGAAAAGTCACAGTGAGTGAAAATTAATGTGGGAGTAGAATAGGGATGAAGTTTGACATCTACTTATCTTGGCTATAAAGTTATTTATAGGTTCTAACTTCATTTAACATGTCAGGTGCCTTCTCTGGGATCAGCAGCATAAACATTCCTAACAGGCATTGGGCTTTTGTTTTTCAAGCATTAAAACTTTGACAAAAGGCCAAACGTTTTCTTAGAAGACAGAAGAGTAGAAATGAATTTCTAAGTTTAATTCAGGATGGAGTTTTTAACATTAGGTCTGAAGCCACGTAATTAAGATATGCCAATAACGCCGACTCTAAAATTTGCATACACAGGGCTATGGTTGGGGTTAGGGTTACGAAAAGGATTAGGGCTAGGGCTAAGTATAGATCTAGGGCTAGGGCGAGGGCTACTGTTAGGTTATGTTTGGAGTAAAAATAGCACTTGGGCTAGTGTTATGGTTAGGTTTAGGGCTAGGTTTAGGTTCAGAGTTAAGATTAGGGTTAGGGTTTTGTCTTGGGTTAGAGTGAGTGTTAGACTAAGGGGTAGAATTAGGGTTAAGCCTAGGGAAAATGTTAGGAATAGGGCTAAGGTTATGGTTAGGGTTAAGGTTAGGGTTTGGGTTTGGTTTAGGGTTAGGATTAGGGTTAGGTTTTGGGGTAGAATGAGTGCTACAGTTAGGGCTATATTAGGGTTAGGGTTAGGTTTAGAGTTAGGATTAGATCTAGGGTTAGTGTTAAATATAGGTTTAGAGGTATAATTAGGGCTACAGTTAGGGCTAGTGCTAGACTAGGAATAGGGTGTTAGGATAGGGTTAGGTTTAGGATTAAAATTAGGGTTAGTATTACAGTTATGTTTAAGTTTAGGGCTAGGGCTGGAGTTAGGTTTATATTTAGGCCTAGGGCTAGAGTTAGGCTTTGATTTAGGGTTAAGGTTAGGTTTAGCGGAAGAATAAGGGCTAGGACTGTTGCTGGGTTCAGTGTTAGATTTAGGGTTATATTTAGTGTTACGGTTAGGCATATGTTTAGGTCTAAGGCTAGAATAACGAATTGGTTTAGAGGTAAAATTAGGGTTAGTGTTAAGACTTGGACTTATTTTAGTGTTAGGATCAGTGTTAGGGTTAAGAGTTAAAGCTAGGGCTATTGCTATTCCTAAGGCTAGGATCAAGGGCTAGGGTTAGGGCTAGTGCTAGGGTTATGCAGGGCTATGGCTAGGTCTGGGGCAATGGCTAGTGCTATGTGTAGGATTAGGGTTAGGTTTAAATTTGGGCTAGTGTTAGGTTTAAGGTTAGGGTTAGAATAAGACTAGAGCAAGGCTAAGGTAAGGGTTATGTTTAGCATTAAAGTTAAGGATATGTGTAGGGTTATGGTTAGTGTGATATTTTAGGTTCTGTGTCAACTTGTCTGGGTCATGATTCTGAGTGGTTTGGCAGTCATATGATGTTGTGATCAGTTCTATGATGTGATTTGGTATAATGTGATCACCTCCATGATGGGATCTGCTATGAGTAGTCAATCAGTTGAAGGGAAGTTTCCTTGGGCATGTGACCTGCATTGAATATGAGTGGACATTCTCACAAGGCTCATGGGCTTTTGCTCATTCTGGATCCTGCGTCTGGCTCCTGTTCATCTTGGGATTTGAGCTAGCAGCTTACCTACGGTCTTGCCTGCCGATCTTGAGATTCCTAGATCTTCGCAGCCTTGAGCAAGAGCGCTGCTCTCTGATCTGTTGATCTTGGGTTTGCGCCAGCTCATGTAGCTATGTGAATCAGAAGAAGCCTCTATCCTGGCCCATGGACTTGGGACATTCCAGCCTCTACAACCGCATGAACCATCTCCTTGATGTAAATCTCACTCTATATATATACTTATACATTTTACTGGTTTTGCTTCTCTAGAGAACCCAGCCTAAGACATTTGGTACTTAGAGTGCTTCTAGAAAAACAAAATTGTAAGGATGAGTTTTCTAAATTGGTTCGCAAATCTGGTTAGTCTTAAAGATGCTAATGACTCTGCTTTTATTAGTAAAGAGCGCACTGCTAATCCATGGCATGAGGTGGCAATACAAATATGCAAAATATCACCACAAATAGATCAGTTATTGGTGAAAGTCAAGGCTCTGGGTGATTTGATTGAATCTGTGATACCTTTCTACAATTTTATCATAGTGAGAAGTATAAGGAAGCCGGTTGACTGGTCCTACTTTCGCTAGATAAACTGGTGAAAGAAAGAGATGAGCTCAGGGCTTCAAAGTTCAAGTGCCATATAAGTGATCTCAAAGTTTCCACTTTTGCCTTGAAAGAAAGCCGTATTTCTTTCTTTCTTTTTTTTAATTGTAGTTTAGATGGTTTACAAAATAAATTAGCTTCTCATTAAACAATTAGTACACATTTTTTTTGTGATATTGGTTGCCAACCCCACGATATATCAACACCTCCCCTTCTCGACTGTGGGTTCCTTATTACCAGCTTTCCTGTACCCTCCTGCCTCTCATCCTTGTCCCTGGGCTGGTGTGCCCCTTTTTGTTTTGTTTTATGAGCCTGTCTAATCTCTGGCTGAAGGGTGAACCTCAGGAGTGACTTCGTTACTGAGCTAAAAGGGCGTCCGCGGGCCATACTCTCAGGGTTCTCCAGTCTCTGTCAGACCAGTAAGTCTGAATTTTGTGTGTGTGTGTGAGTTAGAATTTTGTTCTACATTTTTCTCCAGCTCTGTCTGGAATCCTTTGTTGTGATCCCTGTCAGAGCAGTCAGCGGTGGTAGCCAGGCACCATCTAGTTATGCTGGACTCAGTCTGGTGGAAGTTGCAGGACTTGTGGTCCATTAGTCATTTGGACTAATCTTTCCCTTGTGTCTTCGGGTTTCTTCATTTTTCCCTTGCTCCAGATGGGGCGAGACCAGTAGAGGATTTTAGATGGCCGCTCAAAAACTCTTAAGACCTCAGACACTACCTACCAAGGTAGAATGTAGAACATTTCCTTTATAAACTATGTTATGCCAATTGAGCTAGATGTTTCCTGAGACCATGGTCCCCGCAGCCCAGTAATTCGGTCTCTCAGGGAGTTTGAATGTGTCTATGGAACTTCCATGACCTTGTCTTGGACAAATTGTGCTGGTTTCCCCAGTATTGTGTACTGTCTTACCCTTCACCAAAGTTACCACTTATCTATTGTCTGTTTAGTGTTTTTCCATCCTTCATAACCATCAAAGATTGTTTCTTTTTGTGTGTAAATCTTTTCATGAGTTTTTATAGTAGTGATCTCATACAATATTTGTCATTTTGTGATTGACTTATTTCACTCAGCATAATGCCCTCCAGATTCATCCACTTTGTGAGATGCTTCACAAATTCATCATTGTTATTTATCGTTGCCTAGTATTCCATTGTGTGTATGTACCATAGTTGGTATATCCATTCATCTGTTGAAGGGTATCTAGGTTGTTTCCATCTTTTTGCTGTTGTGAACAATGCTGCAATGAACATGAGTATGCCTATGTCTATTTGTTTGACGGCTCTTAATTTCTTTAGGATATATTCCTTGGAGTTGGATTGCTTGATCATATGATATTTCTATTTCTAGCTTTTTAAGGAAGCGCCATATCATTTTCTGAAATAGTTGTACCATTATGCAGGGCATAGAAGTTCCAGTCTCCCCACAGCCTCTCCAATATTTTTTATTTTCTGTTTTTTTTATTTGTGCCAGTAATGTTGGGGTGAGATGGTATCTCATTGTGGTTTTGATTTTCATTTCTCTAGTGGCTAGTGATAGTGAACATTTCCTCATGTATGTTAGCTGCTTGAATGTCTTCTTTGGTGAAGTGTCTGTTCATTTCCTTTGCCCATTTTTTAATCGGATTGTTTGTCTTTTTGTTGTAGAGGTGTTGGATTTTCCTGTAGATTTCAGAGATTAGATCTATGTTGAATTTGTCATACCCAAAATTTTTTTCCCAGTCTGTAGGTTCTCTTTTTGCTCTTTTGGTGAAGTCTTTTGATGAGCATGAGTGTTTAATTTTTAGAAGATTCCAGTTATCTAGCTTATCTTCTGGAGTTTGTGTGTTGTTAGTTATGGTTTGTATCCTGTTAATGCCATGTATTAGGGCCTCTAGCGTTGATCCTATTTTTTCATCTATGATCTTTATAGTTTTTGGTTTTCTATTTAGGTCTTTGATCCATTTTGAATTAGTTTTTGTGCCTGGTGTGAAGTATGGATCCTGTTTCATTTTTTTGCAGATGAACATCCAGTTTTGCCAGTATTATTCATTAAAAAGACTGTCTTTTCTCCATTTGACAGACTTTGTGCCCTTGTTGAAGATCAGGTGACCGTAGGTGGATGATTTACATTTGGGTTCTCAATTCTGTTGTCGTTGTATCAGTACGAGGCTGTTTTGACTACCGTAGCTGTATAGTAGGTTCTGAGGTCAGGTAGTGTAAGTCCTTCTACTTTATTCTTCTTCTTCAATAGTGCTCTATCCTGGCGATTTGAGTTAGACTGCTGTTCACCTGACCTAGAATTCATCCGTTTGTATAGATCAAGTAAATATTTAGTAGATTTCCTATCTATTTCACTCCTAGGGACAGCATGACTAAGTAGCCAATGCCATAAGTCCATATGAGTCAGACCATTCTGATTACTGCTTTGACTCCACTGTCCATTACTGTATCCACACCCACCTTGTCTTTGTCGATTGAGTGCAGCCACTTGGCCCCTACTACCACTGAGTCCAATCAGCCCCATTGTAGTTAGGTGGACTCTTCCTTTCCATATAAAGTTAATGATTAGGATTGCATTCTATTTGTAGACTGGAGAGCCTTATTTATTGTAGTAACATAGCTGATATTGCTAAAAACCAAACCCAGAGCTTTATTGTAAGAGTAGCTGAATTACAATGCCAACTCAACTGCCAACCTTAAGAGGGGTCTGAAGTTAAAGCGAGGGCATTGATTGGGAAGAAGTGGGGTCCTGAAACCTGGGATGGGGACATATGGTCAGATAACTAGAACGCTGGAGACACTGAGCCCCTAAATTCCACTGGACCACTCCTGCCAACAGATCCAGCCATCTGAAGAGATTACTCAATGTTTGTCTGCCAAACCACCATCCCCAGTAAAACCATTAGCCCCTTCACCTCATCTAATGAAATTAACCCAGCTGTGTCTAAAAAACCTTTGTCTGAGCCATTTCCTGGGGCATCACCTGAGGCAGATGCTTTACAGGACAATGCTGAATGTTCTCAAAACATTTCACCACCACCAATTTTGGCTTCTAGACTTGTAACTAGACTTAAGTCCCAGCTAGCCCCAAAAGGTGAAGTACACAGTGTGACCCAGAAGGAGGTACACTACACTCCAGAAGAACTGCTTGGCTTTTCTAATATGTACAAACAGAAACTTGGGGAATACGTGTGGGAATGGCTATTAAGGGTGTGGGATAATGGTGCAAGGAACATAAAGATGGATCAGTCTGAGTTTATTGATACGGGTCCACTAAGCACAGATTGTTCATTCAATGTTTCAGCTAAAGCAGTTAGGAAAGGATCTAATAGTTTTTTCGGTTGGGTTGCTGAAGCATGGATTATGAGGTGGCCGACACTAAATCAAGTTGAAATACCAGACCTGCCTGGGTATACTGTAGAAGAAGATATCCAAAGGCTTAGGGAAATTGGCATGCTAGAGTGGATTTATCAAGTTAGACTCACACATGGAGTGTCCAGAGGACACACCTTTTACCACAACTGTGGGGAACAAATTTGTGAAGGGAGCTCCAGTATCCTTGAAGACTGCTGTGATTACTATTTTATGCAAGTCAGATTTGACAGTGGGAACTGCCCTAACTGAATTAAGACACCTAACTACAATGGGGCTGATTGGACTCCGTGGTAGTAGGGGCCAAGTGGCTGCACTCAATCGACAAAGACAAGGTGGGTGTGGATACAGTAATGGACAGAGGAGTCAAAGCAGTAATCAGAATAGTCTGACTCGTATGGACTTATGGCATTGGCTACTTAGTCATGGTGTCCCTAGGAGTGAAATAGATAGGAAATCTACTAAATATTTACTTGATCTATACAAACGGATGAATTCTAGGTCAGGTGAACAGCAGTCTAACTCAAATCGCCAGGATAGAGTGTCACGGTCCCTCAATCAATTCCCAGATTTGAGCAAGTTTAAAGACCCACAACCCCTTGAATGAAGGGGAGGCCGGGTCCCCTTGAGGGGGGACTCCAATATACTGCCAAAAATTTTTACTGTTAATCTTTCTCCCAGCCTTCCTCAAAGGGATCTTTTTATGAGAGTGACTTTTCATTGGGGAAAAGGAAATAATCAGACTTTTCAGGGATTACTGGATACTGGCTCTGAGCTGACACTAATTCCAGGAGACCCAAAACATCACTGTAGCCCACCAGTCAGAGTAGGGGCATAGGGAAGTCAGGTTATTAATGGACTCTCTTGGCTCATGTCCATCTCACAGTAGGTCCAGTGGGTCCCCTAACCCATCCTGTAGTGATTTCCCCAGTTCCAGAATGCATAATTGGAATAAACATACTCAGCAACTGGAAGAACCCCAACATTGGATCCTTGACAAATAGAGTAAGGGCTATTATGGTAGGAAAAGCCAAGTGGAAGCCATTAGAACTGCCCCTACCTAGGAAAATAGTAAACCAAAAGCAATACCGCATTCCTGGAGGGATTGCAGAGATTACTGCCACCATCAAGGACTTGAAGGATGCAGGGGTGGTTATTCCCACCTCATCCACATTCAACTCACCTATTTGGCCTGTGCAAAAAAACAGATAGATCTTGGAGAATGACAGTAGATTATCGAAAACTTAACCAGGTGATGACTCCAATTGCAGCTGCTGTTCCAGAAGTAATTTCACTGCTTGAGCAAATTAATACATCTCCTGGTACCTGGTATGCAGCTATTGATTTGGCTAATGCCTTTTTCTCCATAGCTGTTTCAAAGGACCACCAGAAGCAGTTTGCCTTCAGCTGGCAAGGCCAACAATACACCCTCACTTGCCTACCTCAGGGCTACATTAACTCTCCAGCCCTATGTCATAATTTAGTCCACAGGGACCTTGACCGCCTTTCCCTTCCACAAGACGTCACACCGGTCCATTACATTGATGACATTATGCTGATTGGACCTAGTAAGGAAGAAGTGTCAATGACTCTGGACTTGTTGGTGAAACATTTGTGTGCTAGATGGTGGGAGATTAATCCCACAAAAATTCAGGCACCTTCCACTTCAGAGAAATTCTAGGGGTCCAGTGGTGTGGGGCATGTCGAGACATTCCTTCTAAAGTGAAGGATAAGTTATTGCATCTTGTTGCTCCCACAACTAAAAAGGAGGCACAATGCCTAGTGGGACTTTTTGGATTTTGAAAGGAACATATTCCTCATTTGGGTGTGCTACTCCGGCCTATTTATCAAGTGACTCGAAAAGCTGCCAGTTTTATGTAGGGACCAGAACAAGAGAAGGCTCTGCAACAGGTTCAGACTGCTGTGCAAGCTACTCTGCCACTTGGACTGTATGATCCAGCCGATTCAATGGTGCTTGAAGTGTCAGTGGCAGATAGAGATACTGTTTGGAGTCTTTGGCAGGCCCCTATCGGTGAATCACAGCGCAGACCCTTAGGATTTTGGAGCAAAGCTCTGCCATCCTCTGCAGATAACTACTCTCCTTTGAGAAACAACTTTTTGCTTTTTACTGGGCCTTAGTTGAAACTGAATGCTTAACCATGGGACACCAAGTCACCATGAGGCCTGAGCTGTCCATCATGAACTGGGTGTTGTCTGACCCACAGAACCATACAGTTGGACGGGCACAGCAGCACTCCATCATTAAATGGAAGTGGTATATTCGAGATCGGGCCCGAGCAGGACCTGAAGGCACAAGTAAGTTGCATGAGGAAGTGGCCCAAATGCCCATGGTCTCCACTCCTGTCACATTACCTTCCATCTCCCAGTCTGCACCTATGGCCTTATGGGGAGTTCCTTATGATAAGTTGACTGAGGAAGAGAAAACTCGTGCCTGGTTTACAGATGGTTTTGTGCGATATGCAGGTGCCACTCGAAAGTGGACAGCGGCAACACTACAGCCCCTTTCTGGGACCTCCCTGAAGGATGGTGGTAAAGGGGGATCCTCTGAATCGGCAGAACTTTGAGCAGTGCACCTGGTTGTTCACTTTTCTTGGAAGGAGAAATGGCCAGATGTGCGATTATATACTGATTCATGGGCTGTGGCCAATGGTTTGGCTGGATGGTCAGGGACTTGGAAGGAACATGACTGGAAAATCGGAGACAAGGATTTATGGGGTACAGGTATGTGCATAGACCTCTCTGAGTGGGCCAAAGAAGTGAAGATATTTGTGTCTCATGTGAATGCTCACCTAGGGTGACCTCAGCAGAGGATGATTTTAACAATCAAGTGGATAGGATGGCACTTTCTGCAGAAATCAGTCATCCTCTTTCCCTGTCATTGCTCAATGGGCTCATGAACAAAGTGGCCATGGTGGCAGGGATGGAGGTTATGCATGGGCCCAGCAGCATCGACTTCCATTCACCAAGGCTGACTTGGTCACAGCCTCTGCTGAGTGCCTGATCTGCCAGCAGCAGAGACCAACACTGAGTCCCCGATATGGCACCATCACTCGAGGTGATCAGCCAGCAACCTGGTGGCAAGTTGATTACATTGGACCACTTCCATCATGGAAAGGGCAATGTTTTGTCCTTACTGGGATATACACTTACTCTGGATATGGATTTGCCTTCCCTGCACGCAGTGCTTCTGCCAAACCTACCATCCATGGACTTACAGAATGCCTTATCCACTGTCATGGTATCCCACACAGCATTGCCTCAGATCAAGGGACTTACTTCACAGCAAATGAAGTGTGGCAGTGGGCCCAAGCTCATGAAATTCACTGGTCTTACTATGTTCCCCATCATCCTGAAGCAGCTGGCTTGATAGGACAATGGAATGGCCTTCTAAAGACACAATTACACCACCAGCTAGGTGGCAATACCTTGCAGGGTTGGGGCAGTGTTCTCCAGGAGGCTGTATATGCTTTAAACCAGTGCCCAATATATGGTGCTTTTTCTCCCATAGCCAGGATTCATGGGTCCAGGAATCAAGGGGTGGGAATGGGAGTGGCACCACTCACTATTACCCCTAGTGACCCACTTGCAAGATTTTTGCTTCCTGTCCCCTAGACCTTATGCTGTGCAGGCCTAGAGGTCTTAGTTCCAAAGGGAGGAATGCTCCCACCTGGAAACACATCACTGATTCCATTGAACTGGAAGTTAAGAATGCCACCTGGCCACTTTGAGCTCCTTATACCTCTGGATCAACAGGCAAAGAAGGGAGTTACCATACTGGCTGGTGTGATTGACCCTGATTACCAAGAGGAAATCAGATTGATATTACATAATGGAGGTAAAGAAGAGTATGTCTGGAATGCAGGAGATTCCTTAGGGCGTCTCTTAGTACTACCATGCCCTGTGATTAAAGTCAATGGAAAACTACAGCAACCTAATTCCGACATGACTACTAATGATCCAGACCCTTCAGGAATGAAGGTTTGGACCACCCCACCAGGCAAAAAGCCATGACCAACTGAGGTGCTTGCTGAAGGTAAAGGGAATACAGAATGGGTGGTGGAAGAAGGTAGCTCTAAACACCAGTTACAGCCACATGACCAGTTGCAGAAAGGGGGACTGTAATTGTTATGAGTATTTCTACTTTGTGTGCATCAAATATTTGTACGTGTGCATCAAGCTGTAAACGGGGCTAATGTGTTTTCGATTGTATGCGTGTTAGTTGTATCACGTTAGGCACAAGTATGACTTTCTAATTGTCTTTATTCAGAGATTATGTATGCTTTAAGGAGATGTGTACATGTGCCAAGTTGACAAGGGGTGGACTGTGATGGTTAAGATTGTGTGTCAACTTGGCTGGGCCATGATTCTCAGTGTTTTACTGTAATCACTCCCATGATTGAATATACTGTGAGTAGCCAATCAGATGAAAGGGAATCTCCTTGGAGGTGTGGCCCACATCTGAATATAAGCAGACGTTCTGGCTGTTTGCTCTCTCTGGATCCTACGGCTGCCTCCTGTCGTCTCATCTCCGGTTCTTGGGACTTGAGGTGTCAGCTTATCTGCCAAACCTGGGATTCGTCGATCTGCACAGCCTGTGAGCGGGAGCCCTGCTCTCTGACCTGCCAATTTTGGACTTGCCAGCTTCTGCAGCTGTGTGACTTGGGAGAGGCCTCTACCCTGATCCACGGACTTTGGACATTCTAGCCTCTACAATCGCTTGAGCTGTTTCCTTGTTATAAATTTCTCTCTCTATGTATTTACACACTTTTCTGGTTTTGCTTGTCTAGAGAACCCAGCCTAAGACAGGTCCCTCCTGATAACACGTCCAAAGTATGTAAGATGAAGTCTTGTCATCCTTGCCTCTAACGAGCATTCTGGCTGTACTTCTTCCAAGGCAGACTTGTTTGTTCTTCTGGCAGTCCGTGGTATATTCAGCATTCTTCGCCAACACCATAATTCAAAGCCATCAATTCTTCTTTGGTCTTCTTGATTCATTGTCCAGCTTTCACATGCATATAAGGCGATCAAAAAGACCATGGCTTGGATCAGGTATACCTTACTCCTTAAAGTGATGCCTTTGCTTTCTAACACTTTAAAGAGATCTTTTGCAGCAGATTTGCCCAATGCAATGTGTCATTTGATTTCTTGACTGCTGCTTTCATGGACATTGATTTTAGATCCAAGTAAAATGAAATCTTTGAAAACTTCAATATTTTCTCCATTTATTATGATGTTGCTTACCTGTTATCAAAAAACACTTTATCTTACAAGCATGGGAATATTTTCAATATATTCTGCGAATGAGAAAGCAATATACAGTCTCTCTCATTCAAGTGATGAAAGTTCCCAACACAATTTGTGAATTAGAAAACAACGTGCAATTTCTTCCTTTCAAGTGGGTTAACTCAAAAGAGTTTTACCTGTTATCAAAAAACACTTTGTGCTACAAGCACAAGAATGTTCCCAATACATTCTGTGAATGAGAAAACAATGTACAGTTTCTCCCATTCAAGTACATGAACTCAAAATTGTTTTACATGTTTTCAAAGTGCACTCTGTATTAAAAGGACACGAAATTTCCTAATACATTCTGTGAATGAGAAAACATTGTACAGTTTCTCCCATTCAAGTATGAAGTCAATAGTGTTTTGCATGTTTTCAAAGTACACTTTGCATTACAAGAATGGGAAAGTTTCCAATTCATTGTATGAATTGGAAAACAATATACAGTTTCTCTCATTCATGAAGATGAAGTCAAAAAAGTTTTACCTGTTATCAAAACACACATTGTGTGAATGTTCCTGACGCATTCTGTAAATGAGAAAACAGTGTACGTTTTCTCCCATTCAAGCATATAAATTTAAAAATGTTTTACATGTTTTAAAATTACACTGTTTGCAAGAGATATGAGAAATTTCCTAATACATTCTGTGTCAGAGAAAACAATGTACAATTTCTCCCACTCAAGTACACTAAGTCAGCAGTGTTTTTTGTTTTCAAAGCACCCTTTGTGTTGCAATTATGGAAAAGTTCCCAATACATTGTCTGAATGACATCCAATATACAGTTTCTCTCATTCAAGTAGATGAAGTCAAATAGTTTTACTTGTTATCCAATAACACTTTGTGCTACAAGCATGGGAATGTTCCCATTACATTCTCTGAATTAAAAAATGATGTACAGTTTCTCCCATTCAAGTACATGAAGTCAATAGAGTTTTACATGTTTTCAAAGTACACTTTGTCTTAAAATGACAGGAATCTTCCCAATACTTTGGGCGAATGAGAACTCAATATAGAGTTTTATATAGTTTGTATATAAATCACAGAGTTATTGCTAGTAAGTCAATAAAGGAGATGAAAAGAAATCATAAAAATACTCAGTTAACCTAAAGAAGATAGATGAAGAATAATAAGGGAACAAAGAAAAGATGGAACAAATAGGAAACAAATAGCAAGATGGTATATTTAAACCCAAACATACCAATAATCACATTAAGTATAAATGATATATACACACCCCTATTAAAAAACTGATATTGTCAGACTGGATAAAAAAGCAAGACCCAAATATATGCTGCCTACGAAAACTTATTAAGACATGAAGACACAAGTAAGTTAAATGTAAAGTTTAAAGAAGACATAAAAGTTGAAAACAGATGAAGAAAAGATACACCATTCTAACACCAGTCCAAAGAAAGCAAAATTGACTATTTTAATATCATAAAAATTAGATTTCAGAGTAAATAATATTAGCAGAGATAAAAAGGGTCATTACATATTATAAAGGAGGCAATTTATCAAGCGTATACAAAACAAACCTAAACATTTATGTCCATCATAACAAAGTTTCCAAATACGTGAAACAAAAGTGGATAGATCTGTAAAGAGAAATGGAAAAATCCTGAAATTATAGTTAATGATTTCAATATCCCACTTTCAATGATTTCTACAACAAATAGAAAATTAGTAAGACTATAAGAGACTTACATAACCCTATCAACCAACTTTATATGATTGATATTTATAGAACCGTTTACCTAAAAACAGCAGAATACACATTCTTTTGCAGTGCATATGGAACATTTACCAAGACAGACCATATTCAGCAACATAAAAAAAAAACTCAATAAATGTAGAAAGATTTAAACCATACAAAGTATGTTTTCTGGCCACAATGGAATTAAATTAAAAATTAATTACACAAAGATAACTGGAATATCCTTAAATATTTGGAAATTAAATAACACATTTCTAAATGATGCATGGGTCAAAGAAGAAAATCAAAAGGCAAATAAATAAAAACGAAAATACAAACAATTCAAATTTGTGGAATGCAGATAAAGCTGTACTTTGAGGGAAATTTATAGCACCAAATGCTTATATTACAAAAAAGAAAAGTCTCAAATAAATTACTTTGTGTTTTACCATAAGAAATAAAAAAGAATAACAAATTAAACCCAAAGGAAACAGAAAAATGGAAATAATAAAGGTGAGAATAGAAACAAACAAAATAGAAAACAGATAAATAGTAGAAAAAATGATTGAAATGAAAAGGTGTTTTATGATAAAATTAATAAAATTAATTAGCTTCTTGCCAAAAGGACGGGGGGAAGGGGGAGAAGATACAAATTATTACTATCAGGAATGACAGAGGTGATATTCTTACAGACTCCACAGATATTAAAAGAAGTACTAGTAAATATTAGGAACAAGCGTATGCCAATAAATGCAACAATTTAGATGAAAGAGACAAATTCCTTGAATGACACTAGCTACCAAGACTCATTCAAAACAGCAATAAGTAATTGGACTAGCCCTATATCTAGTAAACAAATTGAATTTGTAAATAAACCTTCCCAAAAAGAAAATTCCAGACTCAGATGGCTTAATTCTACCAAATAATTAAGGAAGAAATAATACCAATTCTACACAAATTCTTCAGAAAATTGAAGGGGAGGAAATACTTTCCAACTCATTCTATGAAGGTAGCATTGCCCTGATACCAAAACCAGACAAAAGCATTATAAGAAAATAAAACTACAGACAATTATCTCTCATGAACAAAAATGCAAAATTCTTAATGAAATTTAGCAAACTGAATCTAACAGTAAATAAACATCATGACCAGGTGGGGTTTATCCCAAGAATGCAAGGTTTAACATTTGAAAATCAATCAACGTAATCATATCAACAAACTAAAAAATAAAAACCATATGTCTATCTCAATACATGCAGAAAACATTTTAACAAAATCCAGTACCCATTCCTGATAAAAATTCTCAGAAAACTGGAAATAGAAGAGAACTGTCTCAACCTGATAAAGATTACACAATGGTTTGCTATCTGCTGCTAACCAAAGGTTGGTGGTTCCAATCCACCCAACAGCTCTGCAGAAGAAAAGGCCTCGAGAAGTGCTTCCATAAAGGTTACAGCCAAAAAACCCTATGGAGCAGTTTTACTCTGTAACACATGGTGTCACCATGAGTCAGGTCCTACTCAACAGCAGCTAACAACAACAAGGAAAAGCTGCAACTACATCAAACTTAATGGTAAAAGACTGTGCATTCCTTCTAAGATTAGGAACAAGCCAGGATGTCTGCTTTTACTGCTTCTATTTAACTTGTCCTGGACGTTCTAGCCCATTCAAAAAGGAAAGAAAAAGATAAAAGTGCATTCAGGTAGAGAAAAAAGAAAAACTGTCTTCATTTGCAGGCATGATAATCTATGTAGAAAATTCTTACAGAACCCACAAAAAAGTTACTAGAACTAAGAAGTAATTATAGAAAGGTTGTAGAATGTAACACCAAAATACAAAAAATCAGATGTATTTCTATATACTAGTAATGAATATTCAAGAACACTTTAAGATCCTGAAATACAGCGCTGACAGTGATAGGATAATATCCATACACCTACAAGGAAGACCAGGTAGTACAACCATTATTCAAATTTATGCACCAACTACTAAGGCCAAAGATGAAGAAATTAAAGATTTTTACCAACTACTGCAGTCTGAAACTGATCAAGCATGTAATCAAGATGCATTGATAATTACTGGTGATTGAAATGTGAAAGTTGGAAACAAAGAAGGATCAGTAGTTGGAAAATATGGCCTTGGTGATAGAAATGGCACAGGAGATCGCAGGATAGAATTTGCAAAACCATTGACTTATTCGTTGCAAATATCTTTTTCAACAAATTAAAGGGCAACTATACATGTGGACCTCACCAGATGGAATACACAGGAATCAAATCACCTATATCTGTGGAAAAAGAGGATGGTGACAATCAATATCATCATTCAAAACAAGGCCAGGGGCCAACTGTGGAACAGACCATCAACTGTTCTTATGCAAGTTCAAGTTTAAGCTGAAGAAAATTAAAACAAATCCTCGAAAGCCAAAATATGACCTTGAGTACATCCCAAGTGAATCTACAGATTACCTCAAGAATAGATTTGATGCATTGAACACTAATGACCGAAGACCAGAAAAGTTGCGGGATTGACATCAAGGATATCATACATGAAGAAAGCGAAAGGTCATTAAAAAGACAGGAAAGAAAGAAAAGACCAAAATGGATGTCAGAAGAGCCTCTGAAACTTGTTCTTGTATGTAGAGTAGCTAAAGCAAACAGAAGAATGATCATGTAAAAGAGCTGAACAGAAGATTTCAAAGGGTGGATCAAGAAGACAAAGTAAAGTATTATAATGAAATTTGCAAAGACCTGGAGTTAGCAAACAAAAAGGGACAAATGCATTTCATACTTCTCAAGCTGAAAGAATTGAAGAAAAATTTCAAGCCTTGAGTTGCAATAGCGAAGGAGTCTATGGGCAAAATACTGAACGACGCAGGAAGCATCAAAAGAAGATGGAAGGAATACACAGAGTCACTATATCAAAATGAATTGGTCGACATTCAACCATTTTGGGAGGTAGCATATGGTCAAGAACTGATGGTACTGAAGGAAGAAGTTCAAGCTGCACTGAAGGCATTGACAATAAACAAGTCTCCAGGAATTGACGGAATAACAATTGAGATATTTCAACAAATGGATGCAAAGCTGGTAGCGCTCACTCATTGTTATGGATTGAATTGTGTCCCCCCAAAATGTCTGTCAACTTGACTAGGCCATGTTCCCAGTATTGTGTGATTCTCCACCATTTTGTTGTCTGATGTGTTTCTCCTATGTGTTGTAAATCCTACCTCTATGATGTTAATGAGACAGGATTAGAGGCAGTTACATTAATGAGGCAGGACTCAATCTACAAGATTACGTTGTATCTTGAGTCAATTTCTTTCGAGATATAAAACAGAGAAGTGAACAAAGAGACAGGAGAACCTCATACTACCAAGAAAGCAGTGCCAGGAGCAGAGCATGTCCTTTGGACCCAAGGTCCCTGCACTGAGAAGCTCCTAAACCAGGGGAAGATTGATGACAAGGACCTTCCCCCAGAGCCAGCAGATTGAAAAAGCCTTCCCATGGAGCTGGCACCCTGAATTCAGACATCTAGCCTCCTAGACTGTAAGAGAATAAATTTCTGTTTATTAAAGCCATCCACTTGTGGTATTTCTGTTTTAGCAGCACTAGATAATGAAGACATTCATCTATGCCAAGAAATTTGGAAGACAGTTACCTGGCCAACAGACTGGAAGAGACCCATTGTTTGTGCCTATTCCAAAGAAAAGTGATCCAACAGAATGCAGAAATTTTTGAACAATATCATTAACATCATACACAAATAAAATTTTGTAGAAGATCATTCAAAAACAGTTGCAGCAGTACCTTGACAGGCAACTACCAGAAATTCAAGCCAGATTCAGAAGAAGATGTGGAATGAGGGGTATCATTGCTGATGTCAAATGGATCTCGGCTGAAAGCAGAGAATACTAGAAAGATGATTTACCTGTGTTTTATTGATTATGCAAAGGCATTCGACTGTGTGAATCATAACAAATTATGGATAGCATTGCAAAGAATAGGAATTCCACACAACCTGTACATAGACCAAGAGGCAGTCGTTTGAAGAGAACAAGGGGATAATGCATGGTTTAAAATCAGAAAAGGTGTGCATCAGGGTTGTATCCTTTCACTATACTTATTCATTCCATAAGCTAAACAAATAATCAGAGAAGCTGAATTATATGAAGAAGAACACAGCATCAGGATTGGAGGAAGACTCACTAACAACTTGTGATATGCAGATGACACAACCTTGCTTGCTAAAAACAAAGAGAACTTGAAGCTCCTATGGATGAAGATCAAAGACTACAGCCTTCAGTATGGATTACACCTCAACATAAAGAAAACAAAAATCCTCACAACTGGACCAGTAAGCAACATCATGATAAATGGAGAAAATAACTGAAGTTGTCAAGGATTTTATTTTACTTTGATTCACAATTAATGCCCATGGAAGCAGCAGTCAAGAAATCAAACGACTTATTGCACTGGGAAAATCTACTGCAAAAGACCTCTTTACAGTGTTAAAAAGCAAAGATGTCACTTTGAGGACTAGGATGCACCTGACCCAAGCCATGGTATTTTCAATCGCCTCCTATGCATGCAAAAGCTGGACAATGAATAAGACAGAAGAAGGTGCTTTTGAATTAGAGTATTAGCAAATAATATTGAATATACCGTGGACTGCCAGAAGAATGAACAAATCTGTCTTGGAAGAAGTACAGCCAGAATGCTCCCTAGAAGTGAGGATGGCGAGACTTCATCCCATGTACTTTGGACATGTTATCAGGAGGGATCAGTCTGTGGAGAAGGACATCATACTTGGTAAAGTAGAGGGTCAGCAGAAAAGAGGAAGACCCTCAACGAGATTAATTGACACAATAACTGCAACAATGAACTCAAACATAGCAACGATTGTGAGAATGGTGCAGGACTGGGCAGTGTTTCTTTCTCTTGTGCGCAGGGTCTCTATGAGTCAGAAGCAACTCAATGGCACCTAACAACGACAACAACAGTAATGAATAATTAGAAATTAAAATTTCAAAAGCAATACCACTTACAATAACATCAAAAATATAAAATATTTAGTGGTAAATTTGACAAAAGATGTATAAGAGCTTCACTCTGAAGACCAGAAGCAATTCTGAGAGAAACTAAAATTCATTGCTGTCCAGTTGATTCCAGCTCATAACGACCCTATAGGACAAAGTAGAAATGCCCCATAGGGTTTCCAAGGAGTGCCCGGTGAATTTGAACTGCAGACCTTTTGGTTAGCAGCTGTAGCTCTTAACCACTAAGCCATGAAGGTTTCTAAGAGAAACTAAGGAAGACCTAAATAAAAGGAGTGATATGCCATGTTCATGGATCAGAAGACTCAGTATTATTAAGATGCCAATTTTCTCCAAATTGATTTAACACAACCACAATAAAAATTTCAGCAGGATGTTTTGTAGAAATTGAAATTCATATGGAAGTATAAAGGACCTGTTGTTGCTGTTAGGTGCTGTACAATCAGTTCCAACTCATAGCAACCCCATGTTTCAGAGTCTAATTGTCCCATAGTTTCCTAGGCTGTGATCTTTATGGGAGATCACCAGGTCTTTTCTCCCATGGACCCACTAGGTGGGTTCAAACCACTAACCTTTCAGTTAGCGGCCGAGCGCTTAACTCTTGCACCACCAGGGACCTAGAATAGCCAAAATAAGTTTGAAAAGAAAGAACATAGTTGTAAAACTTTCACTACCTGATTTTAAGGTTTATTAAAAAGCTACAGTAATCATGTAGTGACATTGGTGTAAAGATAGACAAGAAGATCAGTGGAAGAAAGCAGAGTCCAGACATAGACTCATACATAGATGGTCAATTGGTTTTGGACAAAGATGCCAAGGCAATTCAAGGGGTAAAGAATAGCCTTATCAACAAATGGCACTGGAACAATTGCACATACATATATGGAAAAAGATGAACCTTGATTATTGGTTCACACTGAATCATACGTTAAAAGTAAAATCTAAAACTACAAACCTTCTAGATGAAGAAAACATAAGAGAAATTTTTTGAGCTTGAGTCAGGTAAAGATTTCTTAGATACTTCATCAAAAGAACAATCTGTATAAGAAAAAGCAGATCATTTGTACTGCTCTAGAATTAAAAACATCACTTCTTTGAAAGATGCTGTTAAGAAAATAGACAAGCTATAGACTTGAGAAAATAATTGCAAATCCATATTTGATAAAAGCTTGTATCCAGAATATATAAAGAGGTCTCAAAATGTGATAATAATCAAACAAACAATTCATTTAAGGAAAAAAATGAACAAAATATTTAAACAGACATTTCACAAAAAAATATATACAGGTAGAAAATAAGCACAAAAAAAGGTGTTCAATATCATTAGTGATCAAGGGAATGCCAACTAAAACCTCTATTATATAGCACTGCACACTCACTGAAAGGCTAAAGTTAAAGTCTGATGGCAAAATGTTGGTAAGAATAGAGTTGAAACACTCGTGATCTTCTGGTAGGAATGTAAAATGATCCGACCACTTTGGAAACTGTCTGGCAATGTAATAGGCATCTTCTGACATGGCCCCAGATTATTTCTACCTTCTGGTATTCATGGCCTTATGTAACCCTTTTTTCTTGAGCAAACTGCTTTAACCAATAGATTACAATAACATCGAAAAGATGTCACTTCCATGATTAGGTTACAAAAAATTGTGACTTCCATCTTGTTAGCAGACTCTCTCTCTCTTTTGTTGGCTTTGATGAGGCAAGTTGCCACACTGGAGAGGTCCATGTGGCAAAGAAGTGAGGGAGGTCTCAGCCAACAGACAGTAAAGATAAGGTCCTCAGTCCAACAACTCTCAAAGAAGTGAGTCCTGCCAACAACTGTATGAGTGACTTTGGAAGCAGATCCTTCCCCAGCTGAGTCTTCAGATGAGACCTTAGCAGTGACCAACACCTTGATTGCACCCAGCTAAACCATATCTGGATTCCTGACCCACAGAAACTCTGAAATAATAAATGTGGGTTGTTTTAAGCCACTAAGTTTTGGGGTAATTGGTTATGCATCAATAGATAAATAACACAGGTAGTTTCTTAAAATGTTAAACACATATCTACCACATTATATAGTTATTCTATTCCTAGGTAATTACTCAAGAGAAATGAAAGCATGTATCCACAGAAAGTCTTGTACATGAATGTTCATGGCCACTTTACTTTTAATATCCCAAAACTGGAAACAACCCAAATCTCCATCAACAGGTAAATGGATAAACAAATTGTGGCATTATGCAATATACAATGGAAAGCCATTCAGCAATAAAAAAGAATGAACTGTTGATACATGGAACAACATGGATGAATCTTCAAATAATTATGCTGAGTGAAAGAAGAAGAAAAAAAGAATACATATTTTATGATTCCATTTATAAAAAGTTCCAGAAAACGCAAACTAATCTACAGTAACAGAAAATAGATCAGTGCTCTTCCAAGGATGGGATGGGGTGTGGAGGTCAAAGGAGGAGAAGATGGGAAAGATTACAAAAAAGCAAGAGAAAAATTTGAGGAGTGATGGATATGTAAATATACATAGATAAATATAACAGTTTATTGTATTGATTGTGGTGATGGTTTCATGGATATCACATATGTCAAAACTTGTAAAATTGTACACTTTAAACATGTAAAATAACTCAGTAAGGCTGAAAAAAGAATATTGTTATAGAAAGGAACATTTAGGAAACAAAACTAGTTTTGGATTTTAAAACTTCAAAAGTAGAAATAAAAAATTTAGTAGAAGCCTAGAAAGATAAAGTTGAGGAATTCTAATAATTAGAACAATGACACCAATGAAGTGGGAAATAGAAGTTAAAAAGTAAGAAAATTAGAGCACTAGTCAGGAGATACAGAAGCTTAAATAAGGCTTTCAGAAACAGAAAAAAGGAGGTGGAGCCGGCATGTCATTACAGACAGAAGCACCGTGCTGTCCTTCTGCAACAAAGACCAGAAAAACTAAGTAACACAGACACAAATGACAATCCTGGGACTCTAAGCGTCAAATGAAGGGATAAAGAACTTGATCAAGCACCGAATGGAATTAGAAGCTGACAGAGAACAGAGAATGAGGAGAGCTATGGAGTGGAGGTCCCTGACCAGCTAACATGGCATGGATTCGCCATCTTGGACCTCAGCCACCAAGGATCCGGGACAGGGAGTACAGGAAGGGAACTTCACAGAGCTCCCAAGAGGACACAGAACACCCATTAACTAGGGATACATGCTTTCCCACCAATCCCCCTTCCCTGTATGAGGCCTCCGCTGCTTTCCAATGAGCCACTTCACTCGGCTGGAGAGACACCAGCTTACTGCAGCCTGGGTCGGTCCCACCCCCAACGCCCAGTTTCCCCCACTGCCATTTTTCAATTTTTTTTGTTACTGTTTTTTTGGTGTTTGTTTTTTCTTTCTCTCTCCCTTCCTTGCTTTCCATTCTCCCACCTAGGTTGTCCTGTGTGCGATCCCCACCCTTTCTCAACGGGCTGTGCCACACCACTCTGCTAGAGAGCCATGGGCACACAGCCTCCCAGGGTCCGTGCCGCCCTCACCAGCCAGCTATTTCAGTGCCATATTTTTTGTTTTGTTTTGTTTCTTCTCTCTCTATTCCTTCCTTTCTTTCCTTTCTCCCACCCACCCAGCCTTCTTGATGGACTGTGTTGCACCTCTTGGCTAGAGAGCCACTGGCACATGGCCTCCCTGGGTCCATGCCACCCCCACTGGCCAGCTCCTTCAGTTCCATATCATTATTATTTTTGGTTTTTTTTTTTTTTTTTTGTTCCTTCTCTCTATCCCTTTCTTCATTTCCTTTCTCCCACCCACCTCTCAACGTGCTGCACTGCACCACTTGGCTAGAGAGCAAGCAGTACATGGCCTCCCCGGGTCTGTGCCACCCCACTGGCCGGCTCCCTCAGCGCCATATTTTGTTGTTTGTTTGTTTCTTCTCTCTCTCTTCCTTCTTTTCCTGTCTCCTGCCCACCTAAGCCCATACACTGCCCCCATCCCTTCTCAAAGGGCCATGCCACACTGCTGGACTAGAGAGCCAATGGCATACAGCCTCCCCAGGTCTGCACTGCCCCCACTGGCTGGCTCCCTCTGTGCCAAATACTTTCAGTTTGTTTGTTTTGTTCTTTTTTTCCCTGTTTCTTCTCTCTCTCCCATTATTCCTTTCCTTTCCCCTGCCCAATTAGACCTGTACACTGCCCCCATCCCTTCTCAAATGGCCAAGCTGCATGCTTAGCTAGAGAGCTACTGGCACTTGGCCTCCCTAGGTCTGTGCCACCATCACCAGCTGGCTCCCTCAGTGCCATTTTCTTTTTTTGTTGTTGTTTATCCTCTCTCCCTTCCTTCTTTTCCTTTCTTCCACCTACCTAGCCCTGTGCACCACCACCCCCTTCTTGAGGTGCCATGGTGCACTGCACAGCTAGAGGGCCACTGCCACACAGCCCCAGGAGTCTGCGCCACCCCCACAAGCCAGCTCCCTCAGTACCATATTTTTTATTTTTCTTTATCATTCCCCTTCTCCCTTTTCCTTCTCCCTCCCACCGAGGCCCTGTGCTGCTTCTACCACTTCCTAAGGGGCTATGTTGAGCACCTGGTGAGAGACACACTAGCTATCCACCACCCCAATTCTGCCCTGCCCCAAATGGCCAGCTCTCTCAGCACCATATTTTTGTTGTTGTTGTTCTTGGTTTGTTTGGTTTTTTTATTTTTTGATTCTTCTCTCTCTTTCCTTCCTTTCCTTTCTCCCAACCACCTGGCCCCATGCCCAGCCCACACCCTTTCTGGACAAGCTGAGCCACACTGCTTAGCTAGAGAGCCACACTGCTTAGCTAGAGAGCCACTGGAACACTGCCTCCCTGAGTTTGCCATGCCACCACCCCCCCAATCCCACCACGCCACCATTTTACTTACCTTTTCCCCCTTAATTTTTTTCTTTTGTATTTTTTTAGCTTTTTTTGCTTCAGATTCTCTCTTATTTCTCTTCTATCACCCACTTAGCTCTACACATAACATTCTCTCCTTTCCCTTCTGCATATCTACACTACATTCCAAATGCCATGCCCCCAAGCGACATTGGCACAGACCACTGGACCTCACCCCACACTGCTTCTCGGCCCCACCCTGCTGGCCCCAGTTGGCTATGCAAAGGACTCTTCGCCACCCCTCCTCCACCACTGAACCTGTCCTGCTTCACCTGGGCAAGGTGGTGAGAAGTATCGTGCCCACAGACATGCAAGAAACAAAACACACACAGCCCATCTGCCCAGAAATAACCAAATAAAACAAAAAAGCAGCATGAAACAAACAAATCTACAATCAATGAAAGAAGAAAATAATTCCTGAATGTCTCAGACAGCAGACAATATCAAAACATATTAAAAAAACAAGACAGGCTCCAGTAGGCTACCAAAATAAAACACTCGATAACATTCTGGTAGAAGAAAAGACACTGGAACTACCTGATAGTGAATTCAAAAGTCTAATATTCAGCGTTCTCCAAGAGATTAGGAAAGAGATTAAGGAAAACACGGACAAAAATAAGGAAAAAATAGACAAAATCATGTAAAATCAGGGAAAACACAGACAAAGCAATGGAAGAATTCAGGAAAATAATACAGGAACAAAATGTCAAAATAAATAAACAACTAGAAATCATACAAAAACAGCAATTAGAAATCCAAAAGATAATCAACAAGATTTCAGAAATGGACAGTGCAAAAGAAGGTTTTAGGAGCAAATATGAAACAATGGAAGACAGGTTCAGCAAAATTGAAGAGAAATCCTTGGATACCATTTTGTTTGACGAAAAATCAGAGAAAAGAAAGAAGAAAAATTAAGAAAACCCGAGAACAATGTGGGATAAGATCAAGAGCAAAAATTTGCCCTAATCTAAGTTCCACAACAGGGTGAGAAAACAGAAAACACAGAGAGGATTAATGAAGATTTGCTAACAGAAAACTTCCCTAATATCATGAAAGACAAAAAGCTGACCATCCAAGAAGCTCAACAAACTCCATATTGGATATACCCCAAGAGAAAGTCACCAAGGGATATCATAATCACACTTGCCAAAACCAAAGACAAAGAAAGAATCCTGAGAGCAGCTCAAGAAAAACAAAAAGTCACACACAAAGGGGAAACAATAAGATTGAGCTCTGATTACTTGGCAGAAACCATGCAGGCAAGAAGGCAAACCTTGAAAGAAAAAAAAATGTCAACAAAGAATAATATATCTTGCAAAATTCTCTCTCAAATATGACAGCAAAATTAGGACATTTCCAGATAAACAGAAATTAAGGGAATATGTAAAAACCAAATGAAAATTACAAGAATTATTAAAGGGAGTCCTTCAGTTAAAGAACAAACAACATCAGACAACCTGAATCTAGGACACAGGACAGCATCAGCCAGACACCAACCTAAGTAATGAACTCTCAAGGATAATACAAAACTAAAATACAACAGGGAACCAGAGACATCAATCTGTAAATGACAGCATTGTCAGAACAATAAAAGAGGGAATAAATGGTGTAGGTAATGAACTTTCAAATGGATAGGAAGTCAAGGTGATACAAAGTAATAGAAGACTAGTATAAACTTAGGAAGACAGGGTAAATTTCAAGGTAGTCAGGGTAAATTTGAAGGTAATCACAAAGAAAATTAACAAATCTCATCAAAATAAAGAAGAAAACAAAGTCTCAGTAAACACAAAATCTACAAAAATGAAAGAAACAAAAAAAATTAAGAACAAAAGAAATTCACAGGAGAGTAAGAGGAACAAAGAAAATGTCAGCACCACAAAAAAAGCACTATGAAATATCAGCAATAAACTCACACCTATTGATAATCACACTGAACATAAATGGCTTAAATGTACCCATTAAAAGGAACGGAGTAACAAATTTGATTAAAAAACAAAAAACAAAGAGCCATCAGTATGCTGTCTATAAGAGACGCACCTTCAAAAACAAAAGCATGTTAAAAATCAAAGGATGGAAAAAACATTATCAAGCAAACGGTAACCAAAAAAAAAGGAGTAGCAATACTAAGCTCAGATAAAATAGACTTTAAAACAACATCTACCATAAAAGACAAGGAAGGACATTATATAATGATTAAAGGGACAATCCACCATGAGGACATAACCATAAGAAATATCTATGCACCCAATGACAGGGCTCCAAAATACATAAACTCTAACGGCACTGAAAAGAGAAATTGACAGTTCCACAATAATAGTAGGAGACTTCAACATACCACTCTCGTAAAAGACAGAACATGTAGAAAGAAACTCAGCAAAGATACAGAAGATCTAAAGGCCACAATCCATCAACTTGACTCATAGACATATATAGAACACTTCACCCAATAGCAGCAAAGTATACATTCTTTTCCAATGCACATAGAACATTCTCCAGAATAGACCGTATCTTAGGCCACAAAACAACGCTCAACAAAATCCAAAACATTAAGATAATACAAAGCATCTTCTCTGATCACAATGCAATAAAAGTAGAAATTAATAACAGAAAGAGCAAGGAAAAAGTCATCAAATACATGGAAACCGAATAAAACCTTGCTTAAAAACCACTGGGTAATAGAAGAAATCAAAGGTGGAATCAAACAATTCCTAGCATCAAATGAGAATGAATGCATCATACCAAAACCTTTGGGACACAGAAAAGGCAATGCTCAGAGGTCAGTTTATAGCAATAGGTGCACAGATCAAAAAAGAAGGGACAAAATCAAAATGTTAATGATACAACTAGACAAATAGAAAGAGAACAACAAAAGAAGCCCACAGCCACCAGAATAAAGGAAATAATAAAGATCACAGCAGAAACAAAGGATATAAAGAATAGAAAAACAATAGAAAGAATCAACAAAACCAAAAGTTGGTTCTTTGAAAGGATCCAACAAAATCAATAAACCATTGGCCAAATTGACAAAAGAAAAACAGAAGAGGAAGCAAATAACCCAAATAAGAAATGAAATGGGGGGCATTACAACACACCCAACTGAAATAAAAAGGATCATAAAAGAATACTATGAAAAACTATGCTCCAACAAATCTGAAACCTAGAGGAAATGGACAAATTTCTAGAAACACACTAACTACCTAAACTAGCACAAACTGAGGTAGAAAAACTGAGCAGACCCATAACAAGAGAAGAGATTGAAAAGGTAATTTTAAAAAACTCCCAACAAAAAAAAAGTCTGGGCCCAGATGGTTTCACTGGAGAATTCTACCAAATATTCAGAGAAGAGCTCACACCAGTACTACTGAACATAATTCAGAACATAGAAGAGGAAGGGATACTTCTGAATTCATTGTATGCAGCCAGCACAACCCTGATGCCAAAACCAGTCAAAGACACCACAAAAAAAGAAAATTACAAATCAATATCTCTCATGAATATAGATACAAGAATTCTCAACAAAATTCCAGCCAATAGAATTCAGCATTATATAAAAAAAAATACACCATTACTAAGTGGGATTCATAGCAGGCATGCAAAGATGGTTCAACATTAGAAAATCAATCAATATAATCTACCATATAAATAAAACAAAGATCACATGATTATCTCAGTTGATGCAAAAAAGGCATTGGATAAAGTCCAACACCCATTCCTGATAAAACTCAGTAAAATAGGAATAGAAGGAAAATTCTTCAACATAATAAAAGACATCTATACAAAACCAACAGCCAACATTATTCTCAATGGAGAGAGGTTGAAAACATTACCTCTGAGAACAGAAACAAGACAAGGATCACCACTCCTACTTAACATTGTGCAGGAAGTCCTAGCTAGAGCAATAAGGCAAGAAAAAGAAATAAAGGGCACTCAGATTTGTGGATGATATGATACTATACGTACAGAACCCAAAGGACTCCACAAGAAAACTACTGGAACTAACAGAAGATTCAGTAGAGTAGCAAGATACAAGATAAACATACAAAAATCAGTTGGTTTCCTATACACTAATAAAAAGAACAATGAAAAAGAAATCAGGAAAGCAATACCATTTATAATAGCCCCTAAAACAATTAAAAACAAACAAACTTAGGAATAAAGCTAACCAGGGACGTAAAAGACCTATATAAAGAAAACTACAAAATACTACTGCAAGAAACCAGACGAGATCTACATAAATGGAAAAACACATCATGCTCATGCATAGGTAGACTCCACATGGTGAAAATGTCCATTCTACCCAAAGCAATCTACAAATGCAATGCAATCCCGATCCAAATACCAACAGCATTCTTTAAGGAGATGGAAAAACTAATCATAAACTTTATATGGAAAAGAAAGAGGCTCCAGATAAATAAAGCACTATTGAAGAAAGAGAAGAAAGTAAGAGGCCTCCCACTATCTGACCTACAGCTACGGTAGTCAAAACAGCCTGGTACTGGTAGAATGACAAACACATTGACCAACGAAACAGAATCAAGAACCAAATGTAAACCATCTACCTACAGTCACCTGATCTGTGACAAAGGCCCAAAGTCCATTAAATGGGGAAAAGACAGTCTTTTAAACAAATGGTACTGGCAAAACTGGATGTCCATCTGTAAAAAAATGAAATAGGACCCAAACCTCATACAATACCCAAAAACTAATTCAAAATGGATCAAAGACCTAAATATAAAACGAAGAACTATGAAGATCATAGAAGAAAAAATAGGATCAATGCTAGAGGCCCTAATACATGGCATAAATAGCATACAAACCATAACTAACAATACACAAACATAGCTGGGATCTTCTGAAAATTAAACACTTATGCTCATCAAAAGATTTCACCAAAAGAGTAAAAAGAGTACCTACAGACTGGGAGAACATTTTTGGCTATGACAAATCCCACAAAGGTCTGATCTTTAAAATCTATAGGAAAATTGAACACTTCTACAACAAAAAGACAAATAATCCAATTAAAATGGGCAATGGATATGAACAGACACTTAATCAAAGAAGACATTCAGTTGGTTAACAGACACATGAGGAAATGCTAGAGATCACTAGCCATTAGAGAAATACAAATCAAAACTACAGTGATATACCATGTGTCATGGATTCAACTGTGTCCCCCCAAAATATCTGTCAACTTGGCTGGGTCATGATTCCCAGTATTAGACAAATGTGTACCATTTTGTAATCTGATGTGATTTCCTTATGTGTTGTAAATTCAATCACTATGATCTAATAAAATGGATTAGTGGCAGTTATACTGATGAGGTTTACAAGATTGGACAGTGTCTCAAGCCAATCCCTTTTGAGATATAAAACAGAGAAGCCAGCAGAGAGACATGGGAACCTCATACCACCAAGAAAGCATGCTGGAAGCAGGGCACCTCATTTGGACCTTGAAGTTCTTGAACAGAGAAGCTCACAGACCAAAGGAAGATTGATGACACGGATCTTCCTCCAGAGCTGATGAAGAAAGCATTTCCCTGGAGCCGAAGCCCTGAATTTGGACTTGTAGCCTAGTGGACTGTGAGAGAATAAATTTCTCTTTATTAAAAGCCATCCACTTGTATTTCTGCTATAGCAGCACTAGATGCCTAAGACAGAATTTGGTACCAAGACAGTGTGGTGCTGCTCTAACAGATACCTAAAATGTGGAAGCAGTTTTGAAACTGTGAATGGATAGAGCAGCAGCAGCAGCAGCAGAGGACCAGCAACAGCAGAACCAGGAGACCAGCACCAGACAGTGCTGGAGCCAACCCACAGAGTGAGAGACAGCTGAGTGCCTGTGTGCTGTAGGCTTCCTGGCGGAGTGGGGTGGTACCTCCAGGCACTTATCAGTGGAGCTAGGCTTGCCGACCCACGGAGCAAGGGAGCTGAGTGCCTGTGCGCAGCAGCCTTCCTGGCAGAGTGGGGTGCTCTGGGCACTTATCACTGGTGGAGCTACAGAGCTTTGGGAAACTTGTTCCAGCAGGGCAGATGCAGGCATGAGGCCAGAGGGCTGAGAGGTCACAGGAAGCAGAAGCTGAAGAGAGAAGGAACACAAGAAGCAGAGCTGCCTCAGTCTCAAAAGGTATGGCCGTGACCTCTGGGGTTTCAAAGACTGAAGCCATGACCTCTGGTGTTTCTAAGGGTGGAGTTGTCACTCTGATGGAGTAGAAGAATGGTGTGCCTAAAGCCGAGGGAGCAGAGTTGCTGTCCCAGTGGGCCTGGAAGACAGAGATGAAGCCCAGGGCCAAGAAGCCTCCACTCAGAATCTGGAGAGTGTGGCCAATACCTAGAGTCTGGAGGACAGGGCCATTGTGTAAATTGTCTCAAAGAACAAAGGATTATTTGCAAAGCCTTTAGGGCTAATGTAATGTGTTCTGCTGACTTGCTTGGTGCCTCTTATACCTTCTTCTCCTCCAGTTTCTTCCATTTGTAATGGAAATGTCTAGCTTGTGCCTGTTCTGTCATTGTACTTTTGGAAGCAGATAACTTGTATTCTAGATTTCACAGATGAATAGGAATTTTTGGATTTTGGACTTGGAGTTAAGACTTTTGTTATGGTATGATGAGGTGAATATGTTTTACATGTGGCAAGGACATGAATTTTGGGGGGCCAAAGGGTGGAGTGTCATGGATTGAATTGTGTCCCCCAAAAATATCTGTCAACTTGGCTGGGTCATGATTCCCAGTATTGTATAATTGTGTACCATTTTGTAATCTGATATGATTTCCTTATGTGTTGTAAATTCGATCACTATGATCTAATAAAATGGATTAGCAGCAGTTATACTGATGAGATCTACAAGATTGGATAATGTCTTAAGCCAATCTCTTTTGAGATATAAAACAGAGAAGCCAGCAGAGAGACATGGGAACCTCATACCACCAAGAAAGCAGCGCTGGCAGCAGAGCAGCCTTGAGGAACTTGAGGTTCCTGCGCAGAGAAGTTCTCAGACCAAAGGAAGATTGATGACATGGACCTTCCTCCAGAGCCGAAGCCCTGAATTTGGACTAGTAGCCTCCTGGACTGTGAGAGAATAAACTTCTCTTTGTTAAAACCATCCACTTGTGGTATTTCTGTTATAGCAGCACTATATGACTAAGATACCATCTCACCTCAACTTTACTGGCATGAATCAAAAAAACAGAAAATAACAAATGTTGGAGAGGCTGTGGGGAGACTGGAACTCTTATGCACTGCTGATGGGAATGTAAAACAGTACAACCGTTTTGGAAAACGACATGGTGCTTCCTTAGAAAGCTAGGAATAGAAATACCATATGATCCAGTAATTCCACTCTTAGGAATATATCCTAGAGAAATAATAATAGACATATGCACACCATGTTCAATGCAGTATTATTCACATTAGCTAAAAGATGGAAACAACCTAAGTGTCCATCAACAAGTGAATGTATAAACAAACTATGGTACATACACATAGAATGCTATGCAACAATAAAGAACAATGATGAATCTGTGAAGCATCTTACAACATGGATGAATCTCGAGGGCATTATGTTAAGTGAAATAAGTCAATCATGAAAGAAAAAATACTGCATGAGACCACTATTATAAAAACTCATGAAAATGTTTACACACGGAAAGAAAAAATCTTTGATGGTTATGAGGGAGGGGGAAGGGTGGAGAGGGAAACACTAATTAGGTAAGTGGTAACTTTGGTGAAGGATAAGGCAGTACCCAATAGTGGGGAAGTCAGCACAACTTGACCAAGGCAAAGTCATAGAAGCTTCATATACACATCCAAATGCCCTGCAAGACTGAGCTACTGGGCTGAGAGCTGGGGACCATGGTCTCAGGGGACATCTAGCTCAATTGGCATAACATAGTTTATAAAGAAAATGTTCTACATCCTACTTTGGTGAATAGTGTCAGGGGTCTTTAAAGCTTGTGAGCAGCCATCTAAGATACTCCACTGGTCCCACCCCGTCTGGAACAAGGGGGAATGAAGAAAACCAAAGACACAAGGGTAAGATTAGTCCAAAGGACTAATGGACCAGAAGTACTACAGCTCCACCAGACTGAATCCAGCACAACTAGATGGTGCCCGGCTACCACACCAACTGCTCTGACAGGGATCGCAATAGAGGGTCCCGGACAGAGCTGGAGAAAAATGTAGAACAAAATTCTAACTCACAAAAAAAGACCACACTTACTGGCCTAACAGATACTGGAGAAACCGCGAGAGTATGGCCCCTGGACACCCTTTTAGCTCAGTAATGAAGTCACTCCTGAGGGTCACCCATCAGCCAAAGATTAGACAGGCCCATGAAACAAAATGAGACTAAATGGACACACCAGCCCACAGGCAAGGACTAGAAGGCAGGAGGGGACAGGAAAGGTGGACAAATGGATGTGGGGAAACCAAGGTTGAGAAGGGGAGAGTGTTGATACGTCACAGGGTTGGCAACCAATGTTTCAAAACAATATGTGAATTAATTGTTTAATGAGAAACTAATTTGTTCTGTAAACTTTCATCTAAAGCGCACACAAACACACACACACACACAAGACATAAAAAAGAGAAAAAATGGAGGAGAGCAAATTACCAAAGAAATAATTTAAGAAAATTTCCTGCTCAATTGGCATAACATAGTTTATAAAGAAAGTGTTCTACATCTTACTTTGGAGACAATTAGATCCATAACAGGCACGTAAAAAACTAAGGAGCCCTGGTGGTGAAATGGTTAAGCACTCAGCTGGTAACCGAAAGGTCGATGGTTTGAACCCACCCATCTGCTCCACGAAAGAAAAAGCCTGGTGGTCAGCTTCTGTTAAGATTACAGCCAAGAAAACCCTATGGAGTGGTTCTACTCTGTAACACATGGGGTTACCATGAGTTGGAATTGACCTGACGGCAAGTAACAACAAGCAGTTCATCATAGGGAAATATTTCAAAAGGAAAAAAAAATGTTACATGCATGGAGATGTTCACTGCAGTGTTATTTATTCCAGGTACAACTGGAAATTATGTACATGTCTGGCAACAGGAGATAGTAAAGTAAAATATGATGTGTCTACTTGCTAAAATAAAGGAGCCCAGGTGGCTCAGACATTAAGTGATCAGCTGCTAACTGAAATGTTGGTGGTTTGAACCCACCAGCCACTCCACGGAAGAAAGACCTGGTGATCTGCTCCTGTAAGGATTACAGCCTAGGAAACTCTATGGGTCAGTTCTACTCTGTCCTACAGGGTCGCTAAGAATCAGAATCGACTGGACAGTGCCTAACAACAACAACATAGAAAACTAAAATAGGAAAAAACATTGACTCCAGTGAAAACAAAAATTCTTATAAGAAATGAAAGGAAATCATAATGTATTACATGGCTATAGCCTCAAATAATATTTACATGGTCATAATAATATAGATACTATCAATTTTCAAAAAGAATTATGATAGTCTATTAGAAGAACAGGAGGGAGAAGAAAGATGTTTAATGGTATGGGAGTGGAGTGGGAGAGCTAAACATTTACTGTTCATTGCCTGAAGTAAGTATATTATAGTTAAAACTAAAAAAAAAAAAATCAATAAACAGGAATTTAATCATACTATGCTGAAATATGGAGGTTAATACCAGAAGATGCAAGTATTGATAGTAGTGGCTTCTGGGGAGTGTGAAAGGAACGGCTAACTTTATTATAAGACTTGTAGAACTATTCAATTTTTAAAACTATGTAAATCTACAACTTTTATTAAAATGAAAATGAAAAGAATAAAGACATGATGGAAGAAAGTTTCCTAGAACTGACGAAAGATAGATACCTCCAGACTAAAAGATCCTCCAAGTTCCAAGCAAGACAAAGCATAAAAAACACATGCCTTGATATAGACTCAAGGTATTTCAGAACATCAGACATAAAGAGAAGTTCCTAAAAGCTTCCAGGAGAAAAGAAAAAGTTACCCTCGAAAGAACAAAAATCATACTGGCCTTAGACATTTCATTAAGAACATTGAATACTGGAAGAAAAAATTCTGGGAAATATCTTAAGCCCCAAATTCCATATTAGGAAAATTGTTGAATGGGAGGACAAAATAAAGACAGTTTTAGGTTTATAACTCAGAGAATTTACCTCCAAAGCACTTTTTCAGTTACTGTAGGATATAGTCCAAGAAATGGCTTCAAGAAAGAATCTGATCATGAGGTTTGATAATCATGAGGATCTGGCAAAGGCACGTTTCTTTTACTAACAAAGAAAAAGCGAGGCAATTAAGAATCCCAAGAAAAACAAAAAAGCTGTATAAGAAACTCATGCCTAAATAGGAAGCAAACAAAAACGAGATATGAATTTGACTGACCCATCATGTGGCTCATAGTCAGTGACACTAGACCCACAGAGAAGGAAATTAAATCCTAACATACTGTTTGAATTTGAAGGAACAATATTTACAAAGTCGTAATAATATAAACCCTTGTTTGTTGGTTTTTAGATTTTTATAATCAACCTGTGGACAAAATATGAAAGACTTAATTATGTTTACAAAACAGTATGTAAAATTATTAGCTGTGATAATGTAAAAGTTAAGGTACAGCTGAAAGAAATTTAGATAGCTGCCCAAAAGTGCCAGGACATTGCGAAGGCTGTCATGACATATTGTCTGAAAATAATAGAATAAGAAATGAGATTTAGGGGTGCAGTTGAAAGTAGCCAACAGAAAAACTAAAACTAGTAATGTTACAATCAATGAGTCAGAGTCACCTCAATGGCAATGGGTAACAATAACAAATGTGAGGAACGTGCTTGGTAGTTCAGTCACGTAGACGAGACTAGATGGGCAAATCAGCCCAAAGGCAAAGGTGAGAAGACAGGAGGGGACAGGAAAACTGGATGAAAAGAAGTAAGGAACCCAGGGTGGAGAAGGGGAGAGTGTTCACACATCGTGGGTTTGTCAACTAATGTCACAAAACAATTTGTCTATTGTTTAATGAGAAACTAATTTGCTCTGTATACGTTCACCTAAAGCACAATAAAAAAAGTAACAATAATAATAATGTAACTATCGTAAGTTAAGTGATTGCAGCATATTCGCAATACTGAAAAGGACAACCTAAATGTCCATCAGCAGAAGAGTGGATAAACAAAATGTGGTATATGCAGACAATAAAATATTATTCAACCATAAAAAGGAGTTAAGCTCTAATGCGTGCTCTGACATGGATGAACCCTGAAAACATTATGCTGAGTGAAATAAGCCAGACAGAAAAGGTCAAATTGTGTATGATCCTGCTTATCTGAAATATTTAACATGGGCAAATGCATAAAGATAGAAAGTAGGTTAGTGGTTACCAGGGCCTGGGGGTAGGAAAGAATGGGGAGTTACTACTTAGTGGATACAGAGTTTCTATTTGGGGTGATGAAAAGTTTTAGAAATAAATAGTGGTGATGGTTTTAAAAAAAAGTTAGGAGAGGTGGTAGTGTAAGTCAGCTAAAGCCTTGTGTTCCAAAGCCAGGAGTGAACAGACAGTGCCTAAGTTGAATATCAAGAGAGAAATAGAAGTATGCCATTTCGAATTAGGATGCTTGCTGTTGTGGTTGTTAGGTACAGTCGAGTCGGTTTCAACTCACAGTCACACCATGTGACAGAGTAGAACTGCCCCATAGGGTTTTCTAAACTATGATCTTTGCTGGAGCAGATTGCCAGGTTTTTCTCCTGCAGAGCCGCTGGGTGGGTTTGAAACACCAACCCTTCAGTTAGCAGTAGAGCGCTTAACCGTTGCTAACCACCAGAAAAAACAAATGCAGAAATGGTTAAAGGGACCGTGGGTGGGAAGAGAGTATGGAGTCAGTAAATTTTCTTTTCATTATATATCCTTTTCTATCGAGCACAAAATGTAATACGTTTTGAAATGTTTTATATGAACAGAATAAAATGTTGAATTGTTCTACTTTGGTGAGTAGTGTCTGGGGTCTTAAAAGCTTGTGAGTGGCCTACTAAGATTCTCCACTGGTCTCACCCCATCTGGAGCAAGGGAGAACGAAGAAAACCAAAGACACAAGGGAAAGATTAGTCCAAAGGACTAATGGACCACAACTACCACAGCCTCCACCAGACTGAG
>NW_004443955.1:11427865-11429239 GCF_000243295.1 Trichechus manatus latirostris
CCTCCACCAGACTGAGTCCAGCACAACTAGATGGTGCCCGGCTACCGCCACCAACTGCTCTGACAGAGATCACAATAGAGGGTCCCGGACAGAGCTGGAGAAAAATGTAGAACAAAATTCTAACTCACAAAAAAAGACCACACTTACTGGTCTGACAGAGACCACAGAAACCTCCAGAGTATGGCCCCTGGACACCCTTTTAGCTCAGTAATGAAGTCACTCCTGAGGTTCACCCTTCAGCCAAAGATCAGACAGGCCCATAAAAAAAAACAAGATTAAATGGGCACACCAGCCCAGGGGCAAGGACGAGAAGGCAGGAGGGCACAGGAAAGCTGGTAATGGGGAACCCCAGGTCGAGAAGGGGAGAATGTTGACATGTCGTGGGGTTGGCAACCAATGTCATAAAACAATATGTGTGTTAATTGTTTAATGAGAAACTAGTTTGCTCTGCACACCTCATCTAAAGTACAATAAAATAAATAAATAAATAAATAAAATGTTGAATGGTGAATACATTCTGAAAACTGGATATGAAAACATGTTGATAGTCAAAAGCAATTTCTTGCATAATCGAGACACGAGGGTATTCAGAATGTGTCATCCCATGTGTCATCGGGCTCCAGGATGGTGGCCTTCCCAGAGGTGGGAGCAGCTTCTTCCTCATTAGTACTTCCAACCCTAAAATTAAGAAGAAGCTCACAGGGAGATTACAGGAAAAGAGTCTGAGTTATATATCATAGTTTCCTGGTTGTTTGTGTATAATGTGATTCATAAAACCTTAAAAAAAAAAAGCTAAGTATAAATGAAATTCCATTATTATGACCTCTAGTGATAGTGACAACTGTCAGCGGGGACTCCAGATTCTGAAAGAATTCTGCAGTGGCCTTCTGGTCACGACAGTCCCTTGTGTGCTGGGCTCATGAGGGAATCCTGTGAGGCAGCCTAATTTGGTTCAAGAGGCTTGGAGATCCTTTTTACTTCTGATTTACATATAATAATTGTCTTGATCTTTCTCCCGCTCTGGCTGTTTCTTTGTTTTTATTCATTTTTGTTTTGTTTTGTTTTACTCTGTCAGGATGCCTAATGGGCTGTACCTGAGCTCAGCTGATGCTTATAACGGTTTGAGTTGCCATGATTCTGGGCCCTATCAAAAAATGTCCTGTATTTTTAAATAAAAATGTGGTGACACTGGCCGGTCGCTTATTTTTTTTTAAATATTAGCGATAGGACTTCTGGCAAGATGGCGCTCTAGGCAGAAACACCACGCCGTCCCTCCACAACAAAGATCCGAAAAACTAAGCCAAACAGAGAATCAACAATTCTGAAACCCTAGAACATCAAATAAAGAGATAAAGAACTCAGCCGAACACCAAA
>NW_004443955.1:11437893-11455572 GCF_000243295.1 Trichechus manatus latirostris
GGGATTGTTAACCAATGTCATAAAACAGCATGTGTGTTACTGTTACATGAGAAACTATCTGTTCTGTAAGCCTTCACCTGAAGTACAATAAAATACTTAAAAAAAAAAAAAAATTAGCGATACACTTCCCTACCCAACTCCAGCTTAAGCATTTGACCCCCACCTAGGATTACAAGATTTAGCAAGTAAAAACATGCGACACCCAGGTAAATTTGAATTTTAGTTAAATATTGTAACACATAATTTTGGTATAAGTATGTCCCAAATATTACATGGGACATACTTATACTTAAAAAATCATTTTTGTCTACCTGAAATTCAAATTTAACTGGGTAGCTAGTATTTTCTCTGGCAACCCTACCACCTAATCCCTCAACCATTCTATGAAAACTTTAGCCCCACGCTCGTATACAATAAATGTATTTAATCATATTTATTGCCTAGTAGTTATCCACATTGTTTGCTCATGGTGTACACATCTCTGTCTGTTTGCATGTATCCAAGTCTGTCTCAGACTGCGAGCTCCAAAGGAAGCCCCGCTTCCGCGCAGCACTTACATGTTGCCACTCACAGGAGGTAGTGATTGCACAGGATGCATTTCCAGGTGGAATTCAGTGGAGGGGAAAATGTGAGGACTTTCCAGCTTTACCAGAGGCTGGGCTTGTGGTCAGTGGGGGTGGGATTTAGTGCAGTTTTCACATTTGTCCGGGGTTTCACTGATTGTGGAATTGTGGAGTTGGCCTGGAGGTAGTCCAGTGAGTTCAGCGTCTCCGAGGAACGAGGAAACCTCTCCTCAACATCCGCAACAGAAGCCCACCCAACCCTTTTGTAATGTCTTCCAGGTAGGAAGCTCACCCCTCACAGCAGCACACGGCATGTGGGAGCAGCTCTACTTGTTTGTTGTTATTGTTGGTTGCCAGCTGACTCACAGTGTACAATGAAAGAAACGTTGCCCAGTCCCGTACCATCTTCACGACCATTGGAATGCTCAACTCCATGTTGCAGCCGCTGTGTGTTTTGAGTGCCTTGCAGCCTAGGAGGCTAATCTTCCAGCACTATGTTGGACAATATTCTGTTGTGATCCATAGGGTTTTTGTTGGCTAATTTCCTGAAGTAGATTACCAGGCCTTTCTTCCTAGTCTGTCTTGGTCTAGAAGCTCTGCTGAAACCTGTCCACCATGGGGTGGTCCTGTTGGTATTTGAAACACAGGTGTCGTAACTTCCAGCATCATAGCAACATGCAAGTCCCCACCGTATGACAAACTGACAGGTGGTGTTGGTTTACCCCTTTATTCCAACTTCATTTTTAAGATGAGGAAAATGCAGCTCAAAGAAGGGAGTTTCCCTCAAATCGGTCCAGAGACTTCTGACCCGGCCTTCTGATCTCTAATTCAGCTTCTCCTCCACTGAACTGTGCTGTCCTTTCTTGCCTGTTAGAAGCCCCAGACAATTGCTGTTTTTTCATGTCAAAAAGGACATGTGTCAAAAAGGTGTGATGGGAGATATCTTGTAAGCCTGTGCATGTGCGTATGTGGGATGCGCTGGGAGCACGGAGTCAGACCACCTTCTCGGGTAATGGATGTATAATTCCTGACTCCGATCACCACCACCACCCCCCCGGCCCTGCCAGCCGCCCTGTCACAGGGAGAGCACAGTGACTGACAAGAGGATTTATTTCCATCAGTGAGAGAATGGCTCATAATTTACAGCCCGCTGAGCCAGCTCCCACCAAGTCGTTAAATCCTTCTTTTTGTAGTCAGCAATAAATTGTCTTATCACCAGTGCTGACATAACGTGCTCCTCTTTCAGTGCACCATAACTTCTATTTTTAAGAGAATATTCACATTTGATAGCAGAGCTCATGGGCATCTCAGTGCTGCTCTAGAGAGATTTTTTTTTTTGTTTAAAGAAGGTATAATTCAACTCCCTGGTGCCACTGGCAGGGGAAGGCTTGACTTCTAAACAGAAGAGATGTGTCTAGACTCTTGAGAGACAGAGCAGCTTGTCCTTCAGCAGAGACGCCTCACTAGGATTAAAATAGCATCTCGAGAGCACCTGTCCCCTGATGTGTCCACGTGTCTGCGTTAGGAGCCGGTCCTTGATGAGGTTTCGTGTTGGACCAGAAGGCGGTGATGCGAGGAGGTGCCTCCGTGGACTTTCTATCCCCAAGGGCCGGTTTCTCCTCCACCCAAGGGACTCGCTGCCCTGCGTGTCCCTGACAGACAGGAGTGAAGGCAGCTTCTGGGTCTGAAGCCCACTCAGGTCATTTCCAGAGTGGAAGCCCTCGCTTCCCCTGTCACTGGGCTGGTCAAGGTCAGGTCCCTGCTCCCTCCTCCTGTGTCTCCTTTAGTGGGTGACCATGCAGCTTGCTCATCACCAAGGAGCCTTCTGTCCCTGGCTGGGGAGCCTCTGGAGCACCCTGCAGGGCTGCGGAGTTGCAGATGGTCACTGACCACCAGGGACCCCTCCAGGCCCCCTTTTCTCCTGACTTGTGGAGAGACCAGTGGAGAGTTCTGTCCCCTCAACCAAGGGCCCCCTGCTGCCTGGCAGGAAGAGAAGTGACCACTGGGGATTTCTCGGCTTCCCTCTGCCATGTGTCCCATTGCCTCCACCTCCCAGGCTGCCCCTCCCATTATCAGACCCCTAACTCACCCACACAACCCCACGGAGGCTGGAGGCCTTGGGCCAGGGCCCGCCCTCTCTGAGCCTCAGTTTTGCTGTCTGTGAAGTAGAACTGACAGCCACTGCACAGAGAGGTTTTAAAAACAAATGAAGTGGTTGAAATGGCAAATGTTTGGTTATACGTATTTCACCACAATAAAAATTAAAAAATATAGGGACATAAACACACCAGAAAGCTGAGCAGAGGGCTCAGGAAGTATGTGTCTGCTTCTCTCTCAGCCACTCTTCCCTCCTTTTTGTCAGGCCCATATCAGGAAGGGGCTGAGGCCTTCCGTGATGTGGCAGTCCCTTTAGGTCCGGGATTCAGAGGAAGGAAAGAGGCTGGCCTGAGGGTCTCTCTCGGGGGAGATGCAAAACAGGCCTGTGTGGGACATCTGTGCTAACACAGCTTTGCACACACACAGACCCCTCTAGTACCATCTGCGTTTACAAGTAGCAATCAGATACTGGCTCTGTGATAGTCATATCTGCTAGCTCTTACCTATGTCGTCTAAGTGCCAGGCACAATTTGGACACTTTATCTACATTAACTCATTTGAAATAGATACTAACATTATGCACAGTTCATGCTCAGTTGGGAACACTGAAGCCCAGAGGGGTTAACTAACCTGCCTATGGTCACGCAACTAGGCAGTGGCAAAGCTGAGATGAGAACCCAGATGGCCAGCTCTAGACTCACTGCTGTAACCACGGTGTGACACTACCTCTGTTATCACTGCTGGGCAATCCTGTTTCACTTAGTCAATTCCCTGCACATCCCATGGGACGGAACCTGAGCCGTCCCTCCCAGCCTTGTCATCCTGGGGCGCTGCTGTGTGCTGTGGCAAAGCCCCCATGAGCTTCGACCTGAGAGGCACAGCACCTAGGCAGTGAGTGAGATGCTTCCAGTCTCCCGTCCACCAACGGTTCAGGCTTCCTCGTCTTTCTTCCTAGCAGCGATGGTCACCTGTGACTATGATTGGACTGTGCTAGCAGGGAGCACGGAGTCCTGGTGACTCCAGCAGTTAAGCATTCGACTGCTAACCAAAAGGTCTGCAGTTCGAATCCACTAGCTGCTCCTTGGAAACCCTATGGGGCAGTTCTACTCTGTCCTATAGGGTCGCTATGAGTTAGAATTGACTTGATGGCAATGGGGAGCAGGGAGCACACTGTTGCACTTTGCTGGTTTCTAAGGAAGCATCACTTTTATAGGATGAGGGAGAAAGGTGCTCAGAAGGAGAGAAAAAGAGTAAGGGGATTGGCCCTAATTCAGATGAAGAGAGCCTGATACAAAGTCATTTCAGCCACAAGAATGCTGTTATCAAATTTCCGACCTTTTAAAAAAGATGATATTGAATGGCAGGAATCATAACATCATGGAGCTCCTACAAGGGAAGGAATTAGGCACCACTGCGGGTGACCTGGGGCCCTGGGTGGTGAAAATGGTTAACACAATCAGCTGCTAACCAAAAGGTTGGAGGTTTGAGTCTGCCCAGAGGCACCTCACAAGAAAGGCCTGGAAAGTCAGCCATTGAAAACCCCGTGAAAGTACAGTTTTATTATGACACACGGGGGGCCTCCATGAGTTGGGAGTTCACTTGACAGCAACAGGTTTATATGTAACTTGACCTAACACCCTGTCTTAGTCATCTAGTGCTGCTCTAACAGAAATACCACAAGTGGATGACTTTAACAAAGAGAAGTTATTCTGTCACAGTCCAGTAGGCTACAAGTCCAAATTCAGGGCATCAGCTCCAGCAGAACTCTTTCTCTCTCTGTCGGCTCTGGAGGAAGGTCCGTGTCATCAGTCCTCCCTCGGTCTGGGAGCTTCTCTGTGCAGGAACCTCAGGTCCAAATGATGCGCTCTGCTCCCGGCACTGCTTTCTTGGTGGCATGAGGTCCCCATGTATCTCTGCTCACTTCTCTCTTTTATATCTCAAAAGAGATTGACTTAATACACTACCTAATCTTGTAGACCTCATCAGTATAACTGTCACTAATCCGTCTTATTACATCACAGTGAAAGAGTTTACAACAGCTAAGAAAATCACATCAGATTACAAAATGGTACACAATCATACAACTGGGAATCATGACCCAGCCAAGTTGATATTTTGGGGGGACACAATTCAATCCATGACACATCCACCCATCTAGTTGTCTCTGGTTCACAATTCTGTTGTCACCAAGCCCCTGCCAGTGTCTGTCAAACCCAGGACACACATCTTGGTGAAATAATAGCTGACATTGGCCACCAAGCACTGCCCTAGTGCTACGTCATTCACTCACCACAGCAAGGTACTGCTGTTGGTCTCCTTTATGGCTTGAGGAAACTGAGACACAAGAGGTTAAGTAACCTGTCCAAGGTCACACAGCCGTCAAGTTATGGGCTGGATTCCACTTACCCTGAAGCCCACACTCATAAGTGCTGTCCACCTGCCCAAGAGACATGGGCAGAGACCCACAAGAAAGGTGACCCCACAGGAAGTTACACTCAAAGCAGCAGATTACCACCACAGAATATGGAAAGGATGTGTGTGCCTTTGTTTCTTGCTTCCTGGGGCCCTGTGGTCACCAGCTTTCTCTCGTCTTGTTGTTGTTGTTAGCTACCATTGAGTTGGCCCCTGACTCATGGAGACCTCATACACAACAGAACAGAATGCTTCCCGGTCCTGTACCATCCCCATGATCGGTTGTGGATATGACCATGGTGATCCATAGGGTTTTCATTGGCTGAATTTTCAGAAGTAGATTGCTAGGTCTTTCTTCCTAGTCTGTCTTAGTCTGAAAGCTCCATTGAAACCTGTTCAGCATCGTAGCAATATGCAAGCCTCCACTGACAGATGGGTGACAATCGCACATGTGGTGCATTAGCCAGGAATCGAACCTGGGTCTCCTGCATGGACAGCGAGAATTCTACCATTCAACTACCACTGCCCCCTTTTTGTCATCTACAGGCCCTTATTTCACTTAATGTATTCACTCACTGTTATGGATTGAACTGCGTCCTCCAAAAAGATATGTTGGAGTCCTAATCCCTGTACCTGTGAATTTGACCTTGTTTGGGGAGATAAGGTCTGTCTTTGAAGATATTATCAGTTAAGTCATAGGGTGGGTCCTAGCCCCAATCCCTTCTGAGTGGAATCTTATAAAAGGGGAGGACAGAGAAAGACTCACACATAGGGAGAAGACAGACAATGCCATGTGAAGATAGATGCATCTACAAGTAGCACAGAATGCCAAGGATTGCCAGCAGCCACCAAAAGCTAAGAGAGAGGCTCCCTCAGAAGGAACTGACAAGGCTCATATCCTGATTTGGACTTCTACCCTCCAAAACTGTGAGACAATAAATTTCTGTTCTTTAAAGCCACCCACTTTGTGGTATTTTTGCTGACAGCACTAGGAAACTAAGATATTCACTATAAACCCCCTTTGTACTCCTGTAGCCCCAGCTCAGGGAGCCTGATACCCAGCCTGCTTACAAGGATGTTCAGAAAACACTGAGACCTGGGCTGAACTCTTCCTACCCTTGGCCCTCCAAACAGATCTTCTGTTCTTGAGGCTTTCAGGAAAATCACTGTAGCCTAATAGTGAAGGAAAGATAACCTGGAGAGAGTGACATTCAGGACTACAGTTGGCTGTGATGATTATAGGAAAAGTCTAGGGCTTTAATGGATTTTTTAAACCTATTGGATTCCCTTCACACCCCTGCCAACCTACATTGCACTAGGCTGTCCCTTCTCTGAGGCTATGGAAGAGATTGCAGTAGGAAAATTTTAAATCTGAGGTTTTGCCCTGTTTAAACGAAGGTGTAGTGAGATGTGGGGTTTGAGTCCTTATCTTAGTACTGAGGACGCAGAGCGCTTGGGGGAGATGGAAAGAAACTGCTGGGACCCAGCTGTGAGTCGGACCCTGAGCTGGCCAAGAGAGACCCCCATGACCACTGGGTACGGTTTGCTGGAAATATAAGGCAATGTGGCCAGGGTGAATGATTCTGCCCAGAGAGAAAGAGGGGGAGAGGTGGGCGTGGCTTGGGGACTTTGGGTTAGGAAGGCTTCACAGAGGAGATGACTTGGGGCTGGTGACTCAAGTGAAATCTGACTGTGCAGGAGAAGAGTGGATGAAGGTATCCCCAGAGAAAAAACAAACCAAAACCCGTTGCCATAGAGTTGATTCCAACTCATAGTGACCCTGTAGAGGCGATGGCAAATGAGAGCCCAGGTGTGGAGGACTGGGGCAGCTAGTCTATCTGGGAACAGCAGTGGGAAAGAGCAAGAAAGAAGGCTGGCTTCAAAGAGCCTTGAGAGTCACGCTCTGGAGTCTGGACTTCTCCATGGTGGCTGGAAAGACTCTCCCTCCCACAGTCTCAGTAGGGGGCCATAGCTTTGGGGTTGATGACTCTAGGGTGGTGGGGTTAGAGGGTGGAATGACAGCGAGCAGGCTGGATCCAGAGGGCCAGGATGAGCAGGTCTCTTCTGATACCCTCTACCTTCTCAGTAAAGAGGGACATACGGTCCGCAGCTGAGCATGAAGATGGGGTGTCTTAGTTACCCAGTGCTATACCACAAGTGCGTGGCTTTAAAGAGCACAACTTTCTTTTCTCACAGTTCAGGGGGCTAGAGGTGTGAATTCAGGGCATGGCTCTGGGGGAAGTCCTTCCTTGTTTGTTTCAGCTTCTTGTAGCTGCCAGCAATCCTTGTAGATGCATCTGTCTCTGTTGTCTGTATTCCTCCTGTGTGTATCTCTACGTCCATTCTTTTTTACGACTCAGAAATGATTAGACTTAGAACCTGTTGTTGTTGTTGTTAGGTGCCATCGACTCGGTTCTGACTCATAGAGGCCCTATGTACGATAGAACAAAACACTGCCTAATCCTGTGCCAACCTCATAATCATTGTTATGCTTGAGCCCATTGTTGCAGCCACTGTGTCTGTCAATCCATCTTGTTGAGGGTCTTCCTCTTTTTTGTTGACCCTCCACTTTACCAACCATGATGTCCCTCTCCAGGGACTGGTCCCTCCTGACAACATGTGCAAAGTACGTGAGACAAAGTCTCACCACCTTTGCTTCTAAGGAGCATTCTGGATGCACTTCTTCTAAGACAGATTTGTTCCTTCTTTTGACAGTTCATGGTATACTCAATATTCTCTGCCAACATCATAATATAAAGGCGTCAATTCTTCTTTGATCTTCCTTATTCATTGTCCAGCTTTCACGTGCAAATGAGATGATTGAAAACACTGTAGCTTGGGTTAGGCACACCTTAGTCCTTAAAGTGACATCTTTGTCAGTTTGTCGTACTGTGGTAGCTTGCATGTTGCTATGATACTGGAAGCTATGCCACGGTATTTCAAATACCAGCAGGGTCACCCACGGTGGAAAGGTGTCAGCTGAGCTAAGACAGACTGGGAAGAAGGGTCAGTAGATCTACTTTTGAAAAAAAAAAAAAAACTAGCCAGTGAAAACCTTATGAATAACAGCAGAACATTGTCCGATACAGTGCAGGAAGATGAGCCCCTCAGGTTGGAAGGCACTGAAAATATGACTGGAAAAGGGCTGCCTCCTCAAAGTAGAATCAACCTTAATGACGTGGAAGGAGTTAAGCTTTCATGACCTTCATTTGCTGATGTAGCACGACTCAAAATGAGAAGAGACTGCTGCAAACATCCATTAATTAACATGGAATGTACAAAATATGAATCTAGGACAATTGGAAGTCATCAAAAATGAAATGGAATGCATAAACATCAATATCCTAGGCATTAGTGAGCTGAAATGGACTGGTATTGGCCATTTTGAATCGGACAATCATATGGTCTACTATGCCAGGAATGACAAATTGAAGAGGAATGGTGTTGCCTTCGTCAAAAAAAAACATTTCAAGATCTATCCTAAAGTACAATGCTGTCAGTGATAGGAAAATATCCACATGCCTACAAGGAAGATCAGTTAATACAACTATTATTCAAATTTACACACCAACCACTAAGACCAATGATAAAGAAATTGAAGATTTTTACCAACTTTTGCAGTCTGAAATTGATTGAACATGCAATCAAGATGCATTGATAATTACTGGTGATTGGAATTCAAAAGTTGGAAACAAAGAAGAAGGATCAGTAGTTGGAAAATGCGGTCTTGGTGATAGAAACTATGCCAGAAATCCCATGAAAGAATTTTGCAAGACCAATGACTTCTTCATTGCAAATATCTTTTTTCAACAACATAAACGGTGACTATATACACATGGACCTCACCAGATGGAATACATAGGAATCAAGTCAACTACGTCTGTGGAAAGAGTTGATGGAAAAGCTCAGTACCATCAGTTAGAACTAGGCCAGGGGCCGAAAGCAGAACAGATTTAAAAACTATCTGTTATGAATTGAATTGTGTCCCCCAAAAATACGTGTTGTAAATCCTAATCCCCTATACCTGTGAAGGAGCCCTGGTGGCGCACTGGTTAAGAGCTACAGCTGCTAACCAAAAGGTCAGCAGTTCAAATTCAACAGCTGCACCTTAGAAATCCTGTGGGGCAGTTCTACTCTGTCACATAGGGTCGCTATAAGTCAGAAATGGCAATAGGCTTTTTTTTTTTTTTTGGTATACCTGTGGGTGTAGTCCCATTTGGGAGTAGGACTTCCTTTGTTATGTTAATGAGGCCATATCAGTGTAGGGTGTGTCTTAAAGCAACCACTTTTGAGATATATAAGAAGCAGATTGGGCACAGAGATAAGCAAGCACAGATTTGGGGAAGAATACATGCCACACGACATGAAGATTGCCAAGTAACAGGAACAGAAGCTGAAAAGAGACAAAGACTTTCCCCTAGAGCTGACAGAGAGAATGTCTTCTCCTAGAGCTGGTGCCCTGAATTAGGACTTCTAGCCTCCTAAAGTGTGAGACAATAAATTTCTGTTCATTAAAGCCATCTGCCTGTGGGATTTCTGTTATAGCAGCACTAGGAAAATAAGACACCACCCTAGTCAGGTATGACCTAATTAACATAACAAACAAAATCATATTTTCAAACAGGATTTACATACAGAGGTATAGGGGTTAGGATTCCAACACATATTTTGGGGAAACACAATTCAATCCATAACAGGGCGATATTGGGCACAATAGCTGCAACAATGAACTCAAATACACCAATGATCATAGAGGAGGCACAGGACCAGGCAACGTTTCATTTTGTTGGACATAAGGTCACCATGGCAAACTCAATGGGAACTAACAAGAACAGCAACATTGGAGTGGTAGAGAGAAGAAGGGCTGAATGTCGTTCAGAAGAGTGGGAATACGGTATGATTGCCAGAGGTGTGAAAGGAAGAGTCAAGTGAGACATCAGGGTGGTCTTGTGTCTTCTCCAAGTTCAACTGCTCTGGTGCAGCTGCCGAATGGACCAAGAGCTGGTACAGGAGCTATGCTCAAGTGTGAAGTGATGGGACCTTTTCCAGAACCTTGGTCATGAAGGCAGAGGAGAGAGGGAGAGGTGTGTGAAGGGGCAGTAAGGGGTAAAAAGCCTTTTTAGGATGGAGAAGCCCCAGGAAATGCATAGCTAAGGGGAAGGAGCTGGGGAAAGGCAAAGATTAAATGGTCAGTATTGTGGGTAAATGCCAGAACAAAGTCCTACAGCTGGTGGGATTCTGGGGGGCAACAAGGAGGGACGGGAAGCTTTGAAAAGGGACAGGGAGCACCCCCCTTCCCCAGGGGCAGCAGGACAGAGAGGTAATGGTGTTCCTGCCTTCCAGCCTTCTCTGGCCTTTGATTCCTTGGGGGAAGCAAAACAACTCTAGGGCACAGGATCTGTAGGAACTTCCCAGCAAAGCCTCACCCCAGCCAGGCCCCTCCATTCATAGGGCACCTCCAAAGAGCCCTGCGATGCACTTTTCCCATTATCTATTCATACTATGTGTGCTATTCCCAAAACTATTCCTTTCTAGAAAAGAATTTTCTGGCTCTTCTCCCCTGATTGTGCCTCCAGCCCTCCCCACCCCCACCCCCACCTTCCACCTTCTCCATTTGCTGTGATTAGGAAGGAGCCCAAGGTCATTCTTATTTGGGAAGAGTACTTGGGCAATGGACCCTAAACACTCCCGGAGTTAAAGGGATGTCTTCACACAGAGAAAAGAGGCATATCCTGCTGCTGGACTTGGGCAAAATATATTAGAATGCGATCCTGAGGGACAGGGGAGTGGGGATCAGAATCAGCCAGCAGTTGCTTTAGGCTGGTTTGTTTTGTTGTTTCATTTATAGAATGTACTCATTTTAAAAGTTATTTGCGCCTTCCTTCCTTTCTTCCCCTTCTCACTCCTTCTTCCCTCCTTCCCTCTCTCCCTCCCTCTTCTCTCTATCTTTCAGTAACCATCCCTTGGGAGTCTGCGGTGAGCCTAGCAGACTCTGTGTGAAGGTGACGCACAGAGACAGAGAGGAGGAGGAGATAGACCTTGCTGGCCCACGCGGCAGCCTTCCCAGTGCCACCTCTTGCTAACAGAGCCCTGGTTTTGCTCAATTTGGGGCGCAATGTGCTCTGAGATTGCTCCCCCAGGAAAAAGCCAAGACTGTTCTAAACCCACCATGGTAGCCCCTTCCCATTGTCAGCGATCACTGGTGTGGGGTGAGCCTATGACCTAGTTTTGGTCAGTGGGGTCTGTGGGGAAACAGGTGGGGGTTTTGGGTGCCTCTTCTCTAAGCAGGGCAACACTCAAGAGAGGGAAGGTGGTTCCTGCCCTTTTTTCCTTAGAGGCCATCTTGAGAGATATGACTTTCCAAACCATGGAAGTCAACAAGGGGGACCAATGAGGAGAAAGCCGAGCAAAGCATGGAAAATCTATCCCAACCCTGATATCCCTGAGCTGCTGACTCAACAATTCCAGGTCTACCTACCACTGGATTCCTGGTCTATGAAATAATAAACAGTCCTTATTGTTTAAATAGTCTATTATTTATAGCCAAAACTTCCTAACTGCTTCAGTCAAGAGGAAATAAATGTTTGTGATTTTTTATCACATGTGGCTCTGAGCCTCCTGGCAACCAAGGCAGAAAGGGAAACTAGATGAATTGCAAAGCTCTCATTTTTAGTCATAAAGAGCTTCTTAGGGAGCCACAATTTTTTCCTCTAAATTCCCTGTTTGACACTAAATTCCCAAGGGGGAGTTTATTGCAGGGACACTGAGACACATAGTAGCCAGATCCAGGGTGAGGGCTTTGCAGTAGAAGCAGTTTTCACAGGGCTCTTGATTAAAACAACTAGCGTCACAAACAGCACTAGGTATAAGGGGAGAGTCTAACCAGAGAGGCAGAGTGGGGTGGAAGTCGGAGTAGGTAGGCCTTCTAACCCCTCCATGCCCACCCTTCCCCAGATGCTCACAAGCCCCTAGAAGGGAGTTGCAGTCAGTGTGAATGAGCGCAGACACCGAAGAGATGACCAAGAGAAAGGGTGGTAATGCAGAGTGCAAGGCAGGGCATGGAGGAACCTCCAAGGTCGGAGATGCCCTTATCCTCCCCTGCTGGAGGGGCTATGAGGGGATTTGGGCTGTGTGAAGAGAAGTGTGTGAGAGAGAAGCAGGGCAAGCTGGTGTGTAGAAGGCTGGGCCTGGGTGATATTTTCTCTAGGACAGGGGTGGAGAGGCTGGAGGTCCACTCTCCCCTGGGCCTTCCCTTGTCTCCGTGGCTCAGGGCTCAGGCCGACTTGCTGTGCCACGTATGACATCTGTATCAGCACGTCCTCTCCCCAGGCCAGGACTATGAGTGCTACTCCAGGCCCAGTGGAGGGCCATCAGCTCCGTGGAATGCCTCTGAAAGCACCATTGGACATCTCACTGCTAAGGCCATGTAGTTGAAGTCTGTGAGTGCAATCCTCACAGAAATGCAGTATTTGAAAATTCAAACTAACCAAGCCGGTACTTTAGGAGAAGCCTCTCCTTTGCCAAAGGACTCAGGGCAGATTTTCATTAAAAACAGCACACTCTCCCTAGTGTAGTGTTTTCTGCAGCATGTCATAGTGGGTTGAATGGTGGCCCCAAAAGATATGTCCAGATCCTAGTTCCTGGAGCCTGTGAATGTGACCTTATTTGGCAAAACCGTCTTTACAGATGAAACTAAGTTATAAATCTTGAGATAAGATTATCCTGGATTACCTAGGAAAAAACAAACAAAGACAAAACCGGTTGCCGTGGAGTTGATTCTGACTCATAGTGGCCCAGTGTGTGCAGAGCAGAACTGTTCCATAGGGTTTTCAAGGCTGTGACCTTTCAGATGCAGATTGCCAGGTCTTTCTCTGAGGCAGCTCTGAGTAGGTTCAAACTGCCAACTTTTTGGTTAGTAGTTGAGTGCTTAGCCTTTTGTGCCTCCCAGGGACTCCAGATTACCCTGGTAGGCCTTAAATCCAATGACAAGTGCCCTTACAGGAGACGGAAGAGAAGACAGTGACACAGAGGAGAACACCATGTGAAAACGGAGGCAGAAATTGGAGTGATGCAGCCATGCCATGGATTGAAGTGTGCTCCCAAAAATGTGTGTCAACTTGGCTAGACCATGATTCCCAGTATTGTGTGATTGTCCACCATTTTGTCATCTGATGTGATTTTCCTATGTGTTGTAAATCCTACCTCTATGATGTTAATGAGGCAAGATTAGAGGCAGTTATGTTAATAAGGCAGGACTCAATCTATAAGATTAGGTTGTATCTTGAGTCAATCTCTTTTGAGATATAAAAGAGAGAAGCGAGCAGAGAGACAGGGAGACCTCCTACCACCAGTAAAGCAGTGCTGAGATCTTTGGATCTGGGGTCCCTGCACTGAGAAGCTCCTAGACCAGGGGAAGATTGATGACAAGGACCTTCCCCCAGAACCGACCGAGAGAGAAAGCCTTCCCCTGGAGCTAGCACCCTGAATTTGGACTTCTAGCCTCCCAAACTGTGAGAGAATAAATTTGTTTATTAAAGCCATCCACTTGTGGTATTTCTCTTATAGCAGCACTAGATAACTCAGACAAAATTTGGTACTGGGAGTGGGATGCTGTTTTAACAGATACCTAAAATGTGGAAGCAGTTTTGAAACTGTTAATGGATACAGGCTAGAAGAGTTTCAAAGCACCTAATAGTGAAAGCCTAGATTGCCTTGAAGAGACTGTTGGTGGAATTACAGACATCAAAAACAATTCTGGTGAGGATTCAGAAGGAAGCGAGGAGAGCTGTAACGCTGGAGAATGACGAGAAGCAGCATCAGAGAAACTGCAGCAGCAGAAGAACCAGAAGACTAATGTGAGACAGCGCTGGAGCCAACCCATGGAGCAAGAGAGCTGAGTGCCTTTGCACAGGAAGCTCCCTGGTGGAGGGGGTGCCTCTGGGCACTTATTGGTGGAGCTAGGCTTGCCAACCCATGGATCAAGAGAGCTGAGTGCCTTCCAGCTGAAGTTTACCGGTGGAGTGGAGTGCCTCCAGGCACATATCATTGGAGATAAAGAGCTTTGGAACACATGCCCCAGCAGGGCAGACACTGGATGACCCAAGGGCCTGAGGGGCTGAGAGGCTAAGGGACCAGGAAGCAGAAGCAGAAGAGACGAGGAGCACAGGAAGCAGAGCTGCCTCAGTCTCAAAGAATAGGGCCATGACCTCTTGGGTCTCAAAGTGTGAGGCCATGGCCTCCTAGGTTTCAAAGAGTCAGATCTTCATCAACTCAGTTCCGGGGGGGTGGGCTTTCATGGGTGCCAGTGGGATCGGGCCAAAGCTGAGGGTACAGGGATGCCATGCCCAAGGGACAGAAGAAAGGGGGTCTGCCAGGGCCGAGAAGGTAGGGTTGCCACTCAGATGGACTAGGAGAATGGGGCTGCCCAAATGTGAGGGAGCAGAGTTGCCATTCCAGTGGGCCTGGAAGGCGGAGCTGAAGCCCAGGGGTGAGGGGCCTCTATACAGAATCCAGAGAGTGTGGCCAATCCCCAGAGACTGTAGGGCAGGGCCACTGCCTAAATGGTCTCAGAGAACAGAGGATTATTTTCAAGCCTTGAGGGCTAATGTGTTCTGTTGACTCGCTTGCTGCCTATTATCCCTTCTTTACCTCCAATTTCTCTCATTTGTAATGGAAATGTCTAGCTTGTGCCTGTTCCAGCACTGTACTTTGGAAGTAGATAACGTGTATTCTAGATTTCACAGATGAAGACGAATTTTTGGATTTTGGACTTGGAGTTGATTTAAGACTTTTGTTACCATATGATGGGGTGAATATGTTTTGCATGTGGTAAGGACATGAATTTTTGGGAGCCAAAGGGTGGAATGTTATGGATTGAATTAAGTCCTCCAAAAATGTGTGTCAACTTGGTTAGGCCATGATTCCCAGTATTGTGTGATTGTCCACCATTTTGTCATTGGATGTGATTTTCCCATGTGTTGTAAATCCTACTTCTATGATGTTAATGAGGCAAGATTAGAAGCAGTTATGTTAATGAGGCAGGACTCAATCTACAAGATTAGGTTGTATTTTGAGTCAATCTCTTTTGAGATATAAAAAAGAGAAGCGAGCAGAGTGACAGAGGGACCTCCTACCATCAAGAAAGCAAAGCTGAGAGCTGAGCATGTCCTTTGGACCGGGGGTCTCTATACTGAGATGTTCTTAGACCAGGGGAAGATTGATGACAAAGACCTTCCCCCAGAATCGACGGAGAGAGGAAGACTTCCCCTGAAGCTGGCACCCTGAATTCAGACTTCTAGCCTCCTAAACTGTGAGAGATTAAATTTATCTTCATTAAAGCCATTCACTTGTGCAATTTCTGTTACAGCAACACTAAATAACTAAGACAAACCACAAGCCAAAGAATGCCGATTTTAGAATTCTAGCCTCCAGAACTGTGAGATAATAAATTTCTGTTGTTTTAAACCATCAAGATTGTGGTAATTTGCTACGGCAACCACAGGAAACTAATACAGATTTTAACAGATGTTACAATAAAAAAGGGTCAAAATACATTTGGAAGAGCGGCAAAATGGCGCTCTAGGCAGAAGCACCACACAGTCCCTCCACAGCAAAGATCCGAAAAACTAAGCCAAACAGAGAAAACAGCAATCCCGAAACCCTAAAACATCAAATGAAGAGATAAAGAACTCAGCCAAGCACCAAATGAAGTGAGAAAAGTGACAGAGAACTGAGAGAGAGGAGAGATTCATGCAGAGGTCCCCTATCAGCTAATGCAGCGCGGATCCACCATCGTGGACTCCTAGCAGAGACCAGCAAATAGAAGGTACGAGAAAGGAGCTTCACGGAGCTTCCAGCAGGAGACAAAACAACCAGCACTTTGCAATATACACTTTCCCACCCCCCACCCTTCTGCACCCCCACTTGGCCTCCTCTGCCTCCTGCGGCCACAGTTTCTTGGCCAGGAAGCACCGGCTGCTTGGATTCCACCCACCCACACTGGCTGGCTCCCTGAGTGCCATTTGTTGGCTGCTGGTGTTGCTTTTTTCCACTTCTTCAGATTTCTTCCTTACCTCTCACCACCTCCTCCTCTTTTTGCTCAAATACCTGGCTCCGTGCACCATCTTTCCTTCTTCCTAAGGGGCTGCGGAGCTCCGTTTGAGTGTGGAACTGCTTCCCGGTCTGGGCTGCCACGCTGGTGGGATCCTGGGACTTTTGTTTGTTTGTTTTGAATGGTTTGTTTGTTTTCTTTTCCTTTTCTCGAGTTGGGAGCCCGTTCTAGCCAGACAGTGCTACATGGATTGGAACCTACCCCTCAGCTTGCACAGATGCGCAGAGGGATCCCTGAGGGCGTTTCTTTTTTTGTGGTTTTTTGGGGTTTTTTTTTTTTTTCTGTTTTTTGGGGGGCTTTTCTTGTTCTTTTTTTTTAATTTTTTTCCTTTTCTTTTCCCTCTTTTTACCTTTTTGTCTTTCTTCATTACTCAGTTTCTCACCTCTCTATACCTTCCTTCTCTTTCTGTTCCCTGAATGCCTGGCACTGAATACCTCTACACCTTCTAGCCAGGCTGTGCTGCAACACCTGGGAACAACTTCCCCAGACCTCGTAGCCACACCAGTGGGATCCTTGGAAGCTTTGCTGCTCTTTCTTCTTTCTAATTTTTATTTATACATTCTTCTCTTTTCTTCTTTTTTTCTTCTTCTTCCTCTTTTTGTTTTTCTCCATTTCATAGTCACTCATCTCTCCACTCCAACAGCAAGCTCCCCTAGCACTCTTTTTTATTTGTTTGTATGTTTTTGGCTCCTGTTACTCTCTCCTCTCTCCCACATCCATCTTAGCTCCACACATAACAATCTCCCCTTCTATCCTACCTACCTGCACTGTGCGCTTAACATCACACCACCAAGCAGCACAGGCATGGCCTACCAGAACCTGCCCTGCACTGATTACCGACCCGCCCTGGTGGCTGTAGTAAGTGCCACAAACAACCCATCCCAGCAACTGCTCTTCAGCTAGACCTGCCCTGCTGTACCATATCTGAGCAACTGACCCTGCCAATTGGAGAAGGAAGCAAAAAGTATCATGCCCACAGATAAGCAAACAACAAAGAACATGCAGCCTGCTGGCTCAGAGATAGCCAAATAATAAAAAAAAGGATGAAACAAACAATTCTACAATAAATAAATGAGAAAAATATAAATGAGAAAAATAACTACTGAATGCCCCGAAGACAGCAGACAATATCAAAACATTTACAAAAACAGGACAGGATGGTTCCAGCAGGCATCCAAAATAAAACACCAGATGACTTTCCAGTGGAAAAAGAGGCACTAGAATCACCTGATAGGGAATTCAAATCCCTAATACTCAGAATTATCCAAGAGTTGAAGCAAAAGCAGACAAAAATGAGGAAAATTGGACAAATTCATGGAAAAGGCAGAAAAATTCATGGAAAATACAGACAGAAAAAGAAGAATTCAGGAAAATAATGCAGGAACAAAATCCCAAAATAATTTCACAACTAGAAATTATACAAAAACAACAATTAGAAATCCAAAAGATAAACAACAAGATTTCAGAAATGGACAGCGTCATAGAAGGGCTGAGGAG
>NW_004443955.1:11455672-11462517 GCF_000243295.1 Trichechus manatus latirostris
AAACTAATCATTAACTTTATATGGAAAGGGAAGAAGCCCTGAATAAGTAAAGCACTACTGAAGAAGAAGAATAAAGTTGGAGGACTCACACTACCTGACCTCAGAACCTACTATACAGCTACGGTAGTCAAAAGAGCCTCGCACTGGTACAACGACATAAGTGGAAAAACATACCTTGCTCATGGATAGGAAGACTCAATATTGTGAAAATGTCAATTCTACCCAAAGCCATCTACAGATATAACGCAATCCTGATCCAAATTCCAACGGCATTTTTTACTAAGATGGAGAAACAAATCATCAACTTCATATGGAAAGGGAAGATGCCTTGGATAAGTAAAGCATTACTAAAGAAGAAGAACAAAGTGGGAGGCCTCACATCACTTGATTTTAGAACCTATTTTATTGACACAGTAGTCAAAACAGCCTGGCACTGGTACAAAAACAGATACATAGACCAATGGAACAGAATTGAGAATCCATATGTAAATTTATCCACGTATGAGCAGCTGATATTTCACAAAGGCCCGAAGTCCATTAATTGGGGAAAAGACAGTCTCTTTAACAAATGGTGCTGGCAGAACTGGATATCCATCTGCAAAAAAATTAAACAAGACCCATACCTCAAACCATGCACAAAAACTAACTCAAAATGGATCAAAGACCTAAATATAAAATCGAAAACAATAAAGTTCATGGAAGAAAAAATAGGGACAATGCTAGGAGCCCTCATACATGGCATAAACAGGATATAAACCATAAGTAACAATGCACAAACACAACAAGAGAAACTAGATAACTGGGAGCTCCTAAAAATTAAATACTTACGCTCATCAAGATTTCACCAAAAGGGTAAATAGACAACCTACAGACTGGGAAAAATTTTTTGGCTATGACAAATCCAATCAGCATCTAATCTCTAAAATCTACAAAAGACTGCAAAACCTCAACAACAAAAAGACAAATAACCCAATTAAAAAATGGGCAAAGGATATGGACAGGCACTTTGCCAAAGAAGACATTCAGGCGGCTAACAGACACATGAAGAAATGCTCATGATCATTAGCCATTAGAGAAACGTAAATCAAAACTACAGTGAGACACCATCTCACCCCAACAAGGCTAGCATTAATCCAAAAACCACAAAATAATGTTGGAGAGGTTGTGGAGAGACTGGAACACTTATATACTGTTGGTGGGAATGTAAAATGGTACAACCACTCTGGAAATCGATTTGGTGCTTTCTTAAAAAGCTAGAAATAGAAGTACCATAGGATCCAGCAATCCTGCTCCTTGGACTATATCCTAAAGAAATAAGAGCTGTCACAATAACAGATATATGCACACCCATGTTCATTGCAGCACTGTTCCCAATAGCAAAAAGATGGAAACAACCTAGGTGCCCATCAACATATGAATGGATAAACAAATTATGGTATATTCACTCAATAGAATACTACGATAAAGAACAAGGATGAATCCATGAAACATAACATGGAGGAATCTGGAAGGCATTATGCTGAGTGAATTTAGTTAGTCGCAAAAGGACAGATATTGTATGAGACTACTGTTATAACAACTCAAGAAAAGGTTTAAACACAGAAGAAAACATTCTTTGATGGTTATGAGGTTGGGGAGGGAGGGAGACGGGTATTCACTAACAAGATAGTAGACAAGGATTATCTTAGGTGAAGGGAAGGACAACACACACTACAGGGGAAGACAGCACAACTGGACTAAACCAAAGCTAAGAAGTTTCCTGAATACAACCAAACACTTCGAGGGACAGAGTAGCAGGGGTGGAGGTCAGGGAACCATGGTTTCAGGGGACAGCTAGGTCAACTGGCATAACAAAGCTTATTAAGAAAATGTTCTGCATCCCAGTTTGGTGAGTTGCATCTGGGGAGCAGCCATCTAAGATACATCAACTTGTTCCAAGACACCAGGAGCAAAGGAGAACGAAGAACATCAAAGATACAAGGAAAATATTGGCCCAAGAGACAGAAAGGGCCACATAAACTGGAGACTTCATCAGCCTGACCCCAGAAGAACTAGATGGTGCCCGGCTACCACCAATGATCACCCTGACAGGGAACGCAATGGAGTCCCTGATGGAGCAGGAGAAAAGTGGGGTGCAGAATTCAATTTCGAGTAAAAAAACCAGAATTAATGGTCTGACTGAGACTGGAGGGATCCCAGAAGATACGGCCCCCAAACTCTCTGTTAGCCTAAAACTAAATCCATCCCCAAGGCCAACTTTTCAGACAAAGATTAGACTGGACAATGGGACATAAAATGATGTGTGCTTCTTAGCTCAAGTAGATACATGAGACTAAACGGGCAGCTCCTGTCCGGAGGTAAAGATGAGAAGGCAGAGAGGGTCAGGAGCTGGTTGAATGGACATGGGGAATCACAGGTGGAAAGGAGGAGTGTGATGTCACAGTATAGGGAGAGCAACTAGGGTCACATAATAATGTTTGTATAAATCTTTGTATAAGAAACTAATTTGAATTGTAAACTTTCACTTAAAGCACAATAAAAAAATAAATACAAATAAAAATGTCCGAGATGGAAAGTCTCACAGGAGATCCTTCCATAAAGCTGAAACAAGAAAATGCTATCCTGTTAGTGTAGGAGAAAATGAGAAATAAACCTACCACATAGAAATAAATAGCAAGGAAGCCCTCTGTCTCTACCTTGGCCCTGGTGGAGGGAGGGAGAAGTAGAGAAGGAGCCTCCCCTGGTCGTTTGAACTGTAAGCTGGTTCACATGCCACTTTGCAGTCTGAGGTCACACTGCCTCTGTAGCCTCCCAAGAGGTCTCAGGGGCTGGTGCCCCCAGATTACTGGCAAAGCAAACACAGACCCTCTAGAAGAACTGGATTTCAGACCTGAGCAATGGTGACTGCAAAACACTAGTTGTTAGATGTTTCCTCACTTCAGAGAAGTTAAACTGTGAAGGAAGGCACTGGTGGGTCCGTGGTACAAGTCTCACTTTCCATGCAGGAGACCTGGGTTTGGTTTCCAGCCAATGCATCTCATGTGCAGCCACCACCCGTCTGTGAGTGAAGGCTTTCATATTGCTATGATGCAGACAGGGGACCTGGTGATCTGCTCCCGTGGAGATTGTGGCTTAGGACATCCTATGGGGCAGTTCCACTCTGTCCTATGGGGTCGCTATGAGTCGGAATCGACTCTGCGGCACACGATAACAACGTATATAATGATATAGGAACTTCCTTGGAGATTAATTTATAGGGACTAGAAATGACTTGTCCCCAGGTGGTACAAACGGTTAACTTGCTTGGCTGCTAATTGAAGGTTGGAAATTTGGGTCTACCCAGAGGCACCTCGGAAGAAAGGCCTTGTGATCTACTTCCCAGAAATCAGCCATTGAAAACCCAATGGAGCACAGTTCTACTTTGACACATGTGTGGTTGCCATAGGTCGGAGGTGACTTGACAGCAACTGGTTATTTTGTTTTTTTATGATGCTGATCAGGTTTCAGCGGAACTTTCAGACTAAGATGGACTAGGAAGAAAGGCCTGGCGATCTACTTCTGAAAATCAGGCAACGTTGCCATGAGTAGGGGCTGACTGTGAAAACATGTGCAACTTGGAATGGATGAAGGATGGTACATGTGAATGCCAGGAGAACACCAAGAGATGGGCAGGCAGAGCATGCGGCACCAAGGTGCTCCTGTGCCCTGTGGCAACAGTGGTAAGCAAGCACTTATTCAGTGTCAGATACTTCACAAAGCCCCTGCATGGGGACTAGCAGCATTATCGTCATTTTCCAGCAGAGGAAACTGAAGCAACTTGCCAAGGTTGTACAAGGAGTGAGTGGTGAAGCTGGGATTTGAGACCATGCTCTTTTCCAGTATCCTGAAAGTGGAACCCATCAGACAATCTTGAGGACACTGCCCTGGCCCACAGAACCTAGCACAATTGCAAAAATGCAGTTTTCCAGTAAAGTGTCTATTGCCTTACCAGTTGTCTTTAAGTCAATTATGACTCATGGCGCCCCATGTATTTCAGAGTAAAATTGTGCTCCATAGGGTTTTTATAGCTGTGTCCTTCAGAAGGAGACCACCAAGCCTTTCTTCCAAGGTCTCCCGGATGGGTTTGAACTGCCAACCTTTCAGCGCTTAACTGTTTGCACCTCTAGGGATTCCATCTACTGCCTACATGGAGGCAATTTCTGAATCACACTCCAAGTGGCTATGCAAAGCCTTCTGCTATCTGGTGGTCGTGGCTATGCTGGGTATTCCTTGGCTCCAGCTGAGCACTCTTGCACTTAATGTAACGGGATCAACCATGAGCCTAAGGACACATCACTCAATTACATCTTCTCGGTGAATCTTCCTCTACTTTTCTGATTTGGGAAGCAGTTAGCATAAATATCACATCTCTGTATTAGCGTTTTCTAAAACATCTGCATTATGACCCGGTTCCAATCACCCTTCTGGTCCATGTCCTTCCTGCCTGTCCCCTGGCCTGCTGATCTCAATCTTGGGAAGAAGCAGGCCCCACCTCAGAGCTATGCAGCCCTCAAGAGCCGGCTGGAGAGCCGGACCCTGGGTGAGTAATAAATCCCCTGCCTGCAGGAAGACGAGCCAAATTTTATTATAGCTCCTCTCCCAATGCAAAGGACTGGTACTTCTGTGATTGAGCTAATCCTGTCACCATGTAAATCAACAGGAACTCACAGGAGGAGATCTGATTTAGGATGTTCATTTTGGGAAGCTGATCTTCCTATAACATTGGAGCCAAGACATTGCCCGGGTACTTCCATAACAAATGGGAAATTTAGCCTGAAATGACCAGATTTGTTAATAAAATAAATTCAGATCCCTCCAAATAAAAATTCAGATGCATTTTAGTCTCCTCTCAGTTCAGTGAGTCGAATCCCTTCATCTGCCAAATTATTATGGAAAAACCCTTATCTTCTGCCTGTCAAAATCACAGCTGCCTTGGGGGCACCCTTAAGAGGCACGGGCTGCTTCATCATAACCGAGGTTATGTGTAATGAGGCATGATCTTGGAGAGGGCCACATATTTGAGGGGTCCGAGAGATAGTTGGGCCAACAGGGGCTAGAAAAGGGACATGTGCTGCCCAGAGGTCTTGCTGTAAGTGGCAGAGCAAGGCCTCTAACCAGTCTGCTGATCCTCCCAGGGTCCCTCCTCTGTGGGCCAACTGGATGGGCAGCCAGTCAGGTTGAGACAGCTGAGAGTTTGGGGCTGTTTCTGCCCAACACATCTGCCTGGGGCGGCCCGTCTGCAGAGGGCCTGTGTCTCTCAAGTAGGGCAGCTGTGGGCAGGGCAGGCGAGCGTTCAGGCCATCTGTAGGAGGGAGATGAAAGGCCCACATTCTGTCGCGTGGCATGGGCCTAGGGTGCCTGCCCGCCCAGAGAGAATGCCCAGTTGACTGGGGAGGGCAGGGTGGAGAAGTGGAATCTACCAGGGAAATGGGAATTGTGCTGGGAAATCAATACGCAGGGGCTAAGAGAGGACCTTGTGAAGGTGGATTCGGCATGTATGGGTGGGGCATCCCGCCACGCCTCCTCTTCTCCCACCTCTATTAGCAAGTGACTCACGCTTGCAGAAAGGATGAATCATGTGGGTTATGAAACCCAAGGGCTACTGAAAGGAAGGCTGGAAAGGACCTCGGAAAGCCATCTCCATGGATCCTGCTCTGTCCCCACTTTCTTTGGCCCCTCACCCCCACCTCCATCTGCCAAGCCACAAACTCAGGAAAGTGAGTTCTGCCAGGCACTCCAGCCAAGTGACTGCTCCTGGAGGCTGAGCATCAGATAAGCTGAGGCTTTCCTTCCCACCTCAATGCCTTCTTGGCCTTTTTTTCACTCCTGAAGGCTTTTCAGCTGAAGGCTTGCTTTCTGCATGGGCCAGTTGAGACCAATGGGTCCTGGGGGGGCTGGGAGAAGAAATCCTGCAGTGATCCTCGCCTCTCCTCATTTGCTTGACCATGGTGTGAACATGTCCACAATTCTCCAGGGTGCTCCCGATACTTATCTACTGGATTCCAGGCTGGTCCCAGCAGCAGGGGCAAGAATGACTCAACTCTGTCCCACTGGCTGGCCCAGCCCAGTGGGCGCTTCTGAGAGTATTCACAACTAGAGAGTGCCTAGCGTGTGGCAGGCTCCAGGCTCATAAAAACAAACGTTTATTGAGAGCTCATGGCATCACCAAAACAGCCTGTGGGGCAGATACTGTTGTTGTACCCACTTTACAGGTGGAGCAGCTGCCGCACAACAGGGATACAACTTAACCAAGATCACACAAACATTGAGCGGACAGCGTGGGGATTCGCCCGCACAGCCTGACCCGGAGGTGGGCTGTCTCCTCGGGCTTGTACCCTTAGGTTTCTTCTATCAACTCATGTAACCCAGTTAATCTGTCAAACGCCTGTGACCCACATTCAACCTGCCCCTTCGATCAGGTCTGGTTCTGGGGGAGGGCTGTGACCCTGTGCTTTCGGTGCAGCTTCTTTTCCCTACACCCCAGAACCCTTGCAAGCCCACTGTCTCACTCTGAGGTGAGGAAGGCTACCTGGCTTCTGAAACAGGAACTCGGTGAATGCGGCCACCCACGGTGCCCGACCCAAGCGAAGGGCGCCAGCCTGAGCCAACTAGCCTGGGGAACGGGGTTCACCTGAGATGCTCCCACTGGGCCCTTCCCCCTACTACGAGAACACGCTGGGCCGGGGCCCTGGCGTCCTATGTTCCGAGTGCCCGAAAGTCCGCTGACAAGTTCCTGGGTGGCAGGGCCGTTTCGGGCCGCCCCTGCGGCCGCCCACCGTCGGGTTGGTCGCAGGACCCCGACGGCC